>NC_060239.1:18230811-18598310 GCF_021155785.1 Neodiprion fabricii
ACCTGGCGAGGCAGTGACGATGGCCGGGCGGCCATATACTGAAGGGCGGAGGGTAACGTCCGCGGGGGCTCGCTCGTCAAAAGGGGAAGAGGGTACGTAGCCGCTAAGTTCGGGGATATAATTGCCATATCGGTGTATATATCCCCGAACATTCTGATAGCGGAGTTCACTGAGCATCTGGACGACCTGGCTCGGGTGATCCGGCTGGCGGGGAACAGTGGGAGGGGGGTACTGGCGGGGGGGGGGGGATTTCAATGCCCGCTCGCCGACCTGGGACCCGTCTGGGTCCAACCGAAGGGGAAAGCTGCTCGAGGAGTGATCGGCATCATGCGGTGTACGTCTCCACAACACTGGGAGGACGGCGACATGCATTAGGGCACAGGGGTCATTTGTCGTCGACCTGACGTGGTCGTCAGTTAATCATGTACCCGTGATCAAGGGGTGGCGGGTGTTGGAGGAGACGGAAACACTACCCGACCACCGGTACATCTCGTAAGAGGTCGGTACTCCTAGACGCGAAGAGCACAGGGGTAGAAAGGGCCACATGCGCTGGAACTGGTCGAAGTTCAGTCCGGAACATCTGACAGATGCTCTGTCCTTCACCCTTTCCTGGGGACCAACTGGAGGGGATTATACGACGCCAGAGGGCCTTGCAGGATGGATTGAGCGTGCCATGACGCAGGCCTGCGACGCAGCCGCGCCTAGAGCTCGCACGGGGAATCGCTCCAGGAAGGCGACATACTGGTGGAGCGAGGAGCTGGGCGATATACGCAGGTTCTGCATAGCGGCGAGGAGGCGCCTCGCTAGGGGAAGACGGACGGTTGATGACCGTCAGGAAAAAGAGGCCGAGTATCGGGCCGCCAAGAGGGTGCTCCCAGACGGCATAAAAGCGGCCAAGGCCAAGGCGTGTAGAGACCTCATCAGCTCCGTGGAAGCGGATCCATGTGGTTTCTCTTACAAATTGGTGCTAGGCAAACTGCGAAGCTCCCAAAGAGGGTTGACGGAGACGCTGGAGGAGGATACCCTCAGGAGCCTCCTTGATGCCCTCTTCCCGAGGGGTGATGGATGAGCTCCGAGGGCCCAGAGCGGCTGTCGGTGGGACGAACGGCGGGCGGTCACGGCGGACGAGGTTCGAGCTGCGCTTAAAGAGGCATGCTCGCGCAGTGTCGCCCCGGGACCGGATGGCGTTAAGGGAAGTGCGTGGGCGAGAGTTCCGGAGGGAATGATCGCACTACTGTCGAGGAACTTCAGCCTCTGCCTACGAGAAGGAGTCGTTCCGCTGCCATGGAAGAAGGCTCGACTGGTCCTCATCCCTAAGGGGGGAGCAACTACCGGGCCTATCCCCAAAGTAAGGCCGATATGCCTCCTGAACGAGGTGGGTAAAATGTTCGAGAGGATCCTGGTGGCTCGGCTGGGCAAATGGATGGAGGGAAATCCTCGGGCGCGCTTGTCCGAGGACCAGTACGGATTTCGGGAAGGGCGATCCACGAACGATGCTCTACTAAGGATGCGACGATTCGTGGAAAACGCCACGGAGAATGGGGGCTACGCGGTGGCTGTGTTTCTCGACATCGCCAACGCATTCAATAGTTTGCCATGGCCATCCATAAGGGACGCACTTAAAGACAAAACGGCTCCGGAGTATCTTCGACGGGTCCTGGATTCCTACCTGTGGGACAGGCACGTGGAATACACAAACGGAGATGGAGAGCTGAGGAGTCTGGCAGTGACGGCCGGGGTCCCACAGGGCTCGGTTCTCGGCCACCTGCTATGGAACTTGACCTTCGACGAGGTTCTGCGGCGGGAGGGGGTTGCAGAATGTGTTATTGTCTGCTACGCGGACGACACGCTGGTGTTGAGTTCCGTTGGGGATCCATCCACAGCGGTAGCACTGGCAAATGCGATGGTAGCCAGGGTAGTCCGGCGAATTTCGGGCCTAGGCCTCACGGTTGCGGCGAGCAAGACGGAAGCTGTCTTATTCCGGCGCGTGAAAAGGGGGGAAGCACCAAACATACCAGACGTCAGAGTTGGCGCAGAGAGGGTGCTACTGTCGGGGTCCATGAAGTACCTGGGGGTGCGACTGGATCCCGGTCTGACGTTCAAAGCGCACTTCGCGTCCATGGAGACTAGGCTAGGGGGTGTCACGAGGACACTAGCGAGGCTGATGCCAAACCTGAGGGGGCCATCCGAATCCAGGCGTAGGCTTTATGCTCAAACTCTATTCGTGGTGATAATGTACGGCGCTCCGGTGTGGGGGGGATGTGGCGAGGTCCTCAAAGTACATCCAGCAGGTAATTACGAGGTGCCAGAGAGGGATATGCGCAAGAGTGGTTGCAGCATATCGCATGGCCTCCTTCGTGGCCGTTTCGATGCTGGCCAGGACCCCACCACTATATCTAGTGGCTGATGCGTACGAGCGCACATTCCATAGAGTGCGCGAGCCACGGTCGACCAGGACGTGGTCCCAGAGCATGGTCAAAGCGATTAGGGAGGAGGAACTGCGCGTAGCCCGCGAGCAATGGAAGGTGGACTTTGGAAGTGCGGGGCTCCCCAGCGAGAGGTTGAGGTTAGTTATCCTAGCAAACTGGACGAGATGGTTCGACAGGGCACACGGAAGCATGACCTTCCATGTGACCCAGGTCCTGACAGGCCACGGGTACTTCGCAGATTTTCTATATAGAATAGGGAAGACGGAGAGGCCGACCTGCTGGTACTGCCGGCTGGAGGAAGACACGGCGAGCCACACGGTGGAGGCGTGCCCCGCGTGGAAGGACAAGAGGGATGCCCTAAAGCGCGTCGTAGGGGAGGATCTGACACCGCCTGGCCTGATCAGGGCTATGGTAGGGTCTAGAGAGGGATGGGTGGCGGTGGCTAGCTTCGCGGAGCGGGTCATGACGGCCAAGGAACAGCGGGAGCGGTTACGACAGCGAACGCGGCGCAGCGTGCACCGCGCGACCCGCTTGAGCGGGAGAAATGGGGGTGGTTCGCGTGTAAGCGCGGGCATGACGTAGGCTCAGACCTACACGGGCAGGGGTCCAAACGGATTTGCGGGACGGGACACCAGTCGACCTCAGCCCGGTCCTTTGGGTCGTGGCCGTGGTTCGGGGGCGGAGGAGAGAGGAGGGGTGCAGGGCAATTTGGAATCTGGTGCCAGGAAAGGTGTGACGCTAGGCGATAGGGTGACGATAGGGTCATTCCGGCCATGCCCCCTCTTCTTCTTCTTCTTCTTCTGCCTCTCTCTCTTCGGCCCCCCACCCGGGGACGGCGGATGTGACGGTCGCGCCGGATCCATCTTCCCCCGGATCCGCAAGGGCAGGGTGCTCATTATCGCGAACATCGAGCACCAAGTAGGGGTCTCCATTTGCTTGACAGCTCCGTTAAGCGGAGCTCTCGTCGCAGCGACAACAGAAGACGTCCCACCAGCGGGCAGGGTCGTCCTTCGCGAGAGGACGCTGAGCATAGGATGTGGCCGGAGGGAGCCGGGAGGCGCAACTCCCGGTTAGGCGTTAAAGTAAGGTCCGCGCGTAACCGCGAAGGTGCCGGGGGATCCCTGAGGTTATGCCTCGCGCGGTTCCGGGGAGTCCCCCCTACTTGTACCAGAGTGGCCGCTGGTTTTTTAGTGGGTGCGAGTCCCACACTACCCTGAAGCTTCTTGCGCGAAGCTCCAGGGTGTGCATAAGGCATTTTTACCAGCGTTATCAAAAAAAATAAAAAATAAAAAAAAATAAAAAAACAACGAGATCTTGTGCAACACTCCGATTATCCGTAATTCTCTAGGAAACCATCATTTCGCGCAATTGGATCAACTGTTCCCAATTCAGTCCAGTAAATGTACCAATTTTCTCTTTAGAGATAGAAAAATCGCCGATTTTATCGTGTAGTTCTCGATCCGAAGTTGCACTACAATCAAAGCTTTGAATAATTTAGTTATATCTGCATCCGTTACAGAGCTTGAATGAGAAACTATTCTCAAACGTTCTATTTCATCTGCATAAAATCGTTTCTTCATTTAATGTTTTTGACAACATCGATTACCCTTTGGGATGAATATTTGTTTTCCGACAAAAACTTATTGACGCACTTCAAACGGCACGACAATGAGTCCAGAACTATATCTACACACAAAACAATAACTCTGTGTAGAAAATACTCTTCTAAAACGTAACTAGTTTGCTCTATAACTTCTGTTTTTGCTGGTCCCGCTGGTGGTTGATAAGGTGGATCGTTCTTAGCTTGTTGTGATAATGGTTCTTAAGATGAAATCGACTCTTGACGTTCGGGCTGAGGAGCTGTTGCCACGTCTTGTGCCTTTTCAAGTTTTTGTTTTTTTGCCTTTGCGAAATGAACGGTGCCACCGCAATTACGAAATAGAATATCACCAACTACAACTGTCTCAGCTAAACAATCTGAAAGAGTTTTGACTTCATCGTTCGTATTGACAATTTGTTTTGATCCGACCATCTTTTTTTTGATATACCACAGTTTGCGAAATTTTTACCAACGTTTGTAGTAGACATAGTGACTGCTGTCTAGAAAAAAATACGAGTTCATCAATAATTTCAAAATGGAATTTCTGATTCAGAAGTAATTGAAGACCCTGTTTTATAAAATATCTTGTTACTCTACACTACGCTCTTGAATTTAACATAATAATTATGAATGGCAAAAATAATTAGAAATATACACGATACATTAACAAGTTCAATGTTTACATATTCAAATTCTCTTACTATTCCAGCGCATCTGCTGAATTTCTTCAGATACAAATAAAACGTTTGCAAACGAATAAGATAAAGAGAAAAACCACCCCGCAACTTTAACAACAATCCGAAGCGAAAGTGACGTATAGAATGCTTGGACACTAAAAATCTAGGCGGGTACACGATACGATTGACGAATGTTGGTCACCAGCACGGTTGTATACCGGCTATGCAGGTTAGAGAGGAGGAGAGCGCACTCCATGTCAAGTCTTACATACAGGTCTTGAAACTCATCGAAATTTGCGTGGTAGGTGGAATAGGCTTACGCTGCATTTTTTATTTTTCGGTGCTACCGCTAGTTCGCACTGTTGTAAGGTAATGTTCGCAAACACAACCTCTAAAGGGCATAGCCGGATAAGCAGGTCGAATCGGCCCCCGCTGAATTTTTTGTCGGTACTTCAGGGATCAATTTGGACCCAAATGAAAATAATTCAGTGAAAATTTCAGCTATCAATCTTGAACGGTTTCCGAGTAATTGAAAAAAAACCTATTTGTTAGTATTTATTTTTTTTTTAATAGTAAAATTAAAAATTTTTTTTTGCTGATTTTTTTTTAAATACTTACGAGTAAAAGCTGTGAAAAAATATTTTTTTTATGATTTCTAGACTAATAGCCGATTTTTAAACTAAAAAACAAAATTACAATTATTTTTTTTTATGCCTATTTTAAAACATGCAATCACCAAATTTGGACAGAATACGTCTTTTATACCCCTCTGTACTTAGGAATTTTTTCAATTTTTTTGGTTTGGTGCAACGTCATGAAAAAAATTAAAAACCAATTTTTTGTTAATTATTTTATATTTCAACTGCTTAGAACACTACTTACAACTAATTATAAAATGTATTTATTCATAAAAATATTCATCAAAAACGTAAGTGGTCATCAAAATATTTGTTAATATTTCCGTCAATCTTCATCACTGTCTTCATTAATAACTACACAGTGCCCGGTATTATTGAAAATGCGACTTAAAATCTCTGCTGGTCTTACAATTCTCGATAAATATCTAGCATGTGATAGGTAATAAATAATAGCTGCTACATGCGAACAACAACCAACTGTACGCCGACCGTTGGCACAATCACAGCAATATCGAGAAATTCCGTTAACTCCATTTTTGCCACGATGATACTCAATGAAGCAGCGATATGTTTTTGCATTAATATGCCGAGATCTTACTTGAAATCTAAGAATGTTTTCAGCCGATCTTACGTACTGAAGGCTTATATTATTATATTTATCCATCATCTCAGCTAAGTATGACACTGCTTGAGAAAGCTGGTATGATCCTGTCAGTAAAATATGCAAATCTGTTTCGGTCATCTCCGGGAAATCGTGTAATTCGTCCGGCGTGATAGTTTGAAATGGCAATTTTCGTCGACCCCAATGTTCTCGTTCTACATCATTTGCTAATGTATTTTCCTGATTTTTTTTCAAATTCATCACAGACAGAACTTGATCTACAACTTCCTTATCAGAGCTGAAACGTTTTCCAAACTCATTATTTAAAAAACAAGCAATCTGGCAATATAATTGTGCTTTTTGCAATAACTTATTGTCCAATTTATGATCTAATAATTTAAACTTTTGTTTGATAACTCCATGTACAGATTCTACTACCCAACGAATTTTTGTCACGAATCGAGATTCATTTGACTCACATGTGGTGAGTTGATTCCGTTTCCCTTTCAAAGCTGGCATTAATACTTTGAATCCAAGATCTCCTAAATGCTTAACGACGTCACGAAATCCGCGGTCAAGCACAAAAATGTCTCCTTTGCTGAGAAGTTTAGTTAAACCATTTGGATTTTTCATGATAGATTTTAAAATTTCTGCATCATTTTTATTTGCAGTGAATGGTCCTAGCATATCTATTACGTATCCATTGGTTGTGCAAACAGTAAATGGTTCAAAAAGAGGAACTTTCTTTTGACCGGAATATGATTTTCGTTGGTATTCATTATTTGTACTTTTTTGATGCCGAATGTAAGTACCATCGCATATTATCATAAGTTGATCACCTAAGTCAAAAAGTTTTGTAGCCACTTCTGAAGAATGATTCAAAATATCTTCTCGTGATAATGCATTTATCCCAAATCGCTTAGGCAAAACATCTTCTTCGAATGACTTCATGACTGAGAATGAATAATCCGAGACTAATTGCTCACGCTGTAATCCAAAAACTGACGCTATCACAGCGTTTGAATTACCAGTTCGTAATTTAAATAAAAATACAACTATAGCTTGAGTTACATCTCGTGTCTCTGAATTACGCATTGATGTCATCATCGAACGTAATTTTATTAACTCTTCCCATGTAAAACCTGTTAAGGCTTTTAAACGTTTTTCGGGAAAAGAATAATCACCGATTTTATCCAGAAGCACGGAATCACTACTGATAGATAGGTGTTTCATGATATTTGATAAATCAGAAACTTCAATCATACTCATATTTGAATGAATGCGTAATGAAGACACGTCTTCATCGAAAAATCGTTTTTTTATAAGATGGTTCTTGCAACATCGATTGTATTTCGGGATAAATATATTTCGCTTCACAAAAACTTGAATACGTGCTTCAAAAGGTATTACCACCATGTCTTCATTTAACCTACAAATGCAGCAGTACTTATGAGTATTAACTACTCTTGAAAACATCATTTCCACACATTGAATTTCTTTTTCAGTTTTTTCAGTGGCTACATAAGTTGGATCATTAGTCGATGATAGTGAAGATACAGTAGTCGTTAATGACAAGGAAGAAGATAATTGAGAAATTAATTGTGGCGGCGTATCTTTTGGAGATAATTCTTCTAGAGCAACATTTCCTGAGCTAGTAGACGGTCGAATTTCAGAAATATTAGATGATGTTGAGGATTTACTAGTTGATTGACTATCTATTTCTACTTTTGAACGACATGCTGATTGATCTTTTAATTTTGAAGCCAAATAAACAGATACAAAAGACCGACATTTATGGCACAACTTATCGTTGACTTTAACATTTACTCCGATTAACTTAGACATTCTATCAGCTTCTTCTTGGGTAGAAATAGTTTTTTTGTAGCCAGCCACTTTTCGGAGAAACACATTGCAGCGTATACATTTAGAATTTAGGGACATCCTGCAATAATAATAATATACAGTTATATTGTTGAACAATGATATCGATTGATCATAATTATTTATCAAAGAATTAATAATATTGTTATACTTGATCAAAATATAGACGATATGAAAGTATTGTCACTTAAATAAACACAGCACACAACCAGTTACTTAAAAAATACCATATAATTGCGGTTCAGGACATTATTTTTGTTTTTCATTTTTTGAGGTTACGTTGAAATACGTCTAGTTGGGTAAAATATTTTGTTCGAAACTCCTAGATGGCGTTTTGTGTCAAAACTGCAGTTAAATATTTTTACCGACCGTTGCTTATAAGATTGTTCAAATTTTATTTCAAATATGAAATGTATACTTCTAGATATTACATAGGTCATTAATAATCTATAGTATAAAATAGTTGAAATATAAAATAATTAACAAAAAATTGGTTTTTAATTTTTTTCATGACGTTGCACCAAACCAAAAAAATTGAAAAAATTCCTAAGTACAGAGGGGTATAAAAGACGTATTCTGTCCAAATTTGGTGATTGCATGTTTTAAAATAGGCATAAAAAAAAATAATTGTAATTTTGTTTTTTAGTTTAAAAATCGGCTATTAGTCTAGAAATCATAAAAAAAATATTTTTTCACAGCTTTTACTCGTAAGTATTTAAAAAAAAATCAGCAAAAAAAAATTTTTAATTTTACTATTAAAAAAAAAATAAATACTAACAAATAGGTTTTTTTTCAATTACTCGGAAACCGTTCAAGATTGATAGCTGAAATTTTCACTGAATTATTTTCATTTGGGTCCAAATTGATCCCTGAAGTACCGACAAAAAATTCAGCGGGGGCCGATTCGACCTGCTTATCCGGCTATGCCCTTTCCCAAATTTTCCAAATGTACGTAAAAATTGTGAAAATCGCATAAATCGTAATAAGACAATAAATGGTGTGCGACAACGAACTATGTGTTTGACATTTTCAATTCGCTTACCTGTTCCAGAAATTCTTTGGCACCATACGACAATCAGCCGGATGTAACGACCACCCGAGCTGCCCTACGTTCTTGCAACTTCACAAATTGCTGTCTGTATACAGCGTCATAAAACCTCCAATCTATAGAAATTGCACCGTTTCCGAAGCCTTATCGTCAACCACTGTGATATCGATCGGTAAATTGAAGGCTTCCTACGGAGAAAAGGGTGAGAGCAAGAGTGCTAAGCATCTTAGAGTTCCGGATGAAACTGGACTCAATATTGCAACACGACACAATATTGCGACGATTGGAAGGCGGACGACATTATTGATTATAATCTTCACCACAATTATACCCTTTCTCCTATCCTCGATTGCATGGTCTACTATGTCACGGGTGGTATATCATTATCAAGCATTTGCGATTAATTGCTTCTCACTAACAAAAACGGTGCAGGTGTGTAATATACTAACAAAGCTTTGCTTACTGTTCTCGCTATCCATTGCTTCGTTCGTTGTGTTATTTTTTACGTTGGATACACATTGCTCTGGGTCGTTGCTTTTTTTGCTTTGAAAAAATACCCTAACAAGAGAATGTTGTACATTATTACAGGATTTCTCTGCAAACAGATCTTGAAAAAATATAAATCTTGCACGTCCTTTGAAAAAGTAGTGGGATTGGATTCCACTTGCCCATATTCTGTGTCTCAATTGGTGGTGGAAATGAAATTTCGCGGTAGCTTAATCCATGCAAATTTCCATTTTTTCAAACTTATACGCCACATTGAAGCATCGTTTGCAAAGCATGCATCCAGCAAACGTGTCTTCGCACTGACTATCGAGGAAGTTCTAGACACATACATATTTACGTTTCCTTGCGCTCAGCACGCTGTTACGTCCGTGAGTAGAGTCACTCCTGAGCGGTAAGAGTAAACTGGTTGGCTTCGCTTTTAAGTTCCAGGACAACCGGAAATCAGGATGAGGATCGAATAACGTAGGGTTTGTTTGAGATATAACTAATATATTTATTTCGAGGAAGTTCAGATGACGGTAAAAACGAAGTGTGTTGTATGAAGCTATGTAAGAAGTCTAGATGTGACGTTGTTGAGAGTTAGAATAGAAGTGTTCCTCGAGACGTGAAACGTACGGGTGCAGAAAAGGTGTGACAATGCTAGGAGTCGGGAATGGAATTTGATGAGTAAGCGTGATAGTGAATAGCGTGAGACTACGTAGAGATAAGAGGACAGGACAGAGACCATGAGATTAATGTAAGAACTGTGGGAGAGTTAGCGAGTAGGGAAAATAGAGAGAAGTGGTATGCTGGACGTAACAACGCTTCCGACATTTTGTCGTATGCAATAGTGTATTATATTAGGCTAAAGATGAGGCAGAACGCGCATCAAGAAAACCTAAAAATGAAGTAACAATTCGTTATTAAGAACAAATTTTCCAAATTGACAATTAACTATCAACTTGTGGAAATATGAGTGATTTAGTATGCTAGTGTATGTAGTTTAGTTTAGTATGCTGTGTAGTATACGCGTACACAGCGCTTCCCAGCAAAGCGAGGTGTGTAAACAGGAGAAAAAAGTGAAGGTTAGAGAACAACACACGAGATGGGAAGAGAAGAGGCAAGACACAGTAAATCTTTATCAGGCGTGATACGAATCCGTGTGAATCTTTAATATCTTAAGTTTAATAATAATAATAATAATAAAGTGAATACTTTGTGTAATAATAAAATGAAGTGTGTTGGACATTTATTTCATCCATCCTGGCCACAATATTTAACACAACTTAATTAATAACTAGTCTCTTTATATCGACTCAAAATTGCTAACCAAGCCCAACTCCAAATTCCTACATTCGCAGTGCGAAGTATTCGAGGAGTGCAGATAGTACATTTTCAAAGGAGTATATTCTTAAGACATTCAGGTATGTTATGGAGCTGGGATACCAAGCAAGATAAAAAAAAATGTAAGTAACGATTGTTGCTGCAACTGAGCTTTGGTTTAAACATAAAACGCTTGAATAAAAAAAAATATTTATTGGATAATCTTCGTGGATATTAGCAATAACGATGATCCTTCAACAACTTGTTTTTTTTTTTCAAGAATCCGGGGGACCTAGAGGGGAAAAAATGTTTTCAAGTATATCAATTATTACCCACCTAGAGAATTTTATATATAATATAATTTGATGGAGAATCTTTGCCCTGCAATTTTTCAAGGGAATGTGAAACTCCTGTTTTCGCCAAATTTAATCCTACGTGAGCGAGTCAAAAAAAAAAAAAAAGTTGGTGTTTCTCGCTCATGTGGGACGCAATTTAGCGGTAGTGGGGGTTTCGCACACTCTCAAAAGCCTGGGGAACCTGAAAAAGAAAAAAAAATAGTTAATCACACGATCATTATTGTCATTGTTGAAACTTATATCTGACGAAGTTGGTATATCGGAAGAAAAAAATGTATAATCAATTATGATACTTGCCGTATTTTCGAATAAACATAAGATATTTGAAAAAAAAGTGGGTATCGAACCAAAAAAGAGGTGACCCTCAGCCTCGCGCGTATATCCACTTGGCCAACCACCAAGTCATGAAAAATGTTAAGAAAAACGTTTATGTTAATTTGTTAAGCTTACATTTGTAGCTTGCCGGTTTCGATTGTACATGGTTATTGGTTATATGCTTTTAAGAATAACGTGTGCCATTACCATTTTCTATCAAATATGCTTTAACCTTCTGAGTTGTTTCATCAAAATCTTATTCAAACTCATTTGAACTGATAATACGGTTGTACAGAGATGATAGACCTGTTTCAACTACCGCTCCGACCCTAGCGGCCCCTGGGAATTAAGTGCTATTTTTTAAGCGTTCAGCCCCTACCACTAGAGTTTCTAAACCTTTATGTAAGACCGTGCCCCGTGTTATAGCAAATCAGCTGATTCGAAGTACTTATCCCATGAAGACTAGAGTAAAGGAGTCCGAACGCATATGGTGGAATCGTCGAAAAGTGGTTCGTGTAAGTGATGACAGATCTTGTCGTTCGGGATGTATTCGCAAGCGATACCGGCGCCTGGTTACGAATAAGATACGCTGACGGAGCCCTCGGTGGTACCACCGCCAGGCGGTTATAATCCGTGGACCGTTCATCACTTTCACCGACCATTTGGCTAGCATTGCGTTCGGACTGCTTATCTCTAGTCTCCATGACTCATCCGTACGGTGGCGGTAATCTATACGCCTCTTGGATATCATGGAGAAACGACGGCAACGCTATCTGTCGGTTAACGGCGGCAACTCGAGGACGTTGTTTTCACACCAGTAAACATATGATTCACATATAAATCACGGCACGTTTTAAATTATTGTTTTATTTAGTGCAATACGAAATTAAAAGTGATATTATGAGCCACACTATCATCGAATGTGAATTTCAGAATATCCATGCAGAATATTTTCGCGGATAATCTGTGTCGAAAGGTAAGTGAATGCACGAAACATATGAGATATTCTTTCAAATTCATTGCAATTTTTACTACGTACATATTTTTAGGATTATCGTATTACTAACAATACGATGATCAATTAATTAAACATTCATAGGGTATAAACTATTCCAAAGCCATCGTATGTTCAGGAGGTCGTCGAAATTCATGATGAAGCTAGTGGAGAACGAATCGTCCGTGGGAAAGTAATACCACAGACGAGAGTACATAATCCGCCGTACAAAGTGAAATTAGAGGTATGTATTAGTTATGAGATGAGAGAGAATAGTTCAATAATAATGTAAAAAAATATATTTTCAGGAACTTTGTATCTATACATGCAAAACAGAAATGGAAAATGGAGATGTATCCCCTTATCAAAAAGATATAAATAATAAAGCAATAAGTATATTGGTCATTGAAATTAAATTTAGAAAACTACATTTTTTATTTCGGTTTATAACAACATTAACAAATGACAGATTTTCTTTCATTATTAAGAATGGGTATAGAACGTGAAACTAATAATATATTATTGGTGGAGACTATTTCATCTTTAAGAATAAGCATGAAATTTTGAACTAATAATATTTATAGATGAAAAACAATGAAATAAAAAATAACTTGCACGTGATTCTCTAAAAATGTTGATGCGGGATTTTAAATTAAACATGATTAAAATTTAGCATATCTGCTTCGATTTTTATTTATGCTGGTTTTAGTACGTATATATTACTTAAAAACATCTTACATCGTTAACACAGTAATGAATATTGAGTACTGTATGTTTTGATTTGCAGCTTCTGTTTGTGTGTGTATGTTTGTGTACATTTTTGTGTGTATTTTCTCGATCCTTATGTTCTCTCCGAGTGTTCTTATTCGGCTGCCACGGCTTGTTATCTGGTGTACTATAAAAATAAAACATAACAGAAAATCTGAAGTTTGTATATTTTCAATACGTTGATTCCTTGTATCAAATTGTTATAATATTACTTACATTCTTCTGACAGCTTTTATCCACTCATTTCTCTTATTAATTTCCCAATTTCGTCTCGGAAACGAATAAAAAGTTAACTCTGCATTTTTTGATTGGGTACTTTTGCAATCCACAACACAACAGTACCTCGTACCACACATTTATTGTTTATTTCGGAGAGCACTTTTTAATTGAATTAATACATAAACCGCACAGCTGACCATACTCGCACGTCCACGTTTTGTCTGAATCTGCCACCGAGCCGCGCCACTAGAGTTATCCAAAAGGCCTATAGTGTACCCAGCAGGGTAGCTGCTATACTCCTGCTATGCTGCACGCGAGCTTACCGGGTACACTATGCTCTTTTCGAGCTTACGCTATAGCGGACAAATTCACCTCTGTGGCCGACTCAGTGCACAATAAAACAAGTTTCAGCGTCTTGGTAGTAAGCTACCAGGAAAGACCTGGAGGCTTGATTACAGTAAAAAAAAGATTACAGTTTTTATTTTTTTTTTTTCGAGTTCGTTCTACCATTTTTAAAAGTCTGAAAAAATGCAGACGTATTTTTAGAGAAAAAATACCTAAAGCATTTTTTTCATGGCGATGAGTAGGGCTGCGTTTTTAAAATGTCGGGTTTTAAAATTTTCAAAAGGCTATAAATATTTGAATTTTGCGCCAAATTTTATTTCAACAAAATCAATTCGTAGGGCTCGAAAAACCCCTACAATTTGAGATAAAAAAAATTGTTTTTGTAGCATAAAAGTTGACTGAGATATCGTCAAAATACTGAAAATCACTGAAGTAAGCCTTGTAAGCCTCCATAAGGGCTTAGGGGTCTGAAACTACAGAAATTGGCATTTTTTTTATGCCGAATAGAATGTTTATAATCACTTTTCCACGTGACATTAAGGCCGATTTGACTATCTTATCCGGCTAGACCCTTTAAAATCTAAAACCACTTGCATCGTTATGCCATAATTGGGATGTTCTGTAACGAGTGGGAAAATTTGTGTATAAAAAGAATTCCAAATACGAAAGAATTGCTTATTCGATAGTTACGAAATCGCTCATAGACACGGAATCAATTAATTTTTGAAATCATGTAGTCACACGGCGGCTTACTGTAACTCAAAGCCATGGACCGTAACTGGCATCACACGATGCAACCAAGAAAAAATAAATACGATTAACTGTTAAAGATAAGAGGCAATACGGATTACTTTATTACCCAAAGGTAATATAGAACATTGTCGATAATATCGATAGAAGCACGGACGAGAAAAATCTAGAGTAGAATCGGAAAGAAAGGAGGTACAAGAACTTTTACGCGAACTAGTGGCAAGTATCCAAAGCAATTGGGATGATGTAATTAACGTAAACATACGTGATTTACTTTTTAATAATTATAAATAAAATATATCTAATCTTTTTTAATAATGCCAGCTTCGAGAAAAAATTGTGGTATCCTTGGATGTATTAATACATCACGTCGAGAACGTGGATTCGGTGTGGAAGTGAAATTTTATAAATTTCCAGAGAGCGTGTTAGGAGCCTCATGGAAAATAGTAAAACGTAAACAGTGGATGAATGCAATGAAAAATTACCTGTGAATAATATTAATTAAAATTTAAAAGAATGAACTGTAACATTCAGTAAAATTATTACATTTAAATGCGGCTTATATGAAAATTGATCATTTTGTTGATGAAATTTCCAATATTTGTGGCATTTATCTTATAATTATGACTTAACTTTTTAATTCTTTTCTTTGATTTTAGAGAAAATCCAAAAACTGGGTACCAAATAAATATACGAGGATTTGTAGTACCCGTTTTGTAAATAATGAAAAATCAGAGCATCCGTTACATTCGTCGTATGTTCCTTCGATTTTTCCTGGACGTGAAAATATAAATAGAAACATTCAATCCTTAGAACGTTTCAAACGAGTCAGAAATCGTGAAACAAACACAGTCCACATCGATAAATGTATTGTGAGTGAAAAAATAGAAATAACATAAACATTCAAAATACGATAGATACAGTAATGGAGCCAGGTGATGAAGAACATGCAAGTAGTGTTGAAGAACATTAGATTGATATTCATGTTGAAACTGTTACAGTGAAGCCTGTGCAACGGAGCATAAGTTGTCAAACAGAGATAGTCACAGACAGAGCTTATGAAGATTTGACATATTTTTTTTGTAATCTCAACTATCATAACGATTTAAGCACGGCATCAGTACAGATAAATATTCCAATAAAAAATCACAAAATAAAATTTGTGAAGCTAAAATACCAATCGTAAAAAATGTTCAAGATTCCAGTTGTGATCCAACAAATATAGATCTTAGTAAATCTTGTCAAGGTTTTCATGGACTCTGTTCAAATACTACCGATGAGGCAATGAGCAGTTTAACGGGTTTGACATTAGCAATTTTTTCATGGCTTTTAACTATGTTGCTAGACTGTAAAGCCTCAAAAGTAGACAAAAAAACAAGTTTTCTGATAACATTGGTCAAATAAAAGACGGGTTTATCATTTACTGCATTTGGCAGTATTTTTCAATATTCATCGAACTTCTGCACATAGGATATTCGTGAAACACATACAGCTCTTTGCTACAGAGTTTTATTGTTTGGCCATCAAAATCAACAATACGTGCAGCTCTACCGGAATCTTTTAAGCGGCAAATACCCATACACGCGTGTGATAATTGATTGTACTGAAGTTTACACTGAAGTACCACTAGAAGGTAATCAAAAAGTATTAATGTATTCTGAATATAAACATCATCATACCATCAATTTTATGGTGGGTTGTGCGCCAGATGGATTTATAACTTATGTCTCCAAATGTTATGGTGACCGTGCTGGTGATTGCTTTATTACAAACGATTGTGGTTTGGTTGATTTAATTGAGCCCGGTGACGTTACTCTTGATGACAAAGGATTTCCCTAGATTAAAAGTCGAGTCGAAAATAAAAATGCTATTTTTATCATGCCTCCTTTTGGCCGCAAAGATCAATTTACCCCTGAAAAAGTTGACGAAACATACAACATTGCTTCTGTGAGGATACACATAGAACGAGTATATCAACGAATTAAGGACTTTAGAATTCTATCAAAAGTACCTAATTCATCATTTCCTGATATTGATGAAATTGTTTTTGTTATTTATGCTTTGGTAAATGTGCAGAAGCCATTGTTGAATTAACTGAATTAAATTTCTAATTGTATCAAATAAAAATGGATTAATTGTTTACAAAAAACAAAGGTGTTATTTTCTCAAATAATTTCACATTTGATGATTATAATTTCTCTGTTTTATAATAACTCTGACATAAAGTAAGTACAGGCTCATAAATGATGAATATTTGTATATTTTATTATTTGCTAGTAATATTAAATATCACCAACGAAGATAACATTTCTAAAACTTTTCGTAATTAATTCATACAAAAAATAATTTCTTACGATTTCTTTATAATTAAGATAATAATAAAAATAATTTTAGGTAACTTTAAAATCTCAAAAGTCTTATAAATAACAACTACTATATAATTTTTTCAATATTGCCAAATTTGTGCTCATCTTTGATAATTAATCTGTTAAGTTATAATTAACTATTCTTAAGATCAGTTTAGTATCACATTTGGTCGATGGCAAAATTATTCTTAGGTCATTTTACAATTTATATCTAAAAACTAATCTACTAATGATAATCATTAATGTATTGTTACTCAGTAGAGTATTTGGAGTATAATTTTTGTATGTATTGGGTAAAATAAAACTGCTCAAGATCAGGTATTAAGTTAATCAACAATTGATTGTCACGTTGAATGGTAACACGCTACCTTTTGCCGAGTACACGTACAAATCACAAAAATTTATATTAGTCACATACATTTGAAGCTGGACCTGAATGTTAATCGAATGCGTTGTACTCAAATGTAGTCCATGCTCATCGACTTTTAGATATGGAACATTTAACTGGCTTGAATCAGCATCCCAAACAGGAATATCGCGACAAGTATATGTATGGACATTTAATTTCTATAAGTCGCTTTTGCCATACTTCATTCCCATAAACGAGGATTGCATCCGGAGAATAGCTTAGCCACTGTTGTTGCAGACCAATTATTACACCAACCCTAACAATCTCCCACTTTGGATCAACTAACTGTTTATACTCTTTTAGTGCTAAATCCTCATTGTTTTTCCGTATGTCATCGCTGCATTTTTAGTTATTTTTGGGTATAACATATTTGTCACAACTTTTTCACCATTAAAACGTTAACCTTTCAACCTATACCCATTACTAGCAGTTATTCACAGTGCTCGTTGTGCAAACCATTCGCTGCTATTGGATTGTTGAATAGTTAAAATACTTAAATTTAATGCTGTACTAGCATCACAACATATCTTTTTATGATGGATTCTGTACATTTCCTTGGTAACCATAACTTCCTGACTAAATATTACATTTAAATTTCGCAATGTGAATATATCATTTACTACTTTTTTTACCTTCTTCTCGAGGACTTCTTGAGTCTTAGTTTGTATCATTTGTGAGATTGATCCTGCTGGTGTTATTACAATATCTTCTTTCTCTTCAAGCTCCAAGACTTTTCGAAGCTGTGTATTTTTCAAAGAGTCAGGCACACTTGCTACTGTAAGTTTGATAGGTTTCAACTTAGTCATTTCAGCAGACAAAACTAGGGGCGAAAGAGTTTAGACATCCTTTCACCTTTGTCGTGCCCTAGTAATTGCTTTTGAGTAGGCTTACCCCATTGCTGAGAATGACTCGTTTTCGATGACGATGTTTCGGGAGAATTAACGTAATGAATTAACGCACATATATGCTTACACTTGCTCCCAAGACCAGTTTTACAGGTGCAAACAGCGTTACTAACGTGTCAGTTTGTATCAACATGACAATAATAATTCTACAATTATTTTTATAAATAAATAAAAAAATTTCCTAGTTTTCTAATTTAAATGTAATAAATATTTTTTTATTTTAGTTTTATACTTACAGAAATTGTCACATCATAACCATTTGATACACTTGTCTGTGGCAAAACTTTACCGGTTATGACAGTTCTAATGTTATTCTTTTTTCAACAACACCGTACACGTGCTTTGCTTTGAATAATTTTTTGCCTTTCTAATCGTTATGGCCATGAATAATATTATTAACTACAGGTTTAAATCCATATTTGATTATTTTTTCCATTGTTATAACCTTTTTTAATGTTATTAAATGTTTGTTTTGATCTCACTATGTCCACCAATGAAACACCAGAGAGCGCTCACTTCGACAGTAGTGCTGCCTCTATGTTTCACGCACGATCCCTAATGTTAAAATGTATTAGTAACCGTTTTGCGATATTTCGAACGGTCCTACTATATCTAGTGCTACCTTGTCGAAAAGGTCTGCAGATGTGTCTGTTATTATTATAGGTTGTTTTGTTTTAATTCGCGTCAGGTTTTGTTTTTTTTGGCAACTGACACATTTTTTCGTAAAATCTTCTACTTGCTCTTTCATTTTATCCCAAAATTATCTTCGTCGAATTCTATTGTACGTTTTCGTAATACCTTTATGTCCTGCAATCGGTGATTCATGACTTTCTTGTATTATTCTCAATCTAATATCCGGAGGTGGAATGATTATTTTATCTTTGTAAATTGTTATAACAATCTGTGTTCCCGAATACCTCTCTGATGATTTTTTTTATTTTAATCCATCCGAGATCGTTTATACCGCTTCTACCTTGTGAAGCTTCCAGCATTCATTTTTAAATGTTCCATATTTTCTGTTAAATTGGTAAATGCATCGAAAAAGTTATCTTCCATTGGCGGATCTTGTTCATTTTTGTGAGTAATTAGTGCGATGATTCTTTTTTTTTGGGGTTCCTAATATTATTACGTGCCCTGTTTGATATTCTTTTGTGGGCTTAATATTCATCAAGTATCCTTTTTCGGTCAATGATTTACCTATTTCGGCTAATACTGTTCCGTCGGCGGATATAAAACGCAAAAAATTGTCTTTTCTCATTTCTAAATTAGCTCTCGTCTCTATAAGGTTGGTAGGTTTTTCTTTTAGCAATTACACAGACACTTGCGAGTCATCAGATATCGTAATATTTGATTCGTTGTTTTGATTCCTTATTTCTATTGAATTGTGTATTGAATTTTGTGAATCATTGATTTCTAAAATTGCATTCAAATCAGGTGATGCGTTTAAAGGATTTATTAGTGTTAAATTTTGATGATTTTGACTTTTTGTATGTCCATCATTATTTATCGGTTTGTCATTAACTGTCTCAGTTGTAGGAATTGGATTTTTTACTGTCGGTAATATTTTTACCGATTTTTCTCTAGTTTTCTAGATGTTTGTTTAATTTTTGCGGTGTCTGGTTTTGAAGATTTTTCATCGCGAATTTTGATATTTCTGCTATCTGTGTACCTAACCAGTGGTTTACAATGTCTTGACAATCGACGGGGTTCCGGCGTATCGTTTTTTTTCAACTTACCGTTTCTCTGATTTCAGAGAAAATAGGAAGTTATTGTAATCACCTCGAAAATGAAAAGTTGAGTTCTCACTAGATCTCCACGTTTTGAGGTCCGGAGAATCACCTCCAATCATTTTCAAATGGACGTCTGTGTATGTGTATGTATGTACGTGCGTGATCAATTTTTTATCCGACGATATCTTGAGAACGAGTAATTACATTTTAATGAACTTGGTCTTGATCGACGGACCTCTTTCAGACTTGGACCTGATTTGATTTTGGTTGTGACTGAATAAGTGGTTTTTAAATAAATAAAAAACCAAATTCACAAAAATAAAATAAAAATGGTGTTATCTTCACAACGGATGAACGGATTTGCATGAAAATTGGTATCCGAAGGTGTTTGGGGTCGCTGATCACATGTCTGAAGTCACATTTGCAAAACAACAACAAAAACAAGTAGAGCCTCGGTTTCATGCGGCCTTGAGACGAGTAGTGCGCAAGAAGCGAGTTTGGCTTCTTGTATCGAAATATACTAGTTTGGAGCACGAATGATGGGAAGTTCAAAGGTTTGCTCACAGTCAGCCCAAACCCGCTTGTTTTTTTTTTTTTTTTGCTAACTCTGAGTTTTTTTATTATTTTGACATTTTCTTTTGGCTATACTATTTTTCGCGAATTTGTCTTCTCACCATGTTGGTTGACTTCCAGGTCAATTTCATTTGAAGTAAAGTCTGTTGATTTCGCGACGGGTACTTGAAATGTATTATCGACGTTCATCATTCCTGAGGTGACTCTTTTTCAGATACAGATTTTTGTAAGGGGTGTACTTCGGCTCGAACTTCTATTGTATCAGATTGGTCTGATTCCGTTGCTAAAGTAGATTCTGGACGTAAAAACTAATTTCTCGCCGGTGCGCCGCCGGGCGACCAAACAGACGACGTTCTGAATATCACCCGACTCGGAGCTTCGACGCTACCGCAAGCTGCCTTAAATCTAAACTTAACAACGTAAAAAGAAATAAATCTTATTTTCTAATTATTTCAACTAAACAAAATCCATAGAGCTCAACCTGATGTAAAACTCAACTAAACAGATTCTTAAACGGAACATAATTCAGACGCAACTAAAACTCCATAACACGAACTTTTCGTCTCAACCGCTACTCAACGAAACCGCAATCTCAACTATACGCAACCTCGACTCAACTCAATTGAACACTATCTTGAATAAACGGAAACTTTACTAAACGCAAGCGCAGCTAAACGTAACCCCAACTAAACGCAATCTCGAGTTAACTCAACTGAACTAAACACTATCTTAACTGAACGGAAAATAAACCAAGGGCAAGCGCAACTACACGTAACCTCAACTAAACGCTATCGCAACGCATTTGAAATCAAACCTTCTCGATATCTTCGAAAACGATATGTGCTAATTTGAGCACTACATTTGGGCAATTTGCGACCTACTCGAGAGGCGGCACAGAAAAAAAAAAAAACTCGATTACACGCAACTCAGGCTACGAACACCAAGCAAAAAAATTGACAAAAGAATTTCGAGTACTTTTCTACAACACAAATCCAAAATGGCTATCTGTTATTCGGCAAGCCTGTTCACAATCATTCTCGAAATTCAATCGCGAGGATATAAGCAGCGCTTACCGTTCTACATCCACGCAACACCTTCTCCATCCCCCTCACGATTTTTAGGCGACTCCATTACTTCGCGAAACTCCCAAAACGTCACTATCTAGCACGACCGCCAGAACTAGAGTGGTTTCAAAAACCTAAGACCTGCCACAACACGTATCTCGATACGCTATACCTGACGTGACGTCATACCCACAAGAATACGCAATAATCGATCCGTCATCGATTTCGTAGATTACGCAACTCGGCGCGCACCTCCGGTAGCATCGCGGCGCAGAACTTAACGCTGAATCGCAATTTCGTCCTCCGCGCAGCTCCATGAGGCCTTGGTGGTGAGCGTGGCGCTCCCTCGTCGCTATTCGATCCGTCGCAAATTCGATGGTCAATTGTTGGCGGGCCGAAAGGGGAGAGGCTGCGGCGCGCTGGCCGCCAGCGGGAATCGCGTTCGCCTTGGATTCCCACGATGCGGGGATCTTCGTTGGCTCCCCCTCCGCAGCCACGGCATCCTTCCTTCGTAATAGGCGCTAATCCGCCACTCCACAATTTCCTCGAATTCATTGCCGACTTCCTATCTGATATTGTAGCTCAAAAAATGAAGAAAACAAAAAACCTAAAATACCTTTCGCTATTCGCTAAAGTATCCCCTCTCGTAGCTTCGGATGCGTGACTCTAGTTCTGGCGCTCTTTTACAAATACTTCGCGAGTCAATCTCAGAAACCCCTTAATCTTGGTTCCGCCCTGGGTTCAGGGAGCCACTTGTAACGGGCATCAAAAATGCCACGTTTTAATATGTACATGCAGTCCATGTATGATATTAATATATCTGATTTCAAAAAAAAGGTATAGCCGGGTTAATATGGGAAATCTGCCCCCGCGGCTTTTTTGACTCGCACTTGGAGGATTGATTTAGTGTCGAATAAAAATAATTCGCCTCAATTTTTAGCACTTTAACCCAAACGGTTTTCGAGATTTTTAATAAAACCTGTTTTTTTAGATTTTATTTTTATTTTTATAGTAAAATTCAAAATTATCAATTATGATTTTGTTCCTAATTCTTAGAAGTCTAAGACATGAAAAAAATGTGATCATCATTCTTAAACGAGAAACCAATTTTTAGCGAAAAAAAAATTAAATTTTTTTTTTCCAGCCTTTTTGAAAGGTGTCACTCACTGAATTTTTTCAGAAAATGTCTTTTATACTCCTCCATACTCAGGAATTTTTTCGAATTTTTTGAAGTGGTGCAACAATATCAAAAAAATTAAAAACTCATTTTTTCCCTACTTTATCAATAAAGTAGGTCGTCTCGAATACAATGCCTCTCTTCCAAAGACATTCCTAAGGAATGATGCATAAATCTCACAAATCACAATATTCCACCTGAAATACATAACTTTCTGGCGCTAGGCCTCAAACATGGCATTCCATACATGAATAATGAAATACCGATAAATGATATCATCTGTTCTGTAGAATCAGCTATAGTCAGTACATCTAACGTAATCAAAGATAAGTTACAATTTGATATTAATAGACACATTTGTAACACACTACACCAATCACAGAACAGCTCTTCGTTCCTTCACACAGACAACAAAAAATCAAACAGTGCAAAGAATTTATCAAGTCACATCCATACATTCTAGTAACAAGAGCAGATAAGGGTAATACCACTGTCGTCACGCAAACAGCTGACTACAACCGAAAGGCAAATGATATCCTCAATGATTTGCAGACGTATGTCAGATTTAAGGGGGGATTAGCTTTCTTTTCGCAAAATTTAGGGCTGTTTTCGAATTTTTTAGTGAAGAAACTATGCAATGGATCAATTTAAAATTTGGCATATAGGTTTAGTGTTATTTCATGTATGCACAAAAAATGTTCAATTGTATTCGCTCGAAAATGCGCCTCCTGCCCCCCCTCGTTCACGACGCCGCGCGAAACGCCGCAGTCACTGGTGTGCATGATTACTCTCTTCTCAATGATCTGAAACAAAAAAATGAAATACCATTTTACTCCATACACATGTAGCCATCCTTTGATGAATCGAAAAAGATATAGGTTGGAAAGTTTTTTTTTATAACAAAAAATCGGTAATTTTTTTTTTTTAGCAAAATCGATATTTTGAGTTCAAAACATCGCCGTATCCTCAATTTCTTTTTTTTCGATTCATTAAACGATAGCTACATGTGTATGGATTAAAATGGTATTTGATTTTTTTGTTTCAAATCATTGAGAAGAGAGTAATCATGCACACCAGTGACTGCGGCGTTTCGCGCGGCGTCGTGAACGAGGGGGGGCAGGAGGCGCATTTTCGAGCGAATACAATTGACATTTCTTTGTGCATACATGAAATAACAATAAAACTACATGCCTAATTTTAAATTGATTCATTGCATAGTTTCTTCACTAGACAATTCGGGAAAAGCGGTAAATTTTGTGGAAAAAAAGCAAATCCCCTCTTAAGGATTTAACCAATAGTATAGAAAAACAGACTGATCATCTAGTACATCGAATTTTTGAAAAAAGGATACATAAAAAACCTCACTGGCACATCTGTTAAATCACACAACTCGCTACCTCCCAAAATCAATTTTTTACTAAAAATACACAAACCCAACACACCGCTACGTCCTATTGTATCGAACGTTGGGTTTCTAACCTACAAATTGTCAAAGCATTGTGCCAGTATTCTATCCAACATCGTTGGCAATTCTAAATTTCATGTCACGGCCTCGTGGACGTTAGCAACGGAAATGAAGGACACAGAAATCCCTAAAAATCATGTGTTATTACCTCTAGATGTGTCCTCTTTATATACCAACATTCCTACTGACAGCCTCAAAATTAATTAACGATAAGTGGATAGCAATCGCTCGGCACTACAATTCCGAAAACAAAATTCCTAAAATCCGTTGAAATTTGTCTAAACTTTAACTATTTCCTTCACGATGACAAATTCTACCAACAAATTTTTGGAGTTGCAACGCGCACACCAATCAGTCCAATTATAGCCAACTTGGTCACGGAAAATCTAAAGCATACAGTCCTAAATTCTTTCGCTTCTGATTTACCTTTGTATGAAAGATACATTGTGGACATCATCACTTGCGTCCACACAGACCAAATCCAAGAGTTGCTCACATCTTTACAATACAAGAAAAGCGTAGCCATCAGCTTGTTTGGCAGATAATTCGCCTTAGCACACCCTAAATTCAGAAAAAAGAACTCTAAGTTAGTTAGATACACCCTGATCAAAAAAGGATATCCAACACATCTTATGAATGACATTCAATCGAAACGAGTAAACAAGTTTTACAACAATATTAACTGGAATCTTGAGGATGTTAATAACAACAACGACAAGGGCTCAATCTCTTTTTTTGATGTATTGTTACAGAATATCAAACGTACTCTATCCAAACACAACATCGATGTAGCTTACAAAATTTCACATACAACAAAGAGCATTTTCAACCATTTAAAATCTAAAACTTCAACTCTCGACCGGATGAATACAGTATATAAAATAAATTGTTTAGACTACTCTAAATGTTAAATTGGTCAGTCATCTCAACATTTAAAGAAGAGAATCACAAATCACAAATACGTCATCAAATATCGTGGTGCGGAAAAGTCTGCTACAGTCTTCCATGCACTTACAGAAGGCCATAGATTCAACTCCGAGGAGGTTCAAATTATACGGGGTGGTCCGCCCGTAAATGGACCACCCTGTGGACAAGGAGGATAATTGGCACAAAAGGCTTCTGAAAGAAATGATACACATCTCGCAAAACAATACAATTAACAAACGCACTGACATACAGAACCTCAATGTTACGTCCAGCGTATTGCTTTGACGTACCTCTTTCCAAATCAGAATATAACTAGGACTCTCAACAGGTGCAGTGATTGTCAAAATTCCCTTGCAACGCTGTAACAAAAGCTACGGCCATAGATAACATTAAGATATCATAAAGCCTAAACTGGCGAGTTCCACCCCTCCGGGCAAAAGTCACGTACAGACCAACAACGATCCCTAGTATAAGTTTCGACTTTTTTTCTTATAACTGATACTAAGAACTGAGACGAGAGACTGCTGAATTAGCATCAGCAGTGCTCAGCCTGGAAATATCTCCCATTTTAAGTGAAAATTCTCATCAATAATTTGAATCAGCTACTAACTTTGGAACCACCAAATTAAAATATGTTATGTGTTAAGATGTATGGATGTAATCGTGAGGATTATACTGAGATACTTTGTATCAACATCTTGAACGTATGTTGCCTTACCAACGATAGTGTTACCGATGGGTGCGTCATAATAGATGGCGCCACCTGTATTTTTCTTCAATTTTATCGGAAGGCAGTCTGATAATGTGATTTTTGTGTCGTCAGATGAGCAGGTATTTTAATTTTTTTGCCGTCCTGTGAGCAGGCATTTCAAATTTTTTCCGTCAGATGCCAGACATTTTACCGACGGAATTGTTACCGATAAGAGCATTAACATAGATGGCACCACCATTCACTGTTTTACCGATCGATTCTGTTGCACGCCCAACATCCACCGCAAGATGGATGCAAGACTTCGGCCTTACCGACAGTTGGTGTTACTGGGCACAAGTGTTGCCGCAGGTTTGTCGCATGTGGCGCCCCCCTACAACTTTTTATCGATCAATCGATGTTCTATCGATCGGCTCTGCGTTGTTTCCAATGCTCGCTGCAAGATGCCAACTTTTTTCATTATGTGGTTGGGTGAAATGAAGCGTTTCAAAAAATAACGGTCGGATGCTTTGAATAGATGTTTTTTATTCACCAGCAATTACATCCCGTTTTTAGCGTACGCGTAATAATGGTAATAGATTATCTTATTGTAAATTAAATAAATAACCTTACACATATTTTCTTTATTCACACAATAATAATTAAACATCTTATTCCAAAATTGACTTACATTAATTTCTTTACCGTGCCACTAATCGGACTATACTCGACAATAGGATCATGCAATATCATGCGATAGGCTGCAGTATTTGCAAGAAATTCCACGCTCGCTTCAAATTCCAATCGAATATCCACCGGTCCGGTTTTCAACGATTCATTCTTTTTCGAGCTATCGATAACGATGAGCAGAACTTGGTTTATAAATTCACGGTTCGATAGCAAAGGTTCACTTCTTTGTTGTAGTAGGCTGTTTGAAAGTGGACATACATGTCATAGAGAATAGCGTACTGATTATTGGATATATCAAGATTCAAATTTCCGTAGGGATAACACTGCGAGTTGAGGAAGAGATTTACATCTCTGATTCGGCAATAATCCAATTCTCTGACATTCTTCTGGGGATCGTTTCTCCTTGCAGTTTGGAATCCCAGAACGACATATCTCGGCTTCTCCAACTGTGTTGATGTTTTGACCGCCCACACATGTGGCGTCATTATTGAAAGCATTGGCTACACGTACGTTTCTCAAGAACGAAAACTCATGGATGTGGCCGGATCCACGGTAATGTAGTTGAGCAGCTCGATTTTCGACTTATCGGCCAGTTTAATGTAGGGCAGCAACCATTTTATTTTATTCAGGGTAATTTCAAAGTTTTCCGTGAGCGGGGCCTGAATCACAGCATTCAAATTGGTATTGGAACGTGTGAGAATCAACTCATGTTTAGCATTGATGACGACTCGACAATAATCCAACCGGTATTCTCCAGACTATATTGCTGGCCTGGACTCAAGGATAAGTGATCCTTAATAACGCTGGTGATAACAATATTTTCATTCCGATCAATCTCCACACCGTTCAACTTGTAACGAACTTCCTCAAACCAATGACAAACAGCCATATTGATTAATTTCGAAGTCGTCACCGCAGTCACACCATCATCCTTTGTAATTTTTCAGTGAATGTGGAGAGAGCTTTTATCAGGCAGTAGACACAAATCTTGATGTTGAACAACAATATGGATTTCATCGTTGTTCTGGAAGGTGGATGATACAAGTGGCTGATGACCATGAATCTCAGAATGTGTCTCTGTATTCTTATTATTTCTTCCATGGTAACATGCATAGGATGCAGCGAATACGAATTCTTATATTTCATAATTTCCACGTAATCGAAGATCTAGGCTCTGGAGAAACCGAACGTTCAAAGGTGTTAGCCTTGTTGGAGATGTGAGCTTCGCCAGAGATGCTGAACGACTGATGATTTTTGACTATGACGTCTAACTTTTATAACTTTTGCCCAAATTTTTTGTCTCAAATACGATTCCCATGATTTGAGAGATTTCACATATAAACGCACAGTTATCTTTCCTCGGCGAAAATCAATAAACTCGTCGTCTTGATCGACTATTCGCGACTGCAAATGATGTATCAACTGTACGGCGATTGGTAGGTAACTGACGTTGGCAGGCACTTTAACAATCTTATATCCTGATGGAACGGTAGGGCAAAATTCATGAATCGTGTGAGCTCGACGCTCGTTTATGTACGCCCCTGTAGTGACGATGCACTTAATACGTAAAGTATTAACCTTTAGTATGGCCACCGGTAATTCTGATTTACGAATGACGTCTCGAGCTAGCTGAACCGCTTTAAATCCCAATAATCGACCGATGGTATCTTTGGGTTTAAAGTCTACTACTTGAATGCACGTTACTTCACTATTCAGATCGTCGCGTTGGCTCTCAGACTGAGGGTGATGTCGGAGGGTAGCTCCTTATGCAGAAATTTTTCAATATCCTCAATTTCAGAGCTTCCCGTGGGTATTGTCATGCTCTCTCTGCTATTGTCCGCCCGTTTCAGGTAAAATTTATTACACGTCTCATAAATATTGGGTATTGAATTAAATGTGAGGAACTCGACGAGTCCGAGAACATAGTTTATTTCCGGTGATAACTCGATTGGGGGGAAATATTGAGCCTCCAACACGAAGGATGTGCCTGTCAGTGTCAACGTCAACGATTTCGACATGACTAATGCTTGCTCTTGCGGCACTTGCCTTTTTATAACTGTTCGCTGAGAAATTTGAGGCACAAGTGGCCGCAAATCACAGTATCATATTCCTGATACCTCTTATGATTTTATTCAATGCTACTAGCACCGAGATACTTTATTAAATTCTCAGGCGGTTTCAAATCACTGAAGCTATCGAAATACACAAGGTGATCACCATTTTTCTTGTACGCAACCCAATGTGTCCCTGGACCGTTTTTATCATCAAGATTAATAATTGCAGATTCTTGCATTCTTGGTCCTGATTTCGGTAGATCATTCCGCATGAAAACACCTCGAAAATGTGATATTTACATATTTTTAGCATGTTTGTGTAAATCAATGTTGGCGAGAGCTCGGTGTGGTAGCCGGTCGTAAATACAAACCCATGCCGTTGCGGTAGGGACTCAAGTATAATTCCTTGCCTAGCGCAATCGCCTCCATTGTTGCATTATGCCGTTTGGTTTCGTTCAACCGATGTTTGTTGGTGTTAGCTTCGTTGACCGCCTTAGCTATACCCGCGGCACCACCTGCTAGAGCCCGAGTAGCGCTTCGACGGGCCAGAATTGGCATGAGGAGCGGTAGGATACCGCCAATTTTATCAGGCGCAGGTATAACGCGAGGCACATGAACATTCATCCTAGTCCAACGCATGGTCGCACGAACATCCGCTAACGCCGACTCAACAGCTTTGATGAATTTTAATGGTTTGATGATAGATTTAGGATTTACTGTCCTTTTCCGCTACTAACTCTTCCTACCTGTTGTGGATTTCTTCTTTGCAGCCGCTCCAAGTTTCGGCCGCTTCTCAGCTAAGCCCATTCCGTGTTTAGATTTAGCTTTCATGGTGTTAGTGACTCCCCAGGCTACAGTCTTTCCACCCAAACTATCGTCCTTGACCAAGGTGCGATTCCACGCTTTTTCAGCGAGCACTTTGTCGGTAAGATTTCTCGCTGCGATATCTCAATTCTTTGCCTATGAAATGTCACGGTCTTTACATGCAGCGTCTAGCGAATTAAGTCCCAAATCGCCACGAGCCAACCTCTTGGTTAATTCCATTCCGGGTCCGCAACACTGATACCCTGGCATGTACAATTGAATCGGGATATGATTGATTATTTTCTTCATAGTCGGGCAACAACTAATGAGAGTTCTATAAAAGGATGAATTTATATGCTGTCATCTTAGTTCTCGTTGTCATGTTAATCAAGCATCATGACGTTTCACGATCAGCCTGATAAACTGCCTGTCGTGAATTTCACCAACATGATTTGACATGGAAAGAGGAAGATAGAGAAACGTCATGGAAAATTGCTGCCAAATACCGTGACAGCAATTTTTTGTGGGCCATCCAATTGTGGTAAAACTAACGCTCTTCTCTCACTTATCAACCACGGCAATGGATTGCGATTCCAAAATGTCTACGTCTATTCGAAATCTCTCATTCAGCCAAAGTATTAATTTTTGCAAAAGTTACTAGAACCCGTACAGGGCGTGGGTTATTTCCTGTTTAGTGAGAACAATGAGGTTGTAAAACCGGAAGATACGCGCCCCAACTCTGCTATGATTTCGGACGATGTTGCGTGGGAAAAGTAAGATAATATCAGAGCATACTTTAGACTTCAGCATGGGCAGGCATCGCAATGTCGATAGCTTTTATCTAATTTTAAGTCAAATGTATGCGCGTACTCCAAAACACCTGGTTCGTGACAACGCAAACTTATTGGTGTTATTTCGGCAGGATGAAATAAATCTGAACAATATCTTCAACGATCACGTGAACACCGACATGACGTATCAGCAATTGAAAAACTTGTTCTTGGCATGCTGGAATGACGATAATTATAGTTTTGTCGTAATTGACATGGATAGCGAAATCAACGGAAAGAGATAAAGGAAGGGATTTGACTGCTTTATAAGCATAAACTTATGCAAACTTGCACAGTTTCATTGCAACAATTAAGTCGCCAACATGGAGAGTACCAAGATTCGTAAACGTAGCGATACGTTGAGTGAAATATCGAAAGCACAAGATGATCAAGTTGGACAAAGACACGACCGAACAGGTTATGGGAGAGGCATTCAAGCCTTCAGTATAACGCCGTTGCAAGAATTGGTGGATACTTAGAAGTAGCAGCAGCAGCATATTAAACAAGAAATTGAAACGGAACCAACGGATTTTACAATGAAAAAAAAAGAAAAAGATGACGAGAGTATCGGGGATGACGATGAGGAGGTTAAGGACGATGGGAATTTCATGGCTGCAAATAATAAAATACTGAAATCAGGTGAAAGTTCCACCACAAGCACGCCGGTGAAGAAAATAACGGATTCCGTGGCACGCTTTTCGAAAATGTTTAGCACAAGCAAAACGAGTGATTTGAATACCAAGTACGGTGTTTGAAAGTTGACAAGCGGTATGATGATTGGTGATTCGCAAATCAATTTCATCGATAATCTAATCAACGTGCGAGATAAAAGTTACGAGGGAACGCCAGGATTACTTAAATTATTGTTTAAAAAATCACCCGATGCATGGATTGTGAATGACGCAGATAAGAATAATTACATAAAAATTGCAACGATGACAAATGCGCATCGGAAACACTACCAAGCCGATGGAAGTCTTCGAGACGATTCAAAAAATGCAAAGTACAGAAATTTCATTGCACAACACGTTGACTCGCCGGAAAAATCAGACAAAGGCTAACCCGACTATAAGATTGCGCGAAAGGAGGGGCAAGAAGTGGATTACGTCTGCTGGGATGATCCGAACGAAATTGTTGATCGTCTCCGACTACTTATGGCGTCGCAGGCTGCAAGCAATACCAGCCATTCCAACGAAATAGTCGCCATCATTGAAGAGTTGCGGGAAGCTGGAATCTTTTATCAGCGGCGGATCAATATAGAATTATTTGTTCAGTGACCATCCAGTCATGAGCATAGAAATATTTGGGCGACATTCGGAGCGTGATAGGGGAGAAAAATTTATTCATGGACCTCTAAGCGTTGGATTCAAAATGACCCCTGACCATCAGTATGATCTGGATGGTAAACGGTTGTGGAACATAGCCGTCCCACACCAGCGCAACGATGCTGTTTCCCTCAAAGTTCTCAATAGTTTAGAAGAAAAGTATCACGAGAGCGTAATACAATCAGTGAAATGCTCAAACAGGTGTGCGTGCGTAACAGGAATCTTTATTCTAGAGTGATAGTACTGGAACAAACCAACTAGGAATCAGTTCCGTTTGGAGAACAAAAGCGTCTGGAAGAACGATTGAAAAATTGGGCAGCTCAGAGCGAGAAAACAATAAAGATGACAATAGCGGATGAACTTCACAGACCCGCTTGACGCAATTACCCGCGTCGGTTCGTAGATGTACCTGGACGAGATGAGACCTGGCAAACTGATTTCGTTGAAATGACGGCATACAACTCACACAAAAAGGGATACAAATACCTACTAACAATCATCGATATATTTTCCAAGTATGCGTGGGCGGTGCCGATAAATTCCAAGAGTGGGATAGATGTGACTGCTGCCATAAAATCTATACTGATGCAGAATCGTATACCCACACATCTACACGTTGATCAAGACAAAGAATTTTACAACCACGAATTCAAAGCTCTCATGAAGCAGCGCAATATCAACATGTATTCGACATTCAGCAATTTAAAAGCATTGATATGCAAACGCTTTAATCGAACATTGAAAAATAATATGTGGAAGCGGTTTATCCGAAACAGGCTATATACCCAATTGGACGACAGGAATATTCACCGTGAGTGAGGTAGAAAATATCAATCCACCGACGTACAAACTTATCGATTATCAAGATCATCCCATCGCAGGAGGCTTCTGCGAGGAAGAGCTCAGTAGAGTAAAATACCCAAACGGCTACCTTGTGGATAAAGTATTCCGCAAACGTGTAAATTAGCTCTATGTGAATAAAACAGACATGTAACATAATTTCTATGTATTCTCAGAATTACAATGAAAGATTTGATTATAGAAATATTTCCACATTTATTTCCCTTTGTACGCACATGTGTCATACCCATTACTATAAAAATGATGATAATAATAATAATAATAATCTGCTATTTTTCCATACTATTAATACATATTTCATTTTCTGGAAGACTTTTTTTCGCTTCTGGAAAACTTTTTTCGCAGTAAACGAATGAACATAAATAATTGTTGAATACATTAATATTAAATAATTGCTAAATATATTAATAATTGTTAATTGTTAATAATTGTTAAATAAATTGTTGAATACATTAATATTAAATAATTCCTGAACATATTAATAATTGTTAAATATATGAATTTGCATGGTATTCACATTCGAAACTTCGATCCATCCAATATCGTATTGATGAAGAAACATCTGTGCCTGATGAAGGATCGTCCGAGGTGTCAAACACGAATATTTACAACGGTTCTATGCCTGCAGTTCTGTCGTGCGGCTAGTTTATCGGGGGGAGCGGCAAACCCACAGGGTACCGTGTCGGTCGGCCCAGGTATCCATTGCCGCTTGTCGTCGTACCAACTCAGAGCCAATTTTTTCTGTACGATGGTGCTTACTTGGTGTTTTTTGCTACGTATTAGGCATTGTCGTCGGGCCAACTCTTTGTAAGCCAACAGACAGCGCTTATAACCGTCAAACATGATTTTGTTCAACGTTGAATTTTTGACACCCTTGGCACGTTTGTTCACTTTGATTTCGTTGATGTGTTTCTCTTTGTCCTCACCCGTGATGATAAATGTGTACAGGTTTTCGTAACCCAATGAACTCGGTCACAATTTTTCTGTTGTTTTCATCTTTCATCAGGCCCAGACGTTTCTTGTTTTTGAGCAGAATACTGTACACATTGTCGGGAAGGTAGTCAGAAGTGTGAAATATTGCCTCGACATCACGTTTGACGATATCATAGATATTAGGTACATTGAATTGGTAAATAAGGCCGTCGGTGCCGGTGTACATCAATTAGGCCTGTTTGTTCGAAAAGTTAGTTTTGACATAATTATGATTCCAATCGTACAGAATAATTTTGGTAAGATCTAGAATTGCGGCGCCAATGTATATAGGTTTAGCAAAGTAAACTTTGACAGAATTCATTTCTATGATAACCATATCTGTGTCAAATACGGTGCAGCTGTGAAAGTTTGCTCGAGCAATGAGCGGTCTCGCACCACCTCCTCCTTCCCATTTTGTGACCAATTTAACATCTTTATTATTTCGCACATTGTCCATAGTCTTGCCAAACACCGGGTTATTCATTCCCCGACGAATTACTAATGGTCACACACTGTGGGTTACGAAAATTCAACAGATCAACAGAAGAATAGGATGCGTATTTCTTGTCCAAAACTTAGAAACTACAATTATTTTTAAATGTCGCATAATTTAACTGTCAATGTACTAAAACATCCCCCACAAAAGAAGACGGTGATATATCAATTGTCGAGCTCGAACGTAAAAAGTGATGATCTTTACAAAGAAAATTCTGAACGAAAGTTAATATGATTTCACGTTTTTCTCTGAGTTTTTTAGTTCATTGGTGATCAAAATATGTGTCACTTGAAAATTATTCTAGTTCTTACATTTCAGATAAGAATTACGCACTCCATCTTTCCTGCCAATACTAGATTCCAGCGGCGAGGCGGTTTAATGGTCAGCTAAGAACTTCACTGTTTTGCGACAATTGATGATAAAAAAATTTCCTTGTACTCTCCAAATGTGAATTAAAATACACTTGCAATTTTACAAAGCTTCGCTGTTTCCCTCCCTATCTACATAAAAAAAAATATAATAATAATAAATAGGCGATAATCACCTTTTCGGTTAAGAATTATCGTATTTGATTGATTTTTTATACAAATATGTGCACTTTTACTGCAATTGTAAATGTGTTTTATCTAAAAAAATTTAAATGTGTCATGTTTGAAGTGAAATATTTTATTTCATTTCTCGTGCGAACCTAAATTCAGTGGCTATCGATGCGCTCATAAAATTCGATGATGTTTTTTAATTTTCTCACAATCTTCTTCGTAAAATGTAACAAAAAAAATGATGTTAATCCTTATTCTTGGAGTATTCTAGTTTTGATTGTAAAATATTGATCACTGTTTGAGGTATACCCGTAAATGTGAATTGTGTAATACCTTTTAAGCAATCAACTTTTTTAAAAATAATACAAATTCAAACTTGAATTCTTTCACGCTAAATGGATTGCAGGTGTTCAAGTTTACGTAACTCCTTCAATGATACTGGAAATAGAACTTGCCCAAATTTTTCACCGTTGTTTGCAAACAAAAACTGTCAAAGTATTCATTTTTTTCATATAATCATAGTAGAAGAAAAAAGCTTTTAGATAACACTAACACAGTCGATTTGTCTTTCCATGCGATACTTTGAGAGCCGATCGTAATTTTGACGGTTTCACATCGTTATGACGTAATCACTTGCAATACCGTGTTACGTTCTGGAGAGAACATCCCAAGAAATCCTTTACAATTTCTCGTGCAGGCTGTCTTGGTTTGGAATTTCGTTGTGGGTCGTGCCAGCTATCACTATGCGTGATTGAAATAATTCGCTCTATACACACGTTAATTCAAAATACACATTTATCAAATATAATATGTTCGTTAGTTGATTTTCGAGATATGGGTTTTTAGTGTTGTTCACTTGATTAGCTGTTCTAAAGTTCGAAGCTTCTGAAGATGAGTGCTCTATGACAGAATGATAATTGACGTTTTTGATTTCGAGGTATGCAATGGTCTGACGTCTGAATTGGTTCTGTTACTTTCGATGTCTGAAGTGATTCTAATTTGCAACTGTCTAGTTCGAAAAAGATCTTGAAGAGTGGGAGGTCTGGAAGAGACCCCTAATTGGTTTTTGGCTACGTCAGTGCAAGACGATTGGTCTTGAAGAGGCCAATTGGTGCAATGCTGACAAGATAGTTAGTTGCAAGAATGCAGATTTGAATTCTAAGAATGATACTTAGTAAACTGCTCGTCCTGTCTTCTCTGACGTTCCTTAAGTTTGGTCAGTGAGAGTTCGCGGCCCTGAGTTGAAATTGAAGATATAAAATAAAGAAATGAAAATGATACGTCAACGTAGTCGGTGCGAGACCATTGCACAGCAAGATGATAACTAAATCTATATCTATATGGTTCTCAAAGGCTATGGTATGAGCATGTGTGCTGTCTTATGATAATTACACGTCGGTAGGTTACGATAAAGAGAGGCTGCAGCCATAATTATCGTCTGGGACGTAACAACCGGACTGAGGTTTCTGGCAACTTTTTTAGGACACAAATACATAATTTCTCATAAATTTGCGAAAATCTACAACAATTATTTTAAAAGTCGCAGTAAAACGAAAAAAGAACAGAGAGAAATGCATAAGTTTGAATTTTACATTTAAAAAAAGTTATATTTTAAAGTACATAATCTTGTGAAAAATTTTTCGCCGAACATACTTTGATGAGAACTTGTATGAAACTGGAGCTACCAGTCAAAGTTGGCAGCCTAACATATTAAGGGGTATGGCCACTGTAAATTTTTTGAAAAATCGATTTTTTTTTTATTGGCTTCAAAAATAGTTTAAGCCCTCTAGAATAAGGAAAAAAAGGTCCCGTGCGAGAAAAATTTTTTTTTGGCCCCCAAATCATCTTCAAGCGGAAAAACTGTCCTAGATATCGCGATGGATATCGCTGTTTGCACATTCAATGGCGGCCTTACCAACGTCTTGCAAATTTCAAGATATTCATACAAGATATTCACATACAACAGCACAAGAAAACAAATTTGAACTAAGTGGTGATAAGAGGAATTAACGACATCAGAGTCAGGGCGGCTAGGTGGTCTAGTGGAGTAAGGCTCCGGTAAAGCATCGCTAGATACCAGGTTCGATTCCTGGCTCCGTCGTTAATTTTTCGAATTTACCAGTTTTTCAAATTTATATCTTGAAATATTCAAGATGTTGGAGGTGGAAATTGGTGTACAGTTATATAATTTCTGCATCGAAGCCGACGCCAAACGCATTACGCACGCGGAGACATATCTGAGCGACGCGAAAAAAAGTGCGCGTGCGCTCCAAAAATCTACCAGGAAAGACGAAGAAGACGAAAATTTGGCCATCGAAGGACAAATGTATGGTGCTGGGATTGCAGACTAACGGTAAAATTTTTTTTTACCTCCTTTTTTTTATTTTTTTCAATAAAAAACTATTCGCAAAACTTTAAACGCGTTTTTCTCGAAACACGGTTTTTCAAAATGGCACGCAGCATCACTCGAACAATTTTCATTTTTTTTACTTGAAATTTTGACCAGATGTGAACATTAACATTATCTTGAGAATGTCGATCGAGATTTTCAATAACTTTATTTATCGATTTTTTATTAACAAAAAACTAGCCATTTTTTCGTCAAAAATCAATTTTTTTTTTCAAACGCACGCCAAATCCACAAAAATTGATAATTTTCAAAATCCGATCGACATTCTCTAGCTATAACCCTCTAGATTGATGGTTTTTTTTTTTTTTGTTCTAGATTCAAAAGTGCACCAGTGGTGCTGCGTGCCGCGGAGCCCTGCAAGCAAAACATGCCCCGGGAAGATAGCTGTGGAACCGCCATTTTGTTTTTTTTTTGCTGTAAAAAAATTTGATAATAAAGTTTAATGTATGCCCGATAACACCCTTAAAAGTTTTTTTTCAATTACTTTCAATTTTGGAAGCAAAAAATTCGTGAAAAAACCTTTTTTTTTGGACCGTTACAGTGGCGTTACCCCTTAAATGTTTAGGAAGTATAAAAATGCAATCCAGATTTATCCTCATAATTCTATAAAAATATGGAGGTCCAAAGTATTTTACGAAATTTTAATTTTTGATCTCACTACCTTATTGAAGTGAACATTAAAACGTTTGGCTGCTAATTCTGGCTGCTAGCTTGAGCCTTGTGAAACTTTTTTTGTACGACCAACGGAAAGCGAGACAATAGACAGAAACAAAAAAAATAAGAATTTTGTCTAGTTCTTGGACATTTTCGAAAAATCCCAACTAAATTGATCCACCAACATTTTAACATATTGTTGGTAATTCCTATCCATAGCTATTGAAAAAAAATTGTTTGCACCATTTCTTAGTTTGACCTGACTACAACGCATAGGATGACAAAAATCGCTGAATACTGACAGACTATTCCCGCCAGATCAAGCGAACCTTACACACAGGACGTTCGCCAGTGTGAAATTTGCTACAGTTTCCGAAATGGCCGAATTACCTGTGACTCGCACAATTTCTACGACGTACTTGTCGCACGACAGACAATCCCATGCACTTTCCTTCTTCACCCATCCATGGCCATCGGAGGAGCAGAGTAAGGCATGTACCCGGACAATTTCTAGAAACTATACAGTCAATGCGCATGCGTGAGTTTTATCTGCTCAGGCAGGCTGGCCAATCCAAGGTTCAGCTGTCAAACTCTGTTTCTGGCAGCGATGTAATTCACACGAATTTTTGAAGTTAGAATCTCAAACAGTCGAGTTAGTGACTCGGAAAGCATTTGTTATTAAATCGGAAGGTTAATTCGTCGAACTACGGTCGAAACTTGTTGCTAATACTCTTTGAAAATTACCTTTATTCGACTAAAATGAGAAATCTGTTTAAATGTTGGGTGCTTGGAAGAAACGCAGTAAGTGGGTGGGAATACGGTAGTGATATGGGGGGATTATAGATCAAACTGACTTACCGATCTCAGCGGGTACTGCAGGATGCACCTCGCCTGTAGTCAGTTTGTTACCGACCAAGCGTCGGTGTGTTACCAACCTAAGCTAACCTGACCCAACCGATGTAAGCATCAGGATAGCTGACTAATCTGCAAGATGGCTGAATGACTTGCAAGATGGCTGACTGGCCTGCAAGATGGCTGACTAGCCTGCAAGATGGCAGACGAGATGACGGAGCATGTAGTCGGTGTGTTACCGGCCTAAGCTAATCTGACTTAACCGAACCTAACTTAACCCAACCAATGTAAACAATAAGATGGCGGGAGCAAGATGACTGACATGATTTCGGAACAGGTTGCTAACCTAGCCTAACCTAGCCCAGCCTAATGCATGTAAACAATAACATGGCGGACGGGATTGCAAAGCAGGATGACGATACACGATGACGGGGCGGCATTGCAAAATGGCTGGCGGAATATACCGTTTCAAAAATAACATTTTCGGCATACTTCGAATACATTCCCTTGTACTAATTGATCAGATGGCGACACCGCAATTAGATAGGCTGGGAATGTTGATGATGACCCGTAAACTTTTACGCGCATAGTTTACCACCAGGCTTATTTTCCATTCTAAGAAGGTGTTTCAAAAGTAAATATTCATAGACATGATTAGGGGGAATACGGGTAGAATAACTGCATGATATTTTAAGTACACATTTTTAATTACTTATAGCTACAGATTATTATTATTTACATTACATCAATTTTTTAACAGTACCACTAATCGGATTATATTCAACTATGCGATCATGCAAGATCATGCAGTAGGCTGAAGTGTTTGGTGGGAATTCAATGCTTAGTTCTGCTTGGAGCAATCGATGACGATAAGTGGAGCTTGATTTACAAATTCACGCTTCGATAGAAAAGGCGCTAAGCTAAGATGTATGCTTGGAAGTTTCGTATTACACTGTATAATTGTAATGTAGCAGTGTATTTTAAAATTTTATTCTATCAATCTGTTTCATTCTCATGTCCATATCAAGTTTTATTATCCAAAAATTCTCGCACCAGGTGATTATAATTCCTTTTTTGTTAAATTAAATCGCATTCACTTGGTTATGTGATTTCTATGTTAGCTATTTTTTGAGTGGTATATTTTTATTTAATATTCATCTATTCACTTATTTATTCATTTATTTTGTTTTTCAATATGTTTTTTTTTCCTTTCTCTCTTTCTGTGTATAACTTTGGCTTTTTCTTGTGACAGATTATTAAAAAAAATTCGTTGGCGTGGTAATCAGAGGTGTCGAACTTCGAAATATCTCGTTTGACGATATCATAAATATTTGGCACAGCGAAATGGTGGATGAGACTGTCCGTGTCTGCGGACATGAGCTCAGCTCTGTCCACGAAAGTTGACAGTACGTAGTTGTAATGAGATTCGTATATCCAAGTCTTGGACAAGTCGAGAATTGAAAAACCTGCATGTATCGGTTTGTTGAATTTAACGTTCAGTCGAGTCATTTCAATCATAACCATATCCGCATCAAATATGGTGCAGCTCTGAAAATTGGGTTGTGCAATCATCGATCTCGCACCCCATCGACCCTCCCATTCCGTAACCAATTTGACATCTTTGTGCTTCCACACATTTTCCATCGTTTTTCCAAACACCGCGTTGTTCATTAATTTTAAAAAAATTTCTCGAATTCATTGCGTGATTTCTTTCGCATATCCGTGTTTCAATCGACATACTGTTTTAATCCCGGTGATTGACTAAATTTTAAAATTCGGTGAATTTGAAGCAATTTCATGCCAAGGCTAAGACATTCTTTTAAGTTTCGGTAATGAAGAACATACTTTTCACGCGATGGAACAATTGTTATTAATTTGGATTGCGTGCTCTTTGGGGAAACGAAGTGTTAAGGACAAAGTGGGAGATCTCGATGCGTATGGTAGAGTTCGACTGGATATTCCACATCAACTTCCAATATATATCCAACCGGGGAGTCATCCTGGATGCAAATCTAATTGCCGATTGTTACGTGGGGGTGAGGGTGGAACTGAGCGGTGGTAGTTGATGATTAATTGAATAATCTAGCTCCCACGTAACGACAATGAATAATAATTAAAACTAAGAGAAAGACTTACCTTTCGGCAAGCCGGTAATTTGTAGGATCGTGTTGCTATAGACCTGTACAGGTCTGTGAGGTTTGTTTAAATAGTTGAGGCTATTTATAATAAAGAAAATGGGAAGAGGGTCGCTCAAAATAAATGTTTAAAAAGATTTGACTGGTAAAAGATGAAATATATTCTGGTTCAATTTCGCTATTGAAATATCTGGTAACAATCGATGGTGATAAATATGTATATGAGCCAAAAATAACAATTTATGAAATATTCAAGTTTATACAAATCGTGTGTTGTTTTATTCTAATGGATATTATTATTTGGTACCAGGAACATCTATTCTGAACGATGGTTATAACTAGCTGGTCGTGAATATTGTATTGTATTGTATTGTATCTCTCTTTTTAGATTATCTTAAATCGTTTAATATAATATATATATATATATTTATAATATATATATATTTAATCGTTTAGTCTTATTTGTAAATTCTTGGAAACAATAAGTGGAATTTAATTGGGGGTAGTGAAGCTAGCCACCAATTCTATGCTTGGTTTTTTTGTGAATTTACTGAAGGAATTTTGATTATCAAGGTGAACAAGAATTCGTCTAATTTAGAAGATTTACACTCGGATTGACTTAGCTTTTGGGTGAGTCGGTCGGCGAGATTGAGAGCCGTCGGATCGTGTCAGTCTGCGTCGGTGGAATGCTGGATCAGGGGCCTCACCTCAAATTTGGAATAGTTGATGAATCGAGTGATGCAGAACGTTGGTCACTAAGTCTTTGTAAATTTAGAGTGATATCTTGTTACCGAGAGTTATAATTGAAAGTGTCTGTTCTCTGATTTTAATGTATAATGAAATTAATTGGAACGATTTATTTATTGAAAAATGATAGTGTATTGTTATTATTATTACTTAAGATTACCTGATTCGGTTTGAATCAGGGCCGAACTTGGATTTAATTAAGGAAAATGGAAGTGCATAAAAATGTCTATTCACGAAATGACAAGATTTAGCAAAGAACAGAAAAGATGGAAATGTAGAAGATAGCGAGTCTTTTGCAATTAACAGATTAACTGAAGCTCGAATTTAACGAATTAGCGCGAGACTTTAGGCCGGTCACAATTAAGGTTTTCCAAACGCTACTCTTGCTCGAGAAGGGCTAATACGGGTTGACGTCCACGCACTTCGCGACTTGAAAGACGAAAGACGCTGCTTCTTGGGCCCGAGGGTCCAAGAGGCTGCAATTGTAGTTGGTCACAACGGTAATTAGCCAATGAGGAGCGAGGCGACCTTCTGGCGCCCAAGTCCACATGGTCAGCATCACCTCACGCTCTCCAACGGTGTTCCGACGATTCTCAATCTCCTCGGTAACACATTAAAAATATGAACGAAAGATATTCGCATGCAATGTTCACACATTCATTCATACATTCCAATGAGTGATCCATTTAAATTTGATAGTTCTAAAGGTAGTGGTTTATCCTAGTTGTTGATTATAATTTTAATTCAAAAAGAGGGATACTTCCAGGCTGAGCGCTACTGATGCTAGCTCAGCAGTTCCTCATTTCAGTTCTTGGTACCAGCTAAATAAACGAAAGTTGAACCTTATGCTAGGGATCGTTGTTGGTCTCTACGTGACTTTTGCCAGGAGGGGTGGAACTCGCTGTTATTCGAATATGAGATTTGATGAAATGATATATGCGTATAGAAGTAATCAAAGAAATGAAATGAAATGGAATTTTAAAAAGGTACGCCAAGGCAGTACGTCGGGGCGTAACATCCCTCCCCACTTAGAAACCATCAACGTCCCCGTTGATGAATAATTAAAAGCTAGTAGTTATGAAAATTGAGAGTAATTAAAAGATAATGCATGAGTACATGTGAATGCGTCACAATGATGATGAAGCATTCAGCATAACATAGCTTATAGAACAAATTTAAGGTCGGCGGGAGAATAACTCTCTGTGATCAGTAACCTGGTCAGCCGGCCTTTACATTAAGAACACTATATATGTAAGATTAACGTAATACTAAAGATTTTAATAATAACAACATTAATGGTGCTATAATCTGTAGCATAGTGACAAACGTTGCTACCGCAATTTAGAATGTAAGGTCGGCGGGAGAATAACTCTCTGTGATCAGTAGTCTGGTCAGCCGGCCTTTACATTAAGAACACTATATATGTAAGATTAACGTAATATTAAAGATTTTAGTAATAACAACATTAATGGTGCTATAATCTGTAGCATAGTGACAAACGTTGCTACCGCAATTTAGAATGTAAGGTCGGCAGGAGAATAACTCTCTGTGATCAGTAAACTGGTCAGCCGAGCCTCACATCACTGACGGCCGCAGCATAGATTAGCGCGAGGAGTTACGTCTGGGGTGAGTGATCACATTCAGGATGTTCGAAAGTAACAATTGTTCCTACAGTAACCTCAGATGTGAGATCGGCGGGAGAATAACTCTCTGTGATCAGTAAACTGGTCAGCCGAGCCTCACATCCAAGAGGATCAATCTACAACATGAATATTTTCATGAGACACTGTATCGGACAGACGGGCGTTATCGATATTAAAGTATTAAAATGACGATTATTGGTGTCAGAAATTAAGTTAAATCGAATTTAAATATTACCTACATGAACTAGTTTACATTTCAATGTGTCTAACATGACAGAACTGATACAGCTTCCCAAGAAGAGGGACTGATAATTACAATTATTAGGTAGATTCTATGAACAATCGTCCGCTTATAACGACTGCAACTGCACCAGCGCGCGAGGTTTCACCTCGTGTGGCCCTGAAGTATAGATGTTGTTTTGGGCCCACGGTTGGCGGGAGAATAACTCTCTGTGATCAGTAAAACTGGTCAGCCGACCGGGGTGTTTTTGGGTCCACGGGATCTATCCCGAACGCTGGAGCAGTGGCATCGCATGTCGTTGGAAGCTTATACGTAAGTAGCTGTTTCTTCTGTCCCTCCGGGACGGTGTTGCTTGTGTCCCTCCGGCATATAGGTGGAGTGGCTGCCGTCGACGTCCCAATCGTACAACCTCCCGTGCAACGATGATGGTCTGTTGCGTTACGTTCCAACAGCCTTCAACGTCGAGGTGTTCGATGTCGTGGTTGTTCCGCAGCAACCCGCAAATATCCTCATCGAGGATCCCTGGGTTCTCTCTGGTCTCTAGGCTGTTTAATAGTTCCAGTTCTCGTAGGCAGCTTCCCCCCACTGTCGGATGCATGTTGTTCATTCTCAGGATCCTCAGCTGGTTTAGTCGTGCGAGAGGCTCTAGCGAAAATTGCCCGCGTATATTTGTGCACATGCTGATGTCCAGAGTACTCAGAATGGTCAAAGTTTGGCCTATGTCTTGGATGAAGTCTGCATTCACCCAACCACATGCTGTCAAGGATAATTCCCTTAGTGACTGGAGTGCTGGTGCCAAGTGCGGTTCTGCTACTAGGAGATCTAGTTCGACGAAGTCCCCTCTTTCTTCTCCTTCCGCCAGCTGTGGGTCTCCTTGAGGCGCATCGCTGGGGCCGTCGCCATGGATCTTAAGTGAGGTTAGCGTATGTTTAGTGTGGCTGTTTTCAACCAGTGCCGTTAGTAGCTCCGCACGTCTTAGTCGTAGGCAGTTCACAATCACCAGTGTTTCCAAGTATTCTTGTTGTTGGATGAATTTGCCGATTCCTTCCGCCTTTGCCATATCACAGTTCTTTATCTGGAATTCCTTGATTGATGTCTTATGTCCTAGTCCCTTTCCTGTTATTTCATTACTTTGGAAGATCAGTTTTTGTAGGTTTAAATTTTTCATAATTATTTTTTCTATTTCACAATCAATTGGTCCCGCACATTGTCCGATTTCCAGTTCTCTGAGGCTTAACAGGTGGTCACCCACGGATCTTAGTGCTCCTCCCCTGATGTTTACGGTTGTCAACTTTAATACCTCTAATCTATGACACTCCTTCGCCGCCATGGTGATCGCGGTTGATTTTATCTCAGCAACCCCCTCTAGGTCTATTGATCTTATATAATCTCCGCCTCTCTTGATGATCCATACTAAACCATCAGAGTTGAATATTTGATGCCATCCGCTCTTCCATTCCCAGCTGGTTGGTGTTATGGCCCTGGTGTAAATATGGGAGCTTCTGCTTCCGGTTCTCCATCGTTTGCACACTTGTTCCATTCGTGCACGTTCTTTGTAAGGTAGGTAACGTGCAATTTCGCAGATACTCTCGATTGGCAGTTGTTTTGCCTCCTTTGGCACATATCCAGGCAGCGGGTCCTCTTCCATTCTGAGTGGCCTGCGCTTTTTGCACGAGGGTAGCGTTCGCAACTCCTCCCACGCATCCGCGAACTTGATGGTGAGTGTTCGTTTCTTTAGTTTGACTGTTCCTACTCCTTTTATCGCCTCTGCCGCCTCCTCTGGTGTTCTGAAGTCTACAAACGCCGTGTTCTGGTAGCCTCTCCCCTTCCGTATGACTATTGAACGTGGGTTGTATTTTCCAAATATCCTCGCCAAATCCAGCCTTTTAGTATACGTAGCTAGCCCTATTATGAACAACCTTCTTGATGGGGTTTGGTCTTGTACGCTGGTGCTGGCCATGATTCCTGTCGATAATTTTTGCAAATAGCAATAACATAGATCATGACGAAAGAGGGTTGCCGTTTCCAGCGGTCGTTGTGTTTAGTTATTATATGGGATAAAGGAGGAGTATGATTAGGGTCTAATTGACTCGTGCTTCCTGCCGAGGTAGGTCGCGATGTGTCTCAATTGTAGGGGGAGAGCAAGTCTCAGTTAATATGATGTCTTCGCGAATGGGCCTCTGTGTTACGTTCCGTCGGTTGTTAGTGGTCAGTCCTGAACATGATCTAGCCAGACTCAACACGTGTTTCCTATAATAGATCCCTATGATGGTAAGTACTATTCCTATTTGCGCCATGTATGAGCCGTAAACTAGGTTCTCATGATGGTTTGATATTTGTTCTTGTAGTTCCATTGCTTCTAAATCCCTTTCAATATCGAATAGCGGTTTTCCTTGTTCAGGTTTCCCATTAAAAATCGGTTGTTTTTCTAAGTACTTAATTAATTTAGTGCTTGTATGTATTACGGGTGATATATTCCTTATAGACAGCGAGAGATTTGGTTGATACAAATACTGTTGTTTAGATAAGTACGTATCTATACCTGGCAGTGTTATACTATCTGTTTTAGCCATGCAACCTCATCTTAACCACAATATTCCAGTTCCTGATATAGTAGTCAACTTATCTACCTCGCTTCTGCAAATAATTTGGAGAATTTGGGGCCCCGCTAATGAATATAGCCAGGCTCCTATTGAATCTAATCGTACCCAGAAGGGTTCGAAATTACGGGTCAAATATATACTACAACTACGTAAGGATTTTTCGTCTGGATTTAGAAGTAATGCAATTTCGCATCTTTCAGATGATGTTGCTTCTATCAATGGTAGTTGGGAGGAGCATAAGTAGCAATAAGGTGTTTTACTGCATTCGCGTATGTACGTTTCTTCCGTAAGGAAGTACGTTCCGTGGTTATAGCTTAATCCAATATATTTAGCGCGTGGTGTTATTTGCGCCGACATACTTGTATTCCCTAATATCTGTGGAGCTGGCCATGGTAGCATTTGATAGAGGTGGTAAGGTTCTTTGTTTACCAGGGGTATCCTTACTACAATTATTGCCCTTCCTTGATGGTAATCAATCTCCGTAATTGCTATTCTATTCAACTCCCTAGGCGATAGTTGGTGATGTGGTATCGGGAGTTCGTACTTCCCATCTAGAGTAGCTATTTCTATGGATATACTTTTCAGCTGTTCTGAATTAAGCATGGACTTATGTAATTTTCCCTCTCCCGCCATTTCAATCGCGGTTATGGCTAATTCTACATTTTTGATGCAATTGGTAAGGGAAGCGTCCACCCGCAACACATATTCCCATAGTTCTAAAGTGTTTGTTGCATTGTCTACAATTTTTTCCAAATTTCTTACTGATGAAATCATTTCGTTTATTTTACCAGTATTTAGATTTATCCTAGCTAGGTGTCTTTCTGAGTCGGCGTAGAGTTCATGCAATTGGCTAGCTACAATATGTGTCTGATTCTTCAAGAGTCTGGTCAGTTTGTTCTGGTTACGATGTAATTCACTGATTTCCGAATTGAAGTATTCTAGATCTTTCGTAGTTAGCGTCCCGAATAAATAACGACTGGCGGACCCAATTATTCCCAATGGCGGTGCTTCCCGACGCTTTATAGAGCGAGGTAGCTGGTTCGAATCTGCCCTTGTGATGTCCTCTGTCAGTTCGCCTAAACTGTCGCGTAATGCCCATAACCCGTCATATTTTCTCCCTATTAGAGATTGGTCGACAATGTTTTTGTATTCTTTCATAATTGCTGATGAATTCGTCTTAATCCCCGGATAGTATAGCATGCCCAAGTTAGGTATTTTTCCTATCAAGTCCCTGAGATAATCCACGTCCACGGAAAGTAATAGTTTCCATTCTGCTTCTTTCAGTCTGATGTTATGTAGTTTTTCATAATATATCCCGGGATTGTTGGTAAGTGACGTGACCACGTAGTCCTGCGAGTTCGTTTCCCTCAATGTCCAGAATCCGATAATTAACACGACAATTTTCCACCACGTCCCCATGGTATTCTTCATGTCTATTCCCTCAAAAATCAACGTTCATTACTCCCCTTTTACATTCGTAATCTTGTCGGTCAGTCCACGTCCCGTTCTGTCAGTAAGCCAATTCGAGTTTGTCTACATGTTTAACGAATCTTTCACCGTCGTTACCTTCTAATACCACGTTACTGTTTTCCAAGACTTTAATAATTTTATATGGACCCTGGTATCGCTTGCTAAACTTTCCTTTTCTAGCTTCTATCTGTACACGTACCATGTCTCCCGCTTTGCCCTTGAACGGATGTACAGTTCGATCGTAATACACCTTCGACCTCTCCTTTGCCTGCACTAAGTTGGTCGCAGCCAAGGCCTGCATTTCGTTTAATCTGATTATTAGGTCTTCAAGATACGAGTTGTAAGTTAAACGGTTTTCATCAGTATCAAACGAAGTTGGACAGCGCGCTATTCTTCCGAAAACTAGCTCATACGGTGTGAAGTTTGTGGCTTCATGAACTGCCGTATTGTATGAAAACATGGCAAATTGAACTAGTTCATCCCAATCGTCAAAGTCATTAATATAATGTTTGATGTACTCTGTCAAAACAATATGGCTACGTTCTAATGCGCCGTTTGATTGTGGTCGATAGCTGGAAGTAGTAATATGTCTAATTTTGAAAAGTTTAGCTAATTCTTGCAATAGCTTATTTACGAAACTTGTTCCTCGGTCCGTTAGAATAGTTTTGGGCGATCCAAATTGCAAAATCAGGTGTTTTACCATTGCATGAGCCACAGTCTCAGCTCTTATATCGGGAATAGGCACGGCGATACAAAATTTTGTCAAATTATCCTGCATAGTTAAGATATGCTTGTTGCCACTAGGGGTCTGCGGAAGTGGACCTACTGTATCTAGTGAAATTTTCTGAAACGGCTCAGATGGAGTGTCCGTTATTAGCATTGGCTCTCTAGTCTTAACGCGAACTAGCTTTTGTTCTTGACAGCTTTCGCATCTACGAATGAAATTACTAATATCCTCTCTCATTCGTGGCCAATAAAATCTTTCGCGGATTCTTCGATAAGTTTTGGTCACGCCTTTGTGTCCTCCCATTAGTCCACTATGCATTTCCGAAATTATGCCCTGTCGTATTTCCGATGGTGGTATCTCGGTTATACCTGAACAAATGGTAATGTCTATGTCTTCGTCCTCAAAAATATCGATTAATAAATTCGCGATGTCTATTGATAGTTCGTCAGTCATATCCCCTAATTTTGAAATTCTAAATGTTTTTATTTTCAAATCTAATAAAGTCGTTTTCAAATTTCCCAAAGCTACCTTGACGTTATGTAATTCAATTTTGTCAAAATGTTTTCTTTTAACCACGAGGCTAAATATGCTATATTTTCCCGTTTTTGTTATAATGACTTGGCCTAATTTTGGTTTTGCATCACGATGATCGTCTGCATTTATTAATTCCAAATCGTTTAACAGTCTGCTGACTGGTGTAGAAAATTCTGAATCACTGGATATGAAATGTACATAATTGTCTTTTCGGTAGGTCAAATTTTCACGACTGAATGAAATTCTATTCCCCGTATGGTAACTTGTTTTTGGAAATTTTAATGGCGATATTGTTTCTAAATCTGGGGGTATGCTTTCCGTAATTTCAATTTGTGCTGGTAAATCTCGGAATTTTAGTTGCGGCTGTAAACGCCTTGGCGTTTTACTGACCCTGCTTTTCACTGAAATGTCCCCTCTCTCATTCACCTCAGGTATCATATTCAAAGGATACGGGGTTGAGAGTGCTATTGGTCTGGGTGCGACTATAGGTGTTGGTAATGCCGATTTCTGCAAAGGTCGACTAACTACTGTCTCATTCAAATTATTTTGATTGGTATTAGTCTGTCCAGCCTCGCTATTATCTCCTTGATTTCTCTTAACCTTTTCTAAAAATCTCTCAATTTTCTTATTCAGTTCGTCGTCATCCGTCTCGTCTTTTTCGTCGAGTACCTCACGTATGGTTTTGTCTAATTCTTCACCCTCTGATACATGGCCTGGTAATTCTATTTCATCTGCATCCGAGTTACGGGAGTTGTCTAGAAGACTCCTCTCGTGCAAGGTCTTGTCAAAGAGTTCAAATGAATCTTGCAACTCCTTCGGATTCAGATTACTTCTTTCGCGCAAAGATTTATTAAAAAGGTCAAATGATTTCCTTAGTTCTTTAGGATCTATAGATAATTTAGCTTTACGACTCGCTTCTGTTTGCAAAAATACATCATCATCCGAATCGCTATCTCTATCACGCGGTGATTTTAATTTTACCGTTATATTTTCAGGCTCAGAATCAGATTCAACGTCGTCGTCGTCAGTCTCAATGTCTGTTTGTTCAGGTTGTTGTGTTCCCTGGGATGTAGTAGGTTGTTCAAGACCTAAATTCGGTAATACACTTCTTTGCCTCCGGTAGGCCGGCGGTTCGGAAGATTCATCGTCGGATGAGTCCTCAGAAACAGCTTGCCTACTTCCTGCTGTTGTCCTAGCTCTCGATCGAGTTCTTGTTGAGATCGCGTTCTCATCAGGCTCTATGGTAGTCTTTGTTTTTGGACGGAATGTTTCGTCAGCTGATTTTTTACTTGGGACTGAGTCTGATTTAGCTAATGGTCGCTTTATTTTAGAAGCAGGTAATTTTGAAACTTTCGAATCGATGGGTAATATCTTCCATTGATTCGGTTTACTCCTGACCTTCAAGTTTGACCTAGGGTTCATAATAGCAGATATTGTTTGGAGTTTTTGATTTTCTATTAATTTTAAATTTGTACAAGCAAAAATTTTGATTCCCGTTCCTCCAAAAATAAATCGTAACATGGTTCTTACTTTGTTCCATGCTAGTTTATCTAGACCGCATCCCATTCTAGGTACTCTAACTGTTTTAACAGAGTCATCCTCTAAAATTTTCCGAAAATTGATCAGACTGAGGTACATGTCTTCATATTCTGGTTTGTCCCAAAAGTTTAATTTTGTCATAATGTAATAAATTTTCTGATCTGGCAGTTCTAATTTAGCTACTGAATGCATATCAGCTTGACTGCGAAGGTGTTCCGGTACCCCATACTTTTTCCTAAAATCGCTTGCTATACCGGAACTCATTTCAAGATCTACAGAAACGGTATGCGCATAATTGTCAAGTTTATCGAAAACGCTTTCATGTACTTCAATAATATTTGGATTTTCAATATCAGCTGTTCTAATTATTTTCAAATAGTCTGAATACTTTGGAAATGAATCTACAGATTTAATTATTAGGTTGTCACTATCGTTTCCGCTATCAGATGACTCCGACGATTGGTTAATGCCGTCGGTAACAGGGACTGGATTGCGCGACAATGCATCTGCGTTACTGTTAAGTCGTCCAGCCTTGTGTTTGAATTCATACTCGTAATCTCGTAACTTGAGCCTCCATCGTATTAATCGCTGCCCGGGATCTTTAATCGAGTCGATCCAGCGTAATGGTTCATGATCACTCACCAGTGTGAATTTTCGGCCATAAAGGTAAGGTCGAAAGTGTAGTACGGCATATAAGGCTGCCAAACACTCTTTTTCAGTTGTAAAGTAATTTTGTTCCGCTTTGCTCAGAGCACGAGACAGGTAGGCGACGGGCATGTCATAACCGTCCACTTCCTGGCTCAAAACGGCTCCGATTGCATAGTCGGATGCGTCGGTAGTTAACGTGAATTGCTTTTTGAAATTTGGGTACTGCAAGATAGGATATTGGCATAGATATTTCCTTAAAATTTTGAAACTTTTCTTTTGATCTTTTCCCCAAATAAATGGTGATTCCTTCTTTAACAAGTCTGTAAGAGGCCTAGCCTTCCCAGCAAAATCTTTAATAAAACGCCTGTAGTAACCGGCAAGTCCCAGAAATTGTCTAATGTTTTTAGGATTTTTAGGTTGTGGAAAATGTCGAACCGCGGTAATTTTCTTCGGGTCCGGTCTAACTCCTGATCTGCCAATAATATGGCCTAAATAAGCCACTTCTGTTTTTAGGAATTCACATTTATCTGGTTGTAACGTTAATCTAGCGTCTTTTAATTTGTTAAATAACCGGCGGATTTTCTTCCCGTGTTCTTCTAAATTCTTTGCATAAACTACGATGTCGTCTAAATAAACGAAAACTTCGACTCCTTGTAGTCCGCGTAATGTTTGATCCATTAATCTTTGAAATGTAGCGGGCGCGTTTTTAAGCCCTTCAGGCATTCTGAGATATTCGTAATGACCGTTTGGCGTTGTGAATGCTGTTTTTGCTCTATCTTGGGGGTCCATTTCAATTTGTTGGAAACCGCTTGCAAGATCGAAAGTTGAAAAATATCGCGCTTCACCGAGATGATCAAGAATGTCTGTAATATTAGGTAATGGATACGCGTCCCCAATTGTCTTTTCATTCAATTTCCGAAAATCGATTACCATGCGCCATCGTTTTCTTCCCGCAGAATCGGGTTTTTTGGGTACAATCCACACGGGTGAATTATACGGTGAATTTGAAGGAACTATTATTCCATTGTCAATCTTAATTTTGATTTGGTTTTCAATCTCGGTTTTGTGAATTGGAGGGAACCGGTATTGTCGCGTATTAATCGGTATATCATCCTCGGTTGGTATACGATGCTGAATTCCGGGTGTAGATTTTAATTTATCTCCAGGTAAATGAAATAATTCTGGATATTCCTCAATGATATCTAACACGTGGTCGCGTTCTTCTAAATTCAAATGATCTAAATGCAATTTTGATTGAATTTCTGTAAACCGATCAGTCGCTACAGGTTCTAAATTTAGGTCTTCTGAACTTGAATCGTGATATTCATGCTCTTCCGGAAAGTTGTGATATTCAAAAGGTATCACTTCCTGTGGTGGAATCTCTATCTCAATATCTCTATCCAAGGTATTAATTGCAAGAACATGGCATACGCCATCTTGTACCGAGACTGCAGCCTCACCAATGTATACGCCGTCTATGGTTTTTACGCGTGGCAAATATGCTTCTTTTGTGCCACAACTGATTACGTCGATGCCAATGGCTTGCTTTGTGCGCGCACGAATTTTAAAAAAACGTTTTTGCGGTTTTGTTTCGGTATCGGAATGTTCTTCGTATCCGATAAATCGTATGGGTTTAATCGGGTCAGTTTTCGTTACCAAGGTGTTATGTGTGAAAGAGATCTCAGCCTTACGCTCGCGCAAATAGTCTTTACCTAATATACCGTCGCAATTTAGCAAAAAGGTTGATCGTACGACGTGAAATTTACTTGGTTCGTTTTGTAAAGTTAAATTCGTTATTCCCAAAGTTTTTACTTTTTCAGTTGTTATTCCCGTCATCATAGAAATTTCGTCTACACTGATTAAAACGTCAGGATGTAAAACATTTGCTTTAATGAGACTGATATCTGCGCCGGTGTCTATTAGAAAAATAGCTGAATGTTCTTTTAATTCAGGAGCTGTCATCCTGATCAGTGGCGATTCTCGATCTGGTCCGCGCATATCGATGCACCGGCCGGCGGTTCCGCGAAACGGACCGTCGGTTGACGCTCGGGCGTCGCGTACCTCGCCGTTGCGTCCGGACGACGAGTCGCGTTCAAGTTTAAAGATTCAGCTGTTTCGGACGTTCTACGCGGAGATGGTGACCGTGTTCTGGCGTTCGAATTATCAAACCTCGCTTGATTAAAACCGGACTGCTGATTCGGGTCGTATGAACGGGTGTTCGAATTTGGCGAATTCTGTCTGCTCGTATTTAAATTTGCTCCCGGCGATCCCGATCTCTGTGGAATCGATGCTGGATTTATTGTGGGCGGATATCCATAAGGTGGTAGATACGGATATGTCATCGGCGGATAATAATACGGGTGTTGTGGAAAATAAGGCGGATATTGATAACCACGCGGTTGCTGGTACTGGAGCTGTGAGTGAGCGGGCATGCCGTATGGGTAATAACCCCTCGGTTCGGGTGATCGTCGATCGGCGACGTTTGCCGTCGGGTGTCTGTACATGGCCGCGTTCGGCGACGGGCTTCTCGCGCGCGTCTCCGCTCCGTCCAAGATGCCGTAATTCGAATACGATCGCGGCGCGTTATTTTGGTTATAGATCATTGGAGAGTTCGGTCGCGGAATTTGTACTCTCTGCGTTTCTCCGGAAGATATTATTCCCTGGCGCATACGATTTTCTGTTTGTCGCGCTAACTTAAACGCTTCTTCCAATGTCTTTACACGTCCTTCAACATATCTTTCGATAGCTTCAGGTAGTCCTCGAATATAAGCATCTAACGCGTTCACTTGTAGCACTTTCATTACCGCGTCGACTTCGGTTTTTCCGTACTCGTCTTCTAAAGCTACGCGAGCTGCACTGACCAAGATTTTTAATCGATCGTAGAAATCGCTCACGCTTTCATCACGTTTCATCCGTATATTCGCGATCTCTTGTTGATAATACGGATAAGTCTTTTCAGCTGCAAATCTACTTTTCAGATGTTTTATCAAATCGTTGACCGTATTGAAAGTCTCGCCATATGTACTATCGCGAGCTGCTCCTTGTAATTTTCCTAGAACGCATTTTACATATGCGCCTTCCGAATTCGGCGGAATATACACTGAACCGTTTTGCACGTCTTGTAAGAAATCTTTCAAACGAATGTTTTTCCCGTCAAAATATGGAATATTTAATGTACTATGCTGCAGCGCGAAGCATTCCGCCATCGACGTCATCATCGCGCTACTTGCGTCTAGAGCAGATACACTGGTTCGGTCCGCGCTCTGGTTTCCCGTTTCGTTAGGCATTTTAATATCGAAAAAGATTGTTTATGCACACAAAATAATTCAGGCCAATTTTAGGCAAGTATTGGAAACACAGTTAACACACAAATGACCAGTGGAAAATTCGGCACTGTACGATATCAGGATATTATGACATATACATACAAATACACAAATAATAATTCGCAGAATTTCATGCACAATTGGTCGTTAATTATTATTATTATCTAGAAAGAAAGATACTTTGTTTTTCATGCGTTTGACCAGTTTTTCAATTTTACCACAAAAATTTAAAAAATTTTTTTTTTTTTTTTTTTTTTATGCTTTTTTTTTATTTAAACAAATCTCACTTTTAGCAACAGTATCCCACCGCTGCCACCAATTCTTGTGTTACGTGGGGGTGAGGGTGGAACTGAGCGGTGGTAGTTGATGATTAATTGAATAATCTAGCTCCCACGTAACGACAATGAATAATAATTAAAACTAAGAGAAAGACTTACCTTTCGGCAAGCCGGTAATTTGTAGGATCGTGTTGCTATAGACCTGTACAGGTCTGTGAGGTTTGTTTAAATAGTTGAGGCTATTTATAATAAAGAAAATGGGAAGAGGGTCGCTCAAAATAAATGTTTAAAAAGATTTGACTGGTAAAAGATGAAATATATTCTGGTTCAATTTCGCTATTGAAATATCTGGTAACAATCGATGGTGATAAATATGTATATGAGCCAAAAATAACAATTTATGAAATATTCAAGTTTATACAAATCGTGTGTTGTTTTATTCTAATGGATATTATTATTTGGTACCAGGAACATCTATTCTGAACGATGGTTATAACTAGCTGGTCGTGAATATTGTATTGTATTGTATTGTATCTCTCTTTTTAGATTATCTTAAATCGTTTAATATAATATATATATATATTTATAATATATATATATTTAATCGTTTAGTCTTATTTGTAAATTCTTGGAAACAATAAGTGGAATTTAATTGGGGGTAGTGAAGCTAGCCACCAATTCTATGCTTGGTTTTTTTGTGAATTTACTGAAGGAATTTTGATTATCAAGGTGAACAAGAATTCGTCTAATTTAGAAGATTTACACTCGGATTGACTTAGCTTTTGGGTGAGTCGGTCGGCGAGATTGAGAGCCGTCGGATCGTGTCAGTCTGCGTCGGTGGAATGCTGGATCAGGGGCCTCACCTCAAATTTGGAATAGTTGATGAATCGAGTGATGCAGAACGTTGGTCACTAAGTCTTTGTAAATTTAGAGTGATATCTTGTTACCGAGAGTTATAATTGAAAGTGTCTGTTCTCTGATTTTAATGTATAATGAAATTAATTGGAACGATTTATTTATTGAAAAATGATAGTGTATTGTTATTATTATTACTTAAGATTACCTGATTCGGTTTGAATCAGGGCCGAACTTGGATTTAATTAAGGAAAATGGAAGTGCATAAAAATGTCTATTCACGAAATGACAAGATTTAGCAAAGAACAGAAAAGATGGAAATGTAGAAGATAGCGAGTCTTTTGCAATTAACAGATTAACTGAAGCTCGAATTTAACGAATTAGCGCGAGACTTTAGGCCGGTCACAATTAAGGTTTTCCAAACGCTACTCTTGCTCGAGAAGGGCTAATACGGGTTGACGTCCACGCACTTCGCGACTTGAAAGACGAAAGACGCTGCTTCTTGGGCCCGAGGGTCCAAGAGGCTGCAATTGTAGTTGGTCACAACGGTAATTAGCCAATGAGGAGCGAGGCGACCTTCTGGCGCCCAAGTCCACATGGTCAGCATCACCTCACGCTCTCCAACGGTGTTCCGACGATTCTCAATCTCCTCGGTAACACATTAAAAATATGAACGAAAGATATTCGCATGCAATGTTCACACATTCATTCATACATTCCAATGAGTGATCCATTTAAATTTGATAGTTCTAAAGGTAGTGGTTTATCCTAGTTGTTGATTATAATTTTAATTCAAAAAGAGGGATACTTCCAGGCTGAGCGCTACTGATGCTAGCTCAGCAGTTCCTCATTTCAGTTCTTGGTACCAGCTAAATAAACGAAAGTTGAACCTTATGCTAGGGATCGTTGTTGGTCTCTACGTGACTTTTGCCAGGAGGGGTGGAACTCGCTGTTATTCGAATATGAGATTTGATGAAATGATATATGCGTATAGAAGTAATCAAAGAAATGAAATGAAATGGAATTTTAAAAAGGTACGCCAAGGCAGTACGTCGGGGCGTAACACGATCATTCACCCATTCAAATTTCCCAAATGGTAGATGTTAACTCACAGCTGCACCATACAAGTTATTCACATCAAAATACATGAAATACGTGGTTTCTATTATTGGATCGAAATCTTCACCCATGTAGGGATTGTTAGCTTTGGTGGAACGGTTGGAGCAGTGTGCCACATCACCTCCGATGTCTTTCTCGACCAACAATACTTGATCCACGTCTGTCAGCAATTCGAGCTCAACTTTCGCGCATTTGAGCATCGCATCGAAAGCAAATCCCGGTGCGGTGTAATAATGCAGAGGATCGAGATTGTAAGTTGAGAAGCAATTACGACGAAAGTTTTCGATAATATCTGCTAAAATCAGCACATCAGTTTTCAGATATAAATTTGAATACTCGCCAAGCGTAGTTAACCCGAATTTTGGCTACACATTTTCGCGTGCGCATAATCTTCGTTCGAAACGTCCGAATCTTTCAAATTTGAGTGAAATTTATATTTATCCGGTAATTGCCACTCATTCACTTTCACCCAATTATCGATACATTCATATGGGAATACACCTTTGTTAGGTATGTATTGATATGCTATATTCGCAAGCATAGCGTTTATGAGAGTGGGAGCGAATTCGCACGTATGTGTGTGAACAAGTATGTGTGTACGAGAGCGTGCGCGCAGCGCGGCAACGCGAGCGCCGGCAGACTGAAAATGGCTATCGTGCTTGCCACTGCTTGTATCTAGAGTGTAAGTTATATCTGAATAAATCTAAGAAATCTTTGAGATTCACGAGTTATTATTTATAACCTCCTCTCCTGCATCTGCCATATTTTGCACATACATAACAACCTTTGCGTGTTACAAGTTCGAATTCCTCGGCATTATCGTGAAATTTACGCGTCACTTGTTTATCAGTGTCACCCAAATACGACGACAGTTTATCGATGCTGCTAGCCATGAACCTAAACGAATCGATGAAGCGCAATTTCACTTTTATACCTTTGACCTCCTTTGTAAATGCTATACAATACTTTTCCTTGTTGATGGGAAGAAAAGTAATCGATCTCTTTATGGACGTTACCAAATGACGTATTAAAAAATGTGCATCATCACCCAACAAATTGTGGAACACAACTGGTATAATGTGTGACTTTGTGTTGTGTAGATTGTAGCCCTGGTGTGCTGCACCGCGATATTTATTCGTAAAATGGCAATGATCGCGGTGCTTCACATCAGTAGGTATAATCGGTCTTTCGCAGACATGAAAAATCTCCGCCACTCTGAATCGTTGTTCCTGGTCCGCACTCAATGGCTCCATCGACACAACTTCAGTCAAATAACCTTTGACGGTTATGGCTAGAGATTGTAATTCATTGGTGAACTATGAAATGCAATCAGTACTGCGGTTCAGGTGGAATCGAGACAAAAAATCGTCAAAGGCACAGTGAACATAGTACGCCGCGCTGTGTGGGGCGTGCCTTAGCGCCTCATTAGCCATAGGTTCAAGGATACACTCAAGGTCGGCATAGACGGTGAATGGGACAGACTTTATACCGATAATTCTTGAATTTCATAATCTTATGTTCGTTGTCAGGCAGATCTACTCTACAATTATTTGCGCTCCGAAAATCTTGAATATGATTTTGGTATGATAATTCTAGTTGAAAATGGCATAAACATCGGTCGGATAGTTGGCTGCTAAGTAAACGCGAAAGATTCCCAATGCAAGCATAATGGAATATTGTATGAGAGTCGAGTTCGTTGTCATTGTCCACGTTGATTTTGTTTTTTATAGCGAGCAAATGAATCGTTGGTCTATCCGAATGAAAAGTTCTGCTCAATATAGGGGCACTGTCACATTCGAGTCAAGACCATAAACGTTAATTGATAAATTATTTTGCAACTCAAACCTGGGGATATCGGAGAAAGGTGTGGGGAAACTCATCCCCTCATATCGTAGTCGTGTGCTGAAGTGTGGGCGGCTAGCTGGTTGGCATTTGTTTTGTAGTTCCGGGCCTGTATACAGCGCTGCGTTGATTGACCACAAAAAACAATGCTCGTCTGTGTTTATTATAATCACCACTGCGTGCCTTTGCTGGATCTTCCTTGGCAATGCTGTGAATGTTGATGCACCTAACACCGAAGCCGTTACCTCGGAGCTAATTTTTGGCACTTCTATACCACAACGGCCGACGTGAGAGTATTTCTCCAGCAGATCTTTCCTAAGGTCGGCTGAAATTCCCTTCGTCACCCAAACTTTCCAGCGTGAAACCAAGTCAGGGTGGAAATCCGCAATCTCGTCTGTAGCAGCTGATGGATCGTCACCAAGCATCCATAATATCTGTTCGTCAAGCGCCGTGGTTATGTCATGTCTAGTGGTTGTGAATTACCTGCCAGGGACTCGGTGACATTGTGGTCATTCAGTGAGACACTATGGCCTGTGTTGTTGACACTATGGTCATTAGTTGCGACCACGGTCTTACATACAGTTCCGGAAACTAGTAGGGTGGGGAATGACTTAGATAATGAGGCAAAACCGTGGTTCTCGGCATCGCCGTCTGCAGCGCTGCCCCCTCGGGGTGAGCCAATCATAAATTAGATCCGAACAGCTGATTTTTCGGAATCAACAATCCTGAATAACACTTAAAAATGAAGAAAGATGCGAATAAAAAATGATTGAGATGTTTACTAGCATTCAATGGCGGGCGTGATGATTGTTTTATTTTAAAGTAATTCTTAAATGTTTAAGTCAATAAAATCCATAAACATCAAGCGAGGGCTCACAACTTTTGAGACAGTTTGAGATCTTGTGTAGATGATCCACCGTTTACACACTTTACACTGAGTTATGAACTGTCAAAAACTTCGATGAGCAGATTATCTTATCGGTATATATCTATATCTATCATACCCCGGGCCAATGGCGCCCCTAGCGGATAGATAGGAAATAAGACCGTGTGCCTCACTAACGGTGACACCCCCTACCACTCAAAAGTGCCGGAGTTACCAGACCTGTATGTAAGACCGTGGTTGCGACACTATGGTCGAAGACCGATCGCTTATTGCGTTTGTCCTCATCCAATGGAAATGCTACTGCTGACGCCCTTGCATCGCTCGACAGATAGCTGTCGATGCTCTTTCGCAACATGGCGCCTCATGCCTCCTTGTCGGCCCGACGCTTCAGTTCTTCTGAAGCTTACGCCACTTAGAAGATATGTCTTCTCGGTCGTCTTCCGAGCGCCTCCTCTTCCTCGTCTTCCCCTGTATCTTCTTACTTGCAGTTTTTCACCACTTCGCGATATTATTCGATAACGGAACGCGGAATCTAGATCGATACCTCTGAATGATTCAGCACAACGAAACAATATGACGAGTCGGGAACGCCGCTGCCCAGTGGGGATCATAGAGGTGCTGCCATCTGTTCTTTTTCTAGATCTAAAAACGATGTGAATGTTCACCTGTCGGTAACTCTACATACTCGTATGTTATCTCGAGAACGACGCTCGAGATTATAATTCACTTATGAAATTGAAAGAAAAACAATAGAATTAGCTTTCTCGATACGTGGATCATTAATTACGAAGATATAAGGCAAACTGATTGGTATCGCAAAGAAAATTGTTCTGCCGGATACATTAAGTATCAATCTCACCATCCGCTCCAATATAGAAAAAGTGTAGCAATAGGCCGATTTGGTAGAAGTATTACACTCTCCGATGCTCAATGTAGAAAGCGAAATTAGAAATTAGTACGTGAAACTAAAGATAAATGGCTATCCAGTAAATCTGATCAGGCATTTACAAGAATAACGAATAGAGAAGCAAGCAAAAATGTCTTGGATCAATCCCTTTCATTGATAGCCTGTCACAAAACATCAAAAAGACATTATTCAAAGAAAACATCAATGTCTCGTACAAAATTACTAATACGTTGGATAATATATTCACGTATTTAAAATCAAAAACTGGTACACTGGTACAAATCAATATTGTTTATAAAATCGATTGTAAAGATTTTAATAAACATCTAAAGAAACGGATTGTCAATCATGAGTATGATGTAAAAACGCGGGATTCAGATAGATCAGCGTTGGCTCATCACTCATTGGTTGAAGGGCACAGTTTTGATTTTGAAAATGTAAAGATTATAGACGAAACAACTAATTGGCATAGGAGGATCATAAAAGATATGATATACTATATCTCTTCATCTAGTAAAAAAGTTTCAAACAAATGAACAGGTAGAAAAAGATTATAATAACAATAGTAAAAAAGACTATAATAACAATAGTATAAAAAAGATTATAATAACAATAGTATACGCATGAAGTTGGCGGTGGGGTGAGATCCCGAAAACAAAACAAAAAGCATCTAGCAAACCCTTTGACAGCTGTCATCGGCTGTTTATGACAGTCTTTGACAAATATCTTAATAGGTATCTGTTTCTGACGCGCAAAAAATGAACATGCAAACAAAAATTATCAAGATGATTCCCGACGGGAATTGTCTTTTTCGCGCGTTGGCGTATTGTGTATACGGCACTCAAGATCGACACGCAGAGGTGAGACGGAGTATCGTTTCAAATATAGTGGATAATTGGTCTACATTTGCGGGTTTTATTACAGGTAATGAGTCAAACGGTGCTGTGATTAGGTCACCTGGTGATTAAAAATCACATATGAATAAAAATGGAATATACGGGGGAGAAGCCGAATTAGCTGCAGCTGTGGACATTTTTAAGATATGTTTAATCGTGTATCGCGAAGAACAAACTTATCCACACCGGATGGGATCACAAAATGAAACATAATTCTCGCTACTCTTCACTGGCGACGGAGACAGTGGACACTTTGATGTCTTGCAGAACCAAAATAAAATTCAGATAGTGAGTAATAAGTATGAAAAGTAACAATCAAATAATAATAAATCTGAATATATCACCAAACAGTCAAAAGGACAAACAGGATTTACGATGACAATGGAGAAAGGAGGAGTTTCAAGCAGCAGACAAGGCGATGAAGATGGTGGATGGTCGGAAGTATCACAAAAGAAAGAGGAAAATAAAATTGTAAGTGCGAATACCCAAATAAGCCAGAGAATAATAATAAACAAATATTCCTATAACCAGGCAAGAGGACGACCAGGATCTATGTTAACCACAAGAGAAAGAGGTGTTTTGCGGAGTGAACAGCAACACAAATATAGAGAAAAAAATAATACGAAGAAGGTGATTTTGGAGAATAACGGGCAGAGCAGTAGCAAAAATAAATCAGCAAGTCAAGGAGATAGATCGATATCAATAGAGAAGGAACACCAATTTTCAACCAACGAATGGAAGCTTCGATTGATGAAAAAAAGAAAAGTAAGCACAGAAGGAATTGAAGTGGACAGCAAGTGCAGACCTGTCATCAAATCAACATGAAGGAATTCGCCTGTCTACTAGACAATGCGTAAGGAAATAGTGAGGCGCGCAGCGCCGAGTGCCCGAGGCGCGTAGCGCCGAGATGGGGTTGGCGCGCGAAGCGCACAGGGGCGAAGCCCCTAGTCTCTAAAAATAACACAATCAACAAAAGAACCGACATTGAAAATTTAAGGGGTATGGCTACAGTAGCAAGCACAATATCATGTGCATATTCAACTTTTTTTTTATATGAAAAAAAAGTTTATTTATAAAAGTAATGAAAGGTTTATCAAATACATGTCTTTACTTCTTGTCAAATACATGAAATTTTTTCCTCTAATTATTTCAAAGAGAAGATGGCCACTCACGGCACGTTTCCGGTGGCACATTTTTTTTTTTTGCTCCGCTGCATGCGAAATTGTATCCGTAAATTTGGACCTCGAATAAAATAAAAAAAATTTTGATATTTCACATTCAAATATCTAGAAAAGTTCGATGGATTTTATAAGAATACTTTTTTTTTCAAAAGTGGCGCGCATTTGAAGTCGACCCTGTTACGAACGGCTCCTTTGAATCACGCGACACGAGCCAAACGTGAAGCTTCTTGCCCAGCGCATTCCTACGATGGTCGCTTCTCCGTACACAACTAGATGAGTCAAGAAGTACAATAATACTGAAAAAGTGGCGCAATGGCAACTCTGCAGAATAACGCCCCAGCACCGACGAAACCGAGCCGTAATTTGTAATCCATTGACATCTTTTAGTCAGTCGAAATTAAGGAGTGTGAGATCAATGAGATCTCAGCCTGGGGATGAATGAGTGGTGCATCCCGTCGATCGAACCGGCCACTGGAAAGGACCTTCCATCACGCATAAAAGCAACGGATGGCGAATATTGTGATGATTTTCTACCGTCGTTTTGAATTCGTCGCTTTGAATTCGTTGCTTTGATTTCCAATTTTTATGGTCAGATCAATGATCAGTGACCTCGAAGACAGCTTCCTTCTACTTTCGGTGAAAATCGATCGATTTTTCGTTATTGATGTCAGCCATGCTGTATCCGCCGTTTTGAACTTTCAAATTTGGACTTCAGATTTGGAAAGAGCAACGTCAGAAACCCCTAGAAATCAAGTTTCCCTACAATCTGTACGTTAGCCCCTATTATGCAACAGATTAGGAATTGTCAAAAAATAGCATTTCAGGGGGGTAGTTCACTCCCTCAAAATTAATTTCAATCAATATAAAAAAATACCTATCTTTTATTTTAGCATACTCAACATTCCTACGAAGTTTCATCAACATCGGAGGCGGACACTTCGTGGATATTCCTTGTCAGCGGTTTCATAGGTAAAACCGTTTTGAAATATATTCCTAACAAATGTGCCAATTCCTCTAACCCATTCACAAACCATTGGATTCAAGTTTCAGCACCGTTAATTTTGAACGTTGAAACGGAATTGTCGATGGCGCAATGCGGGTAATGTGCTACACTAAACGGAATGTGCTTTTCCGTAGACTGTTGTGTTTTTTGACACTTTAATATGAGTAATTTGCAGTAAAAATTTAAGATTTGCGGACATGCATAACGAAACAATTGCTTGGTATTCAAACTTTTCGAATTTCGAAATCTCTGCTTCCTCTCTGGGTAAAACAACTTTGGTGTCGTTCAAATTTGTACAATCGATTTGGTGCTTTGTCTAACATGTTTCAGAGTGAAAGTGCATCAGACATCTATCACACAACCGAGAACGATGTGCATATTTCGTAATATGAGAACTTTTTTGTCGAGATGAATTTCAAATACAAACAATATCATATATTTTTTCTTTTCACAATTTTCCGCACAAACATCATCTTCGTCATCTTTAATTTCACTTTCTAGTACTGAGAGATGAATTACAGGTTCATCAGACTTATTCGTACTAATGTGAATCGGCACTATTTCACTTTTTTCGATCATCTTGGTCTATACCATAAACATGATTAGCAAGTTCATTGAGTTTGTTAAGGGGCACCACTAGTGTGAAATTTTGTAGAAAAGGTGATTTTTTGCAAGTTTTTGAAAGAACACTACTGCGTGGAATGTTTCAATGTTATAAGGATATATTTGTGGATATGTAATGAATACAAGATGAAATTTTTAGACAAAAAAATTGAAAATTCAGCGAGTCATTCGAAATTTCCTAAGGCTCCAAAAAAAAATCCCTTCACTGCTGCAATGATAGCGACCTTCACAGAGCCTGAAATTCAAAAAAACAAAAAAGTTCATCAAAGGAAAAGGTATTGCCCGTACCATGACCCTCGATCGAAAAAAAAAATTGAAATTTAACAAATTGGCGGAGTTTTAAAAAAAGTTTCAAATTTCGCGCGAAAATTTGATGATTTTTGGCTTGCCAAAACTACATTTTTTATTCGATCAAAAAACTGGAGGGTCATGGTATGCAGAAACATATATAAAAGAAGCTAAAACAAAAATCAAATCAATCGGATGATTTGTCTTCGAGTTATAACTGCAGCAAATTTGAAAAATGTAGTTTCAAGAAAAACGCGTTTTAAGTTTGAGTTACTGATTTCATGGTTATAAATCGAGAAATATCGTACCTACTGCTAATCTGCTATTCCAGGCCGATACAATGTACCTTTATCTTCTTCGAAAGATACCTGTAGGGCCGCTGAAGCCTTTCTACGAGCTGATCGACTCTCTTTCGAAGTAGCCTGTTAGCGCTGATCTGCTACTCGTAGCCTCGTATTATCTCTGTCAGCGGCATAATGGCTTGCTGCAGGTCCAACTATTATTCGCATCAAATTAAACTTTTTTAAAGTAAAAGAATAACCGTCATTGAATATTGAAATAGCAAGGTAATTGGATAATTCTATAGTTTTAAGACCATTGTGGAGATGTTTCGGAGCAAAGTGCCAAAGCAAGCCATTGTAACTCTCGTTGTTATTTTGAGTATTGTTACTCTGGCATCTGCCGAGTAACTCACGCCGCGATGAGTCTTCGAATATTGGTTTCAGAGATTTTCGAACCTTTTGATCAAGTGGAACGTAATCGTGCTTGAACTTAGTCATGTCCAATCATTTAGCTTCCGCGCAGCGATAAGCGCACCAGCTTTCTACGCGGACAGTATTCATGTTTAAGATTTTTATCGGTCGAACTCAAATGATAAAATGTAGTCCAGATCGCTTTATACATTTCATCCACGTTATCTTGATGTCTCATGATCGCTAAGCCGTAATATTAATAATAATAATAATGTTTATTTAATCGGCCGTGGAGCCAAGACTCTTTGCGGCCGTCCAATAAGACAATACATAGAACAATGAAGTACAATATAAATATATAAAGAACAGACATAAGTCAAACTATAAACAGGGTTTATATATAGTATAGTACACAATATAGCTCACATCATGCACACATGGCACATTACCAGCAATTATAACTCAGAAATAAAAAAAATAAAATTAAAAATAAAAATGATATGTAACAAGATACAATAAAATGATAGCATCGACAACAACATGTCAAGTGATCTAGCTCGATTCGATATTTAATAAATAATCATAACAGTTTCTACGAAACTCTTGGAACGATGGCTGAGTTGTACAGTAGGCCGGCAGCAGGTTCCAAGACCTGGCAGCCGCGGCCATGAACGATTTATCAAATTTAGCACCACGACAGCGCGGAAGCTCAAGGTAGTCTTGCCTGATATCCCCTCGGCGAAAGCGAGGTTCAAGAATACGCAAATCTCGTTTGATGAGTGGCTTTTGATTTAACACAAGAGCTTTGTATACTAAGCAGTCCAGGAAAAATTCTCGTCTAGACCGAAGTGTGAGCCAGCGGAGACTGGCAAAGAACGGAGTGACATGATCGTACTTGGATAGTTTGAAAATGTACCGGACGCAAGCATTGAGTTTTCTTTGGAGCTGTAGCTGCTGCTGGCTCATTATGTCAGTGTATACCGCTGCACAATAATCAAAAATCGGAAAGATCAACGTAGTAACCAGTTTTTTTTTTCAGCGGTAAGCTGAACACGTCTCCGTTCATCTTCAACTGCGCAAGGGTCCTCGTGCTCCGCTTGCATATCTCTGCTACCTGCAGGGACCATGTTAGCGTGTTCTCGAGGATAACTCCCAGATACTTGACAGATCTACAATAGTCAATAATAATGCCACCAACTATGATGGGAGGTGCAGATACGATATTGATCTCAGCTAATTTATGCGACGTGCCAAAGATTACCGCCTTGGTCTTGTTAGAGTTCAACTTTAGTCCGTTTTTATTGCACCATTGCGTTATCAAAGCAATTTCCCCGTTTAAAACACTCATACAATTTTCAATCTCGCACGGCTTACACCTCCGGTAAATAGCTAAATCATCCGCATAAAACAAATGCTTGCAGCGCTGAAGTAGATCGCCTAGATCAATTACATAAATTGAGTAAAGCAGCAGTCCCAAAACGCTACCCTGCGGCACTCCACTTACAATATCCACCCATGCTGACAAACCTGTATTATCTATTCGTATCGCTTGCAATCGGCCTTTTAAGTAAGATTCTATCCACCCAACGGCCGCCTCATCGAAGCCCGGCGCTCTTAGATTGTATAATAAGATATCATATACGACAGAGTCAAACGCCTTGCTATAATCGAAAATAACAGCAATCGTCAGCATAGACTCGTCCATTGCCTGCCGAATATCATCGCAAAGTCTTAAAAGCGCATATTGAGTGTTAAGCCCCCCTCTAAAAGCCATTTGATTTACGCCGATAGTACCATTTGCTGATATATATGTAGTTAACAATTTGATCGTGAGCACACCTTTCAAGTGCTTTTGAGAATGTGCAGAGCAGGGAAACAGGCCGGTAATCAGAGTATGCGGCAGGATCTCGAACCTTCTGCAATGGCAAGACGTAAGACCGTCTCCAGGTCGATGGAAAACAGCTGGTCATAAGAGAACAGTTGAATAGATCAGTGATAGATTAAATAAAATAAGGCAACAGAATTTTATATGCTTTAATGTGAAATTCATCTGGGCCCTTCGAGCCTGAAGTAATCCTCATAATTGCCTGTTTCACAACACCACAATCAAGCGCTCTAAACGAGAAAGTATTCTGACACTCCGCGACACATGCGCCAAGAAACTCATAATCAACACTGACGGATGCCCCTCTTGCCGCATTTACAAAGTAGTTATTCAGATCATTTAGGTTAAGATCGATATTTACATTTGAAGCAGTATTTTTAATTAGGCCTAGTCGACGAAAGTCATCCCAGAGTGATTTTGCGTTCTTGCACGAACGAAAACGTGATTCAAAGTATTTCTTCTTCGCCTCCAAAATTCTCTTTTTGATAACTTTACGCAGATTAACCTATTCCTCATTCGCGAAACCCGATCTTTTAAAAATCCTGTAGAGCTTGGAACGTCGACGCTGAAGATCCTTTATGTCACGGTTCATCCAGGGCGAAGGATGGTCACGAACTCTCCTTTCCCTCAGTGGCGCGACAGCTTCAATAATGTTTCCCAGATGCTCATGTAAGCGGCTGTTAATAGCATCCACCAAGCTTGCATCAGCAATTCTTGATAAATCAAGACCCGAACAGGCTCCCTGAAGGTCAGCATCATCAAGTGAGCCCAGTTTCTGCACCAGATCTTTTTCTATGTAGGAGCAGGTACACGGTAGTCATATTGCACGAAAATTAGATCATGGTCGGCTAGGAAAGGCTCAGTAGACTGCCTCGTAGAAAGGACTGGGTTCAGCTCACTGACCAGGCAGTGGTCAATCCATGAGTGACTGTTAGCAGTATGATGAGTCGAGGTGTAAGGTACTACGTGAAGACCTAGGCAACAGCAAAACTCCAAGAGGGAGTCAGCCTTTGCATTAGTCGCGTTTAAGTCGATGTTGAGATCCCCGAACAATATGACATGTTTGCAGCGCGGCAAGATGTGATCCAGGTCAGCCTCAAGTAGATTTAACGAACCCGATGGCGGCGGGTTGTACACTGCCCCCAATAGAATTTTTTGCCTTGAAGAGCACCAGACTTCCATCAGCAGGTACTCTGGAAAACCCGGGATGTAGACTGAGCTGAGGACAAGTCTCGATGACAGTATGTCCCTGATGTAAAAGGCCACACCACCTCTGGTCCTACCCACTCGATCGCTTCTGAACAGCGTAAAGGAGGGCAGCCTCAATTGCGCGTCCGACATGTTGTGATTCAGCCACGTTTTACTCACGGCAATGATATCGAAGTAGTGGGTTCTTAAAAATTTTGTAAACAAATTGAAATTACAATTCAGTGAACGTATGTTGATATGGCAGATGCTGAGAGGCAGGCTGCAGGCAGAAGCAGAACTTGTAGGCTGATTGATAGTAGGTGATGGTGAGGTGGAAGCTAGCTATTGCATATGATTCTGCAGAATCTCTAATCCAGATGCCGACAGCAACTTTAGTGGCGGTTGTTCCGCAAAGAGTCACACATTTACAAAGGACCCTGAAATCCAGACATATCTCAGGGAAAGTGTAGGAAAGGTTCTCGTGATCTGCTGCCTAAATTTATACAATACCGACGGTTGCCGACGGTGAAGCCTTACTGGTTCCGACGAGATATTTTGACCTACTATGAGCCTGTTACTAGGAATGACAGTATTTTTCACTTTTGCAATGATCATGTCAACAGCCTCCTTGGAATCAAACTTTACAAAAATATCCCGATGCCTTTGCTTTGCTCAACGCGTCCCTGGCTCCGCAGGCTTCCCGAGTCTTCTCAGAGAATTAATTTTCAACGCAGCTAACGGAGCGTCAAGTACCTCAATCAGATTGTTGATCACTCCACTCAGATTCTCACCAGCCTTTTCCTGCAAGCCAGAAATTGACAGTTCATCCATGAGAGCCTGCGACTCCATTTGCAGTGCTCTCTGCTCGAAGTTACAACTAATTGAAAGATCTGCTGCCTTGGAAATCTTGTCAGCGATGCCCGCCGAAGTCCCAGAAGCACCTGTACCCTCCAGAATGCCCACTCTTTGCTCCAGCGTGGCAACTTTCCCCGATAACTCGTCCTGTTTCTCTTTCATGTCATCAAACTTTTCATGAAGACTCCTCGTCGACTCGTGCAACTCAGTCAACTTGTCCAGCTGGTCCAGTTCATCCAGCTTAGATAGCTGCTTTTCTAGATTCACCAGCGTGGCGCGCATGTTTCCCTCAGAGCAAGCTGGACAGTTTTTCCTGATAGACTCTGCTGCCTCAGCTGCAGACTTGAAGCCATAATTTAATTTTGCACAAGCAGGATGAAACTTGTGATGAGACAAGCAGCAGGCTTTGATGCAGTGAGCTGCGTCACTGATCTCCGAGAAACATAACAAGCACGACATTACCACAGAAGGTACGGGCACGCCTGTAAAAGAGCGACCCGCCTTGCGCGCAGTGCGAGGGACGAGGGACCTGAGCGTGTGCCGCCGTTCCTACTCCTACTCTCCTACAAGTAAGCCCGACACAAATACACATGGTCACACGTAGTTAATGCGTAATCAGACGCTATTTATGATAGGCGAGAATACAAAGTCAAAGGCGAAAGCACAAAGGTACACACTGTAGTCTTGGAAACAGATATGATTGCGATACACCTTATGTCCATAACAATATCGCACACACGCGAGCTCAAACAGTTATGGTTATCAATGCGCAGCTGCACAGCACCTGATAGAGCAACTGTGAGCGAAGACGGGAGCGAGGCGAGCGAGATTTCACTCTGCAATTACTCTTATAGTTTTTATAATGTGAAAGTGCCGACGGTGTCACTCCGGCTGCAGATGCACACTTGGAATCCGCAACGAGGATGATACTCCGCAAATTTACCCTCGAGATAGTTCAGGAGATAGCACAAAGCAAACACAGAGCACAAATATAACCGTCGTTTTCGATTGAACTTTTAAAACTAGTACATTTGGAGTTTATTGATTAATTGGTAGTTAATTTCAACGTATTCTTGCTTTTTCCTCCTAAGGTTTTATCAGCGTTCTTCAAACTATGGCATCGTGATCCCATTCTTTTTTTTACATGTAGATAACACTCAAGGTTTTGTACTGGAACATCATGTGGATTCAAATCCAACAATCTTTTGTAAGTGGCACTATTACCATCGCCAATGTACCGCGTATATTTCACCTTGTAATTATCAATTGCGCGACCAAACATCTCTTTTAAGATCAACAATAGAAACAATAATCCCTTTACAACGGCTATCCTAGCTAACAAAGCCCGAACAATAACACAGGTGTACGATCCATAAGCTAACGCAACTTTCGAACCGATGAGCAGCTACTCTGCAGATGGATGTAACTCAAGAACTATTTGAGATCTGCACTTGAAATTTTGATATGCTATTTTTAAAGGTATAGATTATCAAAATATCTACAAAAAATCGATTGTTTCAAAATTTCAACTAGTGTTGCCCCTTGAATTTCAAAATAGTGTTTTTGTCTAGAGACATGGGAAAGTGTACATCATTATACCGTGTCACTGAACTCAAATGTAGGTAAGCGCTGGTAACATTGGTGTTATTATTGTTAGCTGGGAGCAGAGCTGCGGTATCCGACCAAAAAGCGGCAGGAGTCGTTGTTTCGAATGTTCACCACAGCCTGCCCATCTCTGACATGCTTTGGTAACAGGATGTAGGTATACAGACTGGAAATCTTCCACCTTTGTCAACAGACGATCCATCACATTTTCCACGAACGATTCGTTGATATTCGCTGACTTGAGGATGATTTAGTCTCTCGTATCAAAAAATTTGATCTCATCAACCATGTGACCATCTTTTCTTACTTCCAATATACAAGCTAGAATAACGTTTACTTTAAAGCTCCTCGCTTTTGGTAAAGTGTTTTTCAATCTTGTCTCTCCATGTTCTTTCGCCTCTGGTAGAAAACTCTCTACGTTTTCATGTTTCAAATTGACGATCGATCCGGTTCGAGTTCTCTTCTCAAAAGCAGACTTAAATTCTCACCAGTGTACTTGATCGAGTCTTCTTTGTTTGCGCGTACCTTCACCCGTTTGCTGAAGCCTTGAGAATTTTTTTGCAAGCAATTTCAGAAGTACAATCGGTTTGATAATTCTCGTTTTCTCCCCCATCGTTGATACCTCTTTTTTTTTTTTTTTGCCGAAGATCTACCGCCGAGTTGGAGTTTCTCAGCTCGGGGGCAAGGAACCGCCTTTCGGCATTACATCTTGCTCCCGATCCAGCAAGCTCGATGCGGCACCGTAGCGTGCCTCCCGAGGGAGGCCAGCCCGGGCGCCTGCATCATGCCCGCTGGGGGTAGCCAGCACGGGGCTAAGGTTGGATTCAGCTAGGCCCGTCTACTTTTCTGAACCGGGCTTCGGACCGGCTACGGCAGTCGCCCCTGGTCGGGAGCCCCTCCCCGTGGGAGCGCGGGGTAGCACCCTTCCAAGGGATGTTAGATGTCAGGGAGTTCTGTCTGCTCTGTGGGTGTCGGCTCTGAGCCCTATCTTTTTTATGCACTTTCTCTTCGACTATGTAGGTCCCATGGGGGATAAACTGACTCCTGGGTATCTATAAGGCCCATTTACCACCACCTAGTGGGTTGGCTTTTGCTGAATAGATAAATAAATAAATAGTTAAGAAGTGCTGTAGAATCACTGGAGTAAGGGCTAATGTAAAATGTGTCAAATAGCTAATTAAAAATCGAATAGGATGAAAAGCCTGTCAGTAATTAAAAATATCGTGTGTGAACATCGAATAGATAAAAAGTGATGTAAAATCACTGGGGTGTATGAAAGAAAGAAGAAGAAAACACATATCTAAGATATAATAACTAGGTAGGTAAAGTAGACTAGATAGTAGCTAAAATATCGTATGTAGATGTGGTAAATAGGTGTTTGTGGTCTCTTGTGCCTAGTACCCCTTGTTCCGGTCGCTTGCTTCTTTGGTGGAGATAAGCTCCATCATTTTCCCGGATATAGCTTTCCAGTTACCTTCTGTTTCTAACATGATGGTTATCATGTTGTCTGGGGTCAAAGTCGGTCCCTGGTACCCCCAGTTATCCTTTCTTATATCCTTCCAGTTCGGACATTCGAAAATAGTGTGTATTGGGCTGTCCACCGCCGTCTCCCTACAATACTCGCATTTGGGGCTCCTTCTTCTCACAAACTTGTGGAGGTATTCTCCCAACGCCCCGTGGCCTGTCAAGACTTGAGTGAGCGTATAACTCAGCTCTCCATGGTTTCGGTGGTACCATGAATCGATGTGTGGAATCAATCTTCTGGTCCACGCTCCCTTGCTTGTCTTCTCCCATTTGCTCTGCCATTTCCGCAGAGTCGCGGCTCGTGCCTCCTTTTTTCCTTCCTCTTGAGGCTTTCTCTTATCCTCTCGATGAGTTGAGAGTCTTTCCTCAGGAGTTGTAAGTTATACAGCTCTCGCTGTTCTTGCGCTATGAGATACAGGGGCGGTTGCCCTGCCAGCACCTCTGCGGCCTCTGTGGAGGTCGTTCTATAGCCACTGATTATTCGTAGCGCCTCCATTCTAAATATTTTTTGTATCGCCCTGCGGTGTGTCTGTGTGTTCAGAGCCGTGGCCCATACTTGTGCTCCATAGAGGGCGACTGACCGCCCTACAGCTGCGTATAGTTTCCTTCGGGGGGGCGCGGCCCGCCCATGTTTGGCATTAGTCGACCCAATATTGTTGCCGTAGTTACCGCCTTTGACACGGCGCCTTTTATATGCTCACCGTACGTGAGTCGCTTGTCTAGTCTTACGCCCAGGTATTTCAGTGTTTGGGCGTACTCAATCTGATGTCCTAGTACTCTAATCCTCGTGACTCCCTGGTACTTTTTCTTCTTGGTGAAGAGCACGGCCTCCGTTTTGTGTGGAGCTACCTCCAGGCCCTGTTCCCCTATCCACTTCACGGCCATATCCGTCGCCAGCCTTGCCCTCTCTGCCGCGACTCGTGGAGTCTTTCCCACAGCCAGAATCATAGTATCGTCGGCGTAGCATGTAACGGTAGTGCGCTTTGGCAGGTCCAGGCGCATTACCCCGTCGTACATTACGTTCCAGAGGAGCGGACCCAGCACAGATCCCTGGGGAACTCCTTTGGTAACGGTCCGCGCTATAGAATAATGTTCGGTTTCTATAGTGATCCACCGCTCCTGTAGGTAGTCGCTGACTAGCGCCATAAGGTATGCGGGTGTGTCGGCCCTGCAGATCGCTGCCATAATATTCAGCCATCCTGCGGTGTTGAACGCGTTTTTAATATCCAAACATACCGCACATGCGGACTCTTTCGTCCGTAGCGCCTCCGAGATGACGTCGGTCACAGCCCTAAGTCCGTCGGCGGTCGACTTGCCCTTCATGAAGCCGTACTGGTGCCCACTTAGTCCCCTGGCCTTACGCAGGTGGATCGTGAGCCTGTTAGCTATAATTTTCTCGTATAGCTTGCCCATGGTATTGAGGAGACAGATAGGTCTGTACTTGGTTGCTTCGTTCGTATCTTTCCGTGGCTTCGGGATGAGTATCAGTCGTGCGGCTTTCCATTCGATAGGGAAGTTCAGCTTCCTCATTAGTTCCGTATACAGGGATGGCAGAGCGTCCGGATACGCCTCCTGCAGGCCCTTCAGTGCCTCCATTCGAATACCATCCGGCCCGGGTGCCTTGCCCTGGTTGCATGTTTTGAGCGCCTCGATCACCTCAGGCACTGATACTCACAGGGTCTTGGCGTCGGTTTCCTCGACGACCCTGTCTATTTCTTTCAGGGTGAGTTTTGGGTGGGTTTTTCCCGGTGGGAAAAGCTCTTCCACCGCCTTGACGGCGTCCTTCTTGTACGCCGGTGCCAGGGGGCCGGGTCCCGCTAATTTTCCCGTAATGATTTTATATGACCTCCCCCACGGGTCTGCTTCCAATTGAGCGAGGAGCTCATTCCACGCCCTCTCTTTACTCTGACGTATTAGTGTTTTAAGCTTTTTGCGCGCTTCTCTTAGTTCGGTGGTCAGCTTCTCAAGGAACGCCTCCGACTTCCTTCTCTTGCGCGCTCTTTGGAGTATTCTCCGCGCTCTCGTGCAGCTCGTGCGGGATTTCGTGATGTCCCCGGTCCACCAATATACGGGGGGCTTGCCCGAGCATCGGGTCCTTCTTTTTGCTACCCTGTTCAGGCTGTCCACTATCAGCCGGATGATCTCCCGTTGGAGCTCTGGTGCTCGGAGCTCCTGCCACTTGGTATTTATCCTCATTTGGACCATAGCGTTCCGGAGTTTTTCCTTTGATGTCGTCCTCATATTCCAGTCGGGTATGTCCCTCGGGCGATCGCATCCTGTGTTCCCGTTACCGACTTTGACTGGCATTATTCTAAACTCGATTCTCCGGTGATCACTCATCGCCTCGATGTCCTTGATCACGCGCCATCCCGTTACTGTCTTGGCGACCGCCTGCATGGCAATGGTAATGTCTATTATAGACGTCGCCTCTCCTCTGTGGAAGGTGGGTATCTTTCCTACGTTAAGACACGACCAGCCGTGCGTGTTCATGGTGTCCACGATCACGCTCTCCCTGGGGTTTTCCTTAGTCCCTCCCCATGCTTGGGCCCAGGCATTCAGGTCCCCAGCTAGTATAATGCTGATTCCCTGCTTGCTTGCAGCTTCAGTGGTTTCGATCACTACCTCGTCCCAGTAGCTTACGAATTCTGCCATTCGTTTATTTGGAGAAAAGGACATCGACGTGATGCCCATGGTTTTTCCTATTTTAACAATAACGTACCCCTTGCCGGTCCGGATTGTCTTGGCCTGGGTCTTTTTGTTTATGAGGATTATACCGGCACTAGCTTCATGGCATATCCTGGCATGAACTCCTTTGTCCCTATTCGGGACGGCAGTTCAGAGGCAATTATGATGTCGACGTTATTGTTCGCCGCATCGGCAAGTATTAGGTCCAACGCCTGGTGGCAGCGGTTCAAATTGGCCTGCCATATTTTCATGGTGGGAGGACGATTGTTACCTGCCATTGATGAGGTCTTCCGCGTCCCTATGTCTGCCGGGGGTCTCTGCCCCCATGTCTCCGTTGCGAGTGCTGCTCCCGACTGGGGATCCAGCTGGCCCAGTTGCAGCAGGACTTCCTTGCTCAATTGGGGGCCTCCCCTCTCGTTGGTCCTTCCTGCGTGTCTTTGGCGTATTTCCAGCTTTTAGCCTTCCTTAGTTGGTAGCTTGACCCACGCAGCCCTCTCCTGCCACGGGTAGGTGAACATTCTTACTACGTGTGTTTGTTCCCGTTCCTCTGCCGATGTGGGGATCTCCGAGCAAATGGCGTTGATCAGATCACTTTCATCTACCAGGATGTCCATACCCCGTATCTTGGCTGTAGTTCCGTCCCCCAGGGTTCTGACAACTGTGTCCTGCGGTAGTGCTTCTCTAAGGCAGGCCGCAATGTCACCCGCCTTTGCCGCTTCTGTGACGCAGAGTAGAAGTTTCCCCCCGCGCGGCATCCTAACCTTCTCGACGTCCCTTGAGTTGGTCATCTTGGCTTTGACCTCCCGCAGCATGACCTGATACGTTTTTCCCGGCATGTCAACCATCACCGCATGTCCCTTTTTTCTTGGTGAGGTTTTCCTTGCTGTCCCCGTTGATGGTGAGGCCTTCGCAGGGGGGCGTGTCCCCTGTCCGTCATGGCCGTTATGGCCGTCGTGGGGGCGATCCTCGGCCGTCATCGCAGTGGCAGCGGCGTACGTCTTCTGGCCTTCTCCTCTTCTCCCCTCCGTCCCAGGTGCTATCGCGTAAGGCGCCACTGTCTCGGTCTGGGTGCCGATTGACCTAAGGTACTTGTTGCCCCTGCTTATCTTCATGGCATCGCTCACCGTACTGGTAGAATTCCGACTGGGTCTATTGATCGTCACCTTATTCCTCTGAGGTGGCCCTGCTGCGGCTTTCGGAGGGTTCCTCCTGCCGTTTGTTTTGGGGTCCACATCAGAGTTTGTTTCGCTCGAGTCGTCCTCTCGTTCGCAGTTTCTCGCTACGTGCCCCGGGTGTTTACACCTATAGCAGACTTTTGTTGGTTCCTTGCACGTTTTGGCCATATGCCCTTGGTCTCCGCATTGGTAGCAGGTGCCGGAATCCTGCCTAGGTCGCGTTCTGGCTGTCGACCAGCCGATCCTCAGCCTGCCCTCTCTAATCAGTTTTTTGGCCGCCTGTGCGTCCACTTCGGCGCAGGCTGTCTGGACTCCTGAGCCTTCTTTCGGTACCAGGAAGATGACCCGTGGTGGTTCCTCTACGCCCTGACTAATTGCTATAGCGAGTTCCTCCCGGGTTACGGTGGGTTCTATACACGTAAATATCACCCTGGTTTTTCGAGGGCCCGGTATAACTGCGGTAAGTCCCTCTTCTGTAATCCTTTTGGTCAGGATCTTTGCTTCCTCCGCACTACCGGTGTCGACTAAGGCGTCCTCGGTTCTTGCAGCCTTCCGCACCGCTCTGACGTCTACGTCGCTGGTGTTGACGTTTTTTTTAAGGTATTTAATCAGCTCCTGGTAGGACTTACCCTCAGCCCTGATTATGATCATGGCGGCCCGTGTGGTTGCGCCTGTGGTTACTCCCCGGTTCGCTTCTTCTGCGTTCTGCTGCGCAGGGTTCTGGGTGGATTCCCTGGCGGTAGTCAATTCCTGGATAGGGGTGGTGGCGGTGTTTCCGTCCTCATTGTCGCCTGTCGTCAGCATTTCCTCTAGGGTGCTCGTTGCCGTAGATGTAAGTATAGCCCCTCCTGTGGGGTGCTTGGGCCTGTTTTGTTGCGGGGACTTTTCCGTTATCGTTTCTTCGCTGCTGTTTCGGTCCCTCTGTCCTTCTGATCTTTTTCTACGCCTGCCGGTGTTTACCCATGTCTCTCTCACCTCGTCGACTTCTTCGTTGCTTAATTCAATTTGAGGTTCGCTGCAAAAGTCGTCGATCACCTTCTGTCCGTCCTCCCTTCTTTCATGAAGTAAAGCTATCAGAGCGTTACTAAATCTTTTCTCCTTCGTTATCGTGACCAGGATTTGACTAATCTCCATTGTCCATGTGACTATGAGCTCTTCCCTCTCGTCCGTTGGCAGGTATTCGTCGGACAGCTCCTCTGTAATCTTACGAACGCACCCATCCGCTTTTTCGCGGATTTCCCTGCGCAGGTTATTACTGCTGCCATAGGTTTTCATTATACTTCTGCCCAGAGTAGCCAGTTTGTCCACCGTATCTTCCAGCTTTATCCTCCTACGGGCGGCAGGTGTTAACTCCGTCCGGTTTCTTTGGTCGTCTTCATCGGTTATGTTGCCTGACGAATTTCCGGCCATTCCAGCTGCGGTGTAGTGAGCTGTGTTTCTTGGATCCTTCTTAGTGGGTCCCTCGTGGGTCCTCCCAGTTGCATTTTCCGGTTCCTGAGCCTTGGGGTCCACCCAGGAATTCGGGTTGTAGTTACTGGATTTCGACGGTCGGTGGCCTACTCCCTCACCCCGTGCCGCCGTGGCTGGGGCTCCGTACCCCTGCTCCGTAAGATTTTTTCTGTGATGTCCCTCCATGACGGGTTTTTTTTTTTCAGGGTCCCTCCCTTAGGTCGCCGTTAGTCACTCTCCGCTCCCTGTGGACCTTACCGGCAGGGTAGAACCTACTGGGGCCCGAAGGCCCCGCCGGCATCGCTCCAACAGTTCATCACGGGGAGCCTCAAGCCCCCCACACCACGACAAGTTAGCGACCCTGTGGGGGGCGTTGATACCTCTTGTAAAACTTTGTTAAGAAGCCAGATATTTTAAGATTCAAATTTGATCCATTTTTGAATTTCTGCCGTTGACGTTAAATAATCTAAGATTTCGTAGGGATACTCAATTACATTTATCAATTTCAATTATTTCGTAGATACCACTGTTACGTGGGGGTGAGGGTGTACTGAGCGGTGGTAGTTGATGATTAATTGAATAATCTAGCTCCCACGTAACGACAATGAATAATAATTAAAACTAAGAGAAAGACTTACCTTTCGGTAAGCCGGTAATTTGTAGGATCGTGTTGCTATAGACCTGTACAGGTCTATGAGGTTTGTTTAAATTGTTGAGGCAATTACAATAATAAAAATAAGAAGAAGGTCGTTCAAAATAAATGATTAATATAATTTGACTGGTAAAAGATGAAGTATATTCTATTTTGATTTGGTTATTGAAATGTTTGGTAACAATCAATGGTGATAAATATATATGTATGAGCCGAAAATAACAATTTATAAAGTCTTCAAGTTTATAAAAATCATGTGTTATACTATTCTAGAGGATATTATTATTTGATACCAAGAACATCTACTCTGAACGATGGTTATAACTAGCTGGTCGTGATTATTGTATTGTATCTCTCTTTTTAGATTATCTTAAATCGATTATATATATATTTTTGTTAAGTCTTATTCGTTGATTCTTGGAAACAATGAGTACGAATTAATTGGGGGTAGTGAAGCTAGCCACCAATTCTAGACTTGGTTGTTGTGAATTTACTGAAGTAGTTTTTGATTATCAAGGTGAAACAAGAATTCGTCTAATTTCGAAGATTAACACTCGGATTGACTTAGCTTTTTGGTGAATCGGTCGACGAGATTGAGAGCCGTCGGATCGTGTCGGTCTGCGTCGGTAGAATGCTGGACCAGGGGGCCTCACCGCAAATTTGGAAGAGTTGATGAATCGCCTGATGTTGAACGTTGGTCACTTAGTCTTTGTGAATTTAGAATGATATCTTGTTATCGAAAGTTTGAAAGTGTCTGTTTTCTGATTTTGATGATAAGTTAAAATTGATTGGAACGGTTATTTATTAAAAATGATAGTGTAATTATTACTATTTTCACTTATGATTACCTGATTCGCTTGAATCAGGGCCAAACTCAATTTTAACTAAGGAAAATGGAATATCATAACAATGTCTATTCGCGAAATGACGAGATTTAGTAAAGAACAGAAAAGATGGAAATGTAGAAGATAGTGAGTCTTTTGCAGCTAACAGAATAACTGAATGCTCGAATTTAACGAATTAGCGCGAGACTTTAGGCCGGTCACAACTAAGATTTTCCGAACGCTACTCTTGCTCGAGAAGGGCTAATACGGGTCGACGTCCACGCACTTCGCGACTTGACAGACGAAAGACGCGGCTTCTTGGGCCCGAGGGTCCAAGGAGCTGTAGTTGTAATAAGTTACAACGGTAATTAGCCAATGAGGTGCGAGAGCAACCTCCTGGTGCCCAAATCCACATGGTCAGCGTTACTTCTCGCTCTTCGACGGTGTTCCGACGATTCTCAATCTCGTCGGTGACACATTAAGAATATGAACAAGAGATATTTACATACTATGTTCACACATTCATTCATACATTCTAATAAGTAATCTATTTCAATTTGATGGTTCTGAAGGTAGTGGTTTATCCTAGTTATTGATTATAATTTTAATTTAAAAAGAGGGATATTTCTAGGCTGAGCGCTACTGATACTAACTCAGCAGTCTCTCATCTCAGTTCTTGGTACCAGTTATAAGAAACAATTTTGAACCTTATACTAGGGATCATTGTTGGTCTCTACGTGACTTTTGCCAGGAGGGGTGGAACTCGCCGTTATTAGAATATGAGATTTTGATGAAATGATATCTGTGCATTGAAGAAATTAAAGCAATGAAATGAAATGGAATTTTGAAAAAGGTACGCCAAGGCGGTACGTCGGGGCGTAACACCACGTTCAGATTCCTTACTTCTCACGTGTAAATGAGAAGTTAAAACTTGAATTTTCGTTCGCCGTGACAAGAACCCCTTTCTCAGGTTGAGCTGTACGCATGTGGGTCTTGAACTAGCTTATCATGTTTCATTTCATTTATATTTTTTTTTTTTTTTGGAGTTTGCTCCTTGACCCGTTCGGCCCGAGCGGTGACTATAGTCACCCAACGCTCGACGCTCGCTCTGTCCGAGCGGTGACTATTGGGAAATCATCCACTCAGATACGCTACCTGACGGATCAAATATAAACTACTCTATGCAGGTCAAGCTTAAACTGCTGATACCAAATATAATATGTGAGAAATGTAGTTTAAAAGTGTTCAACTTTTTTTTAAATATTAAGTAATCAATTATTATCTATAAGCTTAGCTATTACTTAAAAACATCTTGAATTTCAATATTTGATCAAAAAATTTAATCATGGAGTTTTCACCACGAGAAAATAAAAATAAAACTTTCTGCTGTGTGTATGGGTGTAATAGCAAGTCTAGTAAGAACAATACAGTTCGATTTTACACTTTTCCTTCGGCAAATTCTAGTTTTGTAGTAATCAAAAATAAATTTGGTGAAGATGAAGTAATTGATCGTCGATTAGCTTGGATAAAAGCATTGAAAATTGGGAATGAGGTTACACAGTCAAAAAAAGTGTTTTCATTACATTTCACCAAAAATGACTTCATACCAACATGTAAGTAATTACCTATAGAATTTCATTTCATAATTATTTGTTTATCATCAATATGAAATGAAATTTTTTGTAGTATAATATTTGTCAGAAAAAATAAAAAACAATAAACATTAAATTTTATTTTTCATTGCAGCCAATGTTGCGATATTGCACCCACAATTTCATGCGGTGGATCTTTTAAACGAGAAGTTCGGAGACAGAATGCAATTATTTTATACTCATTATCACAACTAGTATCTGATTGCTGTAGGCCACATTTCATTAGATGCCCCGCATCAAGTATATCTTCACCACCAATAAAATTTTTATGACTAGGCTGAGTATTTGTAAACTCACAAATTTCTTGTATTGAAATTTTCATATTTTATTGATTTTTTTTGAAAATTCGAGTTTAATAACTGTAAATAAATACACGCTTTCAAATAAGAACACGAAAGCTGATTTAAAAATGCGTTTTAGAATAGTTACTGCTTCTGCCGCAAGGAGAAGCCACGCCCCCGGCAGATTTCCCAATAGTCACCCAACGCCTGACGCTCGCACTGTACGAGCGGTGACTATAGTCACCAAACGCCTGACGCTCGCTCTGTACGAGCGGTGACCATGGTACGGACGCTTGCCGCGACTGCTCGGTCAGCGGGGACGGCGCAACGTAGAATGCGTCCGTACCAAAAGGGTTAAAAAACGATTTGAATTATAAGGCTCAGTACGAAAATTAAATGAGGAGTAAAATCAAGTGTAATACGAGAACTTGAGGCGTTATAGAAAGAGACAAACATATATATCTGTAGGATTGAACGTGCAAAAGAATGAGATGAAATACATTACACAGCGTATCCTATACTCAGGGTCTCCTCTTTGTGCAATGCTTCGTAGTCTCACTGTATAGTTCACTATCTCTGATCTGAGAGTTGAATGTGTGCGTATGTTTGTACGTGTGTGTTGTGTGCCTACGTTTACGAAGTTCTGCCGCAACTTGTATACTGCAGCCGAGTACAGGGTATGCATGCTGTATAATAAATACATATAGTAGCATTTATTGTATCCATACAACGTACACAAGGAGCAACCTCACCATCAACTTTTAATGTTTTGAGCTTAAAGTTTTCTTGTGCTTCTATGCATTGATACGTGTATTTTTATGTACTATTGAACAAATCATCAAGTGATTAAATTTGAAATAATCCGAATAACTACAGATATATGTTTGTTTCTCTTATCATTTTGGAAGATGCGTTCATTTATCCTCTTTTCCCATTCGATACATATCATAATGATTGTTCGTAAGGAGTAAACTCCAGTCGTGCGTCGGAGCTGACACATACACTTTTTTTTGATTATTTCTTCGATTTATTATATCGTTTTTTTTGTTTTCATGTTTGCAAAAAAAGCCATTATATTATAAACCGCATCTCCAATTGAATAATTGATTTCTTGAATCATTTTTCCAATTCTAAAGTACAATTACAACAGGAAGATATATATAACAGCTCTTGATCAGAAGAACGGCGGACCGACAGGGTCACTCTCGTTTTCTACTTCACCGCCAGTCGGTCAAGTTCCCTGCGCAGGGTAAGATTTACCGACGGAAGTGTTATCAACAAAAGTGTGACCATGCATGGTGCCTCCCGTATTTCCGCTCCATTCTACCGACGGCGAGTCTGCCTTACCGGTGCAGATGTAACTGATCAGAGTGTGATCGTAGACAGCGCCACTCAGAACATAGGCTGATCTCACATATGAAGAGTTTGACAGTCAGATTATTTGATATCGGATGAGCTGACATTCTAAATTTTTCCAAGATGAGCAGGCATTTTGAATTTTCGTGGATATATGGGCAATCATTTTGAATTTTGATGTTAGATAGTTGACATTTTCTTACCGACAGAAGTGTTTACCACAGATAGCACCACCTTCATCAATCACTGCCTTACCGGTGGCAGTAATATCGATAGGAGCACTACCATAAACGGCTCCATCGTCGCTGTTTTACCAGCAAGGTCAGTTTAGTTTCCAATGACCGCCGCCAGCTAGCGTTACCCCTGCCTCAACGACAGTTGGTGCTACCGACGGGGTCCCTTTTATCGATCAGTCGTTGTTTTATCATTCGGATCTGTTTTACTGCCAACGCTCGCAATAAGCTGGAATTGCCTCTACCCTTACCGACAGTTTTCGATACCCGTGAAAGCGTTACCATCGGCTTGTCGTTGATGGCGCCTTTTTCATCGATCAATCGTTGTTTCATCAATCGAATCTGCTTTCTTCTCAAGCCACAAGACGGCTGCCTCTACGGGGTGATGGCGGTAGAAAGCAATACGAAGTTTCAAAATAACGGTCAAATACTTTGAATATATGTTTTGACTCATAATAGTATCAATCATTTATTCATTTCTTATTATTTATTTATTGATTTATCGCTTCTCCAAATTTTACATGGAATTCACGGCGAGTCGTGTTCGATAGACATCATGTTGGGGTAAGTGCCACCTAATTCTAAGATTGATTTATACCAATTTCTTCACCATACCGTTGATTGGACTGTACTCGACGATGCGATCACTTATAATCACGACCCTATCTGATCACTCATGATCAATACCCTGATTATAGCAGATCACTCTTCATGAAAGGCCGCGACAAAACGTAAAATTTCCTCTCCGATGGCAGATTCGTATAAATCAATGTTAGCGAGAGACTGATGTGGCAGCTTTGTTAGTTTTTGCCGATCGTAAACATAGGCCCGCTGCGGTAGGATCTCAGGTACAATCCCTTGCCTTACGCAGTCACCCTCATTGCTGTGTTATGTTGCTTTACATCCGTCGAGCTGGTACCTACGCTTTAGCTATAGCTGAAGTACCACCTTGTTAAAGCCACCTAGAACAGCCAGAATTGGAACGTGATATAACACAAGGCGCACGCGGTTTCTCTAGTATCCAACGCACAGCATCTTTGGCACTCTGGATCAGCCGCAAAAGCTCCTAAGACTACTTCTTCGTTAATACCCCGTCTCACAGGGCATTGCCTATGCTTCGTGCCTCTCTTTACAGAGCTCGTGACCCGAAGACGTTGCTCGCATTGTATGAATGCCTTCGCAGATGAAGTGATTCTGTCTGGGAATCTCGGCGCATAGTGCCTCACGGCCGCTCTTCCACTCGAACGGCATTCACCATAAATGAAAGCAGGTCAACGTACTCGTCGACGAAATAACTTGCAATGTTTTGGTGTGAAATATCGCTGTGATCGTGCTTGAAAAGACTGTGAAGGACTGGTAAATGTCAAGGTGTTTGTGTCAATGCTTATATCCCGTTATCAAAACAATCCCTCATGCGAGTAAACTTTATCTTGGATGTGTGCTACACGTGTGAGCTTGAACAGATTTGAAGATCAAGATATTTCTACAATCACACATTATTATTCTGAAGCAGACCATTATGAATAGAAGAAAGTAGGATCTCAGCACATCCAAGCTCCTCCCAGATCAGACCCTGGAGAAAAGTCACCCTATATATATGTATAAGAGTGTTTCGAAAAAAAAAATTTTGGATTTTTCTTAACGCTACCCGATGAAATGCCTGTTTGGGACCTCAAAAATAACCTCTCAAAATTTGAGCCATTTAGCTTATGCGTAAGAACTGGTGCAATCGATTTTTCGTTTTTTCTTCCACCCTTTCCTGAAAATCTCCCAAAATATTGCAAGTTATTTCGTCGACGAGTACGTTGACCTGCTTTCATTTATGGTGAATGCCGTTCGAGTGGAAGAGCGGCCGTGAGGCACTATGCGCCGAGATTCCCAGACAGAATCACTTCATCTGCGAAGGCATTCATACAATGCGAGCAACGTCTTCGGGTCACGAGCTCTGTAAAGAGAGGCACGAAGCATAGGCAATGCCCTGTGAGACGGGGTATTAACGAAGAAGTAGTCTTAGGAGCTTTTGCGGCTGATCCAGAGTGCCAAAGATGCTGTGCGTTGGATACTAGAGAAACCGCGTGCGCCTTGTGTTATATCACGTTCCAATTCTGGCTGTTCTAGGTGGCTTTAACAAGGTGGTACTTCAGCTATAGCTAAAGCGTAGGTACCAGCTCGACGGATGTAAAGCAACATAACACAGCAATGAGGGTGACTGCGTAAGGCAAGGGATTGTACCTGAGATCCTACCGCAGCGGGCCTATGTTTACGATCGGCAAAAACTAACAAAGCTGCCACATCAGTCTCTCGCTAACATTGATTTATACGAATCTGCCATCGGAGAGGAAATTTTACGTTTTGTCGCGGCCTTTCATGAAGAGTGATCTGCTATAATCAGGGTATTGATCATGAGTGATCAGATAGGGTCGTGATTATAAGTGATCGCATCGTCGAGTACAGTCCAATCAACGGTATGGTGAAGAAATTGGTATAAATCAATCTTAGAATTAGGTGGCACTTACCCCAACATGATGTCTATCGAACACGACTCGCCGTGAATTCCATGTAAAATTTGGAGAAGCGATAAATCAATAAATAAATAATAAGAAATGAATAAATGATTGATACTATTATGAGTCAAAACATATATTCAAAGTATTTGACCGTTATTTTGAAACTTCGTATTGCTTTCTACCGCCATCACCCCGTAGAGGCAGCCGTCTTGTGGCTTGAGAAGAAAGCAGATTCGATTGATGAAACAACGATTGATCGATGAAAAAGGCGCCATCAACGACAAGCCGATGGTAACGCTTTCACGGGTATCGAAAACTGTCGGTAAGGGTAGAGGCAATTCCAGCTTATTGCGAGCGTTGGCAGTAAAACAGATCCGAATGATAAAACAACGACTGATCGATAAAAGGGACCCCGTCGGTAGCACCAACTGTCGTTGAGGCAGGGGTAACGCTAGCTGGCGGCGGTCATTGGAAACTAAACTGACCTTGCTGGTAAAACAGCGACGATGGAGCCGTTTATGGTAGTGCTCCTATCGATATTACTGCCACCGGTAAGGCAGTGATTGATGAAGGTGGTGCTATCTGTGGTAAACACTTCTGTCGGTAAGAAAATGTCAACTATCTAACATCAAAATTCAAAATGATTGCCCATATATCCACGAAAATTCAAAATGCCTGCTCATCTTGGAAAAATTTAGAATGTCAGCTCATCCGATATCAAATAATCTGACTGTCAAACTCTTCATATGTGAGATCAGCCTATGTTCTGAGTGGCGCTGTCTACGATCACACTCTGATCAGTTACATCTGCACCGGTAAGGCAGACTCGCCGTCGGTAGAATGGAGCGGAAATACGGGAGGCACCATGCATGGTCACACTTTTGTTGATAACACTTCCGTCGGTAAATCTTACCCTGCGCAGGGAACTTGACCGACTGGCGGTGAAGTAGGAAACGAGAGTGACCCTGTCGGTCCGCCGTTCTTCTGATCCAGAGCTGTTTTATATACCATACTTATGAAATTTTTCCTCTGAATTTTTGTTCACACTTTTCAATGCATCATTTTTCACAATCAATCATCTAAAAAACATTTTAAATATGCTACAACTATTTGCAAAATACGCGGAAATGATTTTTATTTTCTCGGACAGAAGCAAAAGAAGAATCTCAGTATGAATCCATAAATTTGACTCGAAAAAAGGAATATGTATAACAAAACACAGTTTTTCTAAATCAAAGAAGCACGCCGTCACGAACATTCGATATTACTCAAATATATAATTAAGGGCTTCCAGACAAAGCAGTGATGAGGGAATGACTTTTGGGCTACTTGGCTGGTAGTTTCATTCCATTGCTCAACAAGAAGCTTGAAATAGTGTGTAGAATAACTATATATAATCCTACAGTAACTGCAAAAGAATATAAGATTCACAGTACATGGTTAATGAGTATGAAAATGAGCGAGGACACGATTTTCGTAAGATTGTTAGAACTAGTCAAATATAGGTGTCCTCTCTCCGTCGTTTTCCGACTAAACCTCGAAGCATCAAACCTCAAAAGCCGCGAATTTCATGCAGATCTCACTACAGCCAAGTCCGCGGAACACGCAATGGTTCACGTTTTCGATTGCCAAATTCGTAATTTTCGCACAAACACGCACGCGCGCGCGCGAGCTTGCATCTAGTTTTCTTTAATTTCCTTATCCTATTTTTTCTCTTGTCCTGTAAATCGAGATATGAAAAGAAATTCATTCGAAGAATTACCGCGATTTTATGGAAAATAAGTCGCATGAAAGCTGCTCCGCAAATATTTCACAAAATTCTCTAGTATCGGATATGAAATCGCAGAAAAAAATTTTGTTCTCTGAAGAATATCGGACAGCGAATTCCAAAAAATATTTGCTACCCAACTTATTCTTCTATCACGTTAAGCCTCCCGATTTCGTTCTTATGGATTAAGTTTATCACACATGTGAATAAATGTTTCAATGAAAAATTACAGAGTGCAACAGGTGGGCTTAAACGTATGTGGAATAGAAAAAAATACTGCTTAGGAGCGTTGACTGAACGTTCGTGTAGTAAAATTTCATCAAATTCAAACCCATCAATCAATGAAAGGGTGTTTGGTACAGAAATAATTAGGTGTAAGTTGAAAAAAATCTGAATACTTATTCGAACCGACAACATTTTTTATTTTCATTACGCAAACTCCGACAACGATCAAGTAGCATGAGTTTACGTGCGAAATTGTTGTTCAGTCATGATAATCGAAACTGTGTTACCATAAGTAATTTTCAGAATTGATATATAAGTACCAAAAACATGTACTCAAACTATTTTGTACATATAGCAAAAATTTCTCAACTCAGAAGTGCAAATGAGATATCTTTTAGTTGTTTTCCCCGACGTTAAGATGTTCTGAATATTTTCCGTCCAACTAATTTGTGTCCAGTTGTAATTCATTGCATACATCGGCAGAAGAGTGATGGGTAAACCTAAATAAATGTCCTTAGTAAGTAAGAAAAAAGTTTATTCAGCAAATTTTGGTCAAGGGGCCTTCATTGATTATATAGAATATTTCGTAACGAGTGTGTCGAATATTTTAGTAAGCTCTTAATTATTACGTAACATTATTTGGGAGAGGGCAGAAAACACCGAGAAAAATGTTACGCAATATTTGAACACTGCCTAAAGGACATTTTTCTGAGATTATTGATTCTATGTTCAGTTTAAGGTTTTCTTTACGTTTTGTGTAGTATACGTTTTGTTCCTTTGCCCCCTTACTCCTTCGCTATTCACTTGATTTTGATATTATAAAACTGAAACCATACCGTAATTTGACAGAAATCTGTGCATGTAATGTCTACTGCATGACCATAGATTGCTACATTAGTCAGACAAAGAGCCTTTCTTACATCTTCAAAGTTGGAATATTTTTGATTATTTGTGATCTTGCTTATTTCTTGGTTTCTACTTATTATTTTTTCGATAATTTTCAGGCCGTTACACAATCGAATTTCCTTTGATTTTACCAATTTAAATGGAACTTGAGAAATAAGTCTTACTTACCCTCAAATAGGACCACCCAAAACCGTTCTGCAAAAAGAAAAATATTTTCTGAGTTAGGAATTTGTTGGTATTGAAATAATAGTCCAGCGTTTTGCTGTAATTGTTTTTGGTACAGGGTGGTGAGGGATAGTAACCGCAATAGTACACTTGATTTAATTTACTGAACGATTTATCAAGTATATCAAAAAAAGGCAAGAGCACTAGTTGGGTCATACCGATATTCATCAGCAACGCATGCACGCTGGTAGAAACTCACCACAGTTACGAGTACACGTAAGCGAATCACCTTCAGTACCAACAAAGCATTTGCAGGTTCCGCAACGGGAGGATATAATGAGAGACTGTATATATTGAATGACCGGGTGCTTTGAAATCGAGGTTGATGAGCCGAACTGAACACAGTTGTGGATACCAGCCTTCTACCGTATCTCTTGCCCAGCATACTTGCTGGGAGCACAAACCAGAGATGAGTAGGGTGATCTCCAACACTCGGCTTTTCGTGATACCAGCTAAGTTGGAGCGTCGATGTGACACCTAGGCGGCCACGCACCGAAGGTGGCCCATTCCGACCTGATACCAGGCGGCCATGCACCGAAGGTGGCCCACAATCGTGTATATATAGATACACTCGGTTTCTCGAGCAAGTGGTTGCCAATCGCATCCTTGTCCCCACTCGCACAGATGTTTCCAGGAATGCAAGAATTGGGTTTTTTTTTGTTTCAGTTATGAATGTCAGCGAATAAAAGTATCTACAGATTTGATAAATCTTGGATTCAATTAGCGGACGCTGAACCAAATTAATTAACTATTCTCAATCCGAATACTTTTTTTTTTTTAATATATATTATTTTTTTATTGATATGAAAATATGTGACGCCCGGTGTTCTCGAATATTTGTACACGCAGTCTATGGAAAAATATACGAAGTCAGCTCGATAACATTTATGCAAAATGTGCAATAGGCAGGTGGTTGGGGAAAATTTTTTTTTTCTCGAACTGAATCTTCCAGAGAAGCATCAGCGAATTACAAGCAAGCTCCATAAACATACCGAGCAAACGCGGAGTCACGGACGTAGCTGTGGTGTGGCTAAGTGGATACCACATGAGGATGAATTATCAATCACAGGTTTTTGCGCTAAGTTTTCCTGTATTTAAGTTAATTACTGCTGCCTTTGCTATAATACTGCATTCAAGTCTTAAACAAAACACTAAAAAATAAGTTAACCACTTAATGTAAAACAAAATGTTAGATTGAGCTTAAAATTTAAGTCGGAGTTACATAAACTAAGATAATTACAAGTGCAACATTGTAAATATTGTACATTTATTGTTCATCCAAATAAATATGGTTTCCTCCTCAAAGAAAAAAAAAAAAAAATGAGGATGGAGTGATGCGGGACACGGGTTCGATCGCAGTTCACTCTTTTTATTTTTTTTTCAATTCAATCCCGGCTTTTGTTTTTGTATTGTCGGAGAAAAAAAACAAATGAAAGAAAGAAAATTTCCAGAGCCGGTCGATTTTTTCCTTCTTTCCTTTTGCTTGTTTTTTACTGAACCCACCCTTTTTGTAGTGGGGGTAACCCAGAAGAGAACAAATAATTGAAACAATAAAATTCCGACAGTGAATCGATTTGTTCCCCGTTTTTGGCGCCTCGTTTTTAATAAGGAAAAGTTTTGACAGTAATGAAAAACAGAGATTACTACAAACAAATGTATTGTTTCTTAATTCAAACTCAAATCGTTTGAAAATCATTCTAAAAGAAGTAACCAAGTTCAATAAGAATAAAACAAATCCAACCAAAACAAGTTCCATCAACGTCATACAACCGGTGATCAAAATGTAACAATGACACAATATGGTGATGCGACACGGCTATATTGACTAGCACGCGTCTCGAGTGCCAGTTTTTCATTCTTCTAATTTATTTCTGAAACAAAAAAAGACATCGAAGAAACCTTCATTAAATCTCGTTTGACTTTCCTGATCATACAAGCCTGGCATCTTTGCTCAGTCAAATCCCTTGTTATCTCTACATCATGTGTGCAACCATGTGCTTTGCTTTATTTGTTTCATGACTTCTCTCAAATTCCTTATCCAAGGCACCAATAGCTCTGCAGACATGCCTTATGCATCCGCACACGTTCTAACTATTGCCTTCATCCACAATAGCTCTGCAGGCATGCCTTACGCATCCTTACATGTTCTAACTATTGTTTTCATTCACAATAGCTCTGCAGGCATGCCTTAAGCATCCGTACATGTTCTAACTATTGTGACTTGCCGAATCATTCTCAAGTTACATCAAGGCTTTGGGTTCAAGGATTCTGGGTGATCAACTTCAGCGAGCCTCGAAAGCCAAAGTCGCACTCTCGAAATGGAACAGCGATAGCCAACAGAGTCTCATACTCTCTTCGGATGTCTTTGAGTAGATCCGGCTAAACCAATTAACAGAGTCCCATGCTTTCTTCGGATTTTCTACTTCTGAATCCGGCTCAACCAGAACCATGTTTCTGCAAATTATCGCTACATTTGTTTTTAACAACCGATTGTATTAACCCACAAGGGTTCATGGTTCATCTCAGCAAAACATGTTTGCACTCATGACTTTGTGCACTACAACAATTTTCCTCTTTAAAACTAACAAGTCACTTCGGAACTTTGTTCTTATCTTCTTCACTTTCTGCGACACAGCTGTCCTAACTCGCGCCATGTCCAGGAGCTGCGATCAGTTCATCGTGAGACACCTTAATGCTATTACGACCTCTAAATCCGGAAGAGCCTATTTTTTTAACTAAATACCTATCATTCGGAAGCTCCATGACAACTTCCAAAGGACCGCGATATTTTGCATCTAACTTTGTCTTAATTCTATCGATGTTTCTAACCATAAAAAATCCCCAATTTTAAATGGTTTAACTGGTTTGTTCTTTCTATCAAACCGTTCTTTGTCGTTCATGGCTTTTGCTGTAATAATACTTGTAGCCTCTGACCTGAGCTGAGTTAAATCTACATTGTCAGTCTTTACGCACGTATGCTTCACATGTCCTATATCTATTGAATTTGTTTTTGTGCCAAACAAAATTTTAGCGGGACTTTTTCCTAACGTTTTCTGAACAGTTGAATTTATTGCAAGCTGTACTTTACCTAACTCGGACTGCCATTGTTTTCCCCGAGCTTTGCATACTGACAACATATTCCTGATGGTTGACTAACTCTTTCAACTTGACCGTTAGCTCTAGGCGTTCCTGAAGCTATGAAGTGAACCACAATATTCTTTTCATCGCAGTATTTCTCAAACCGTGCTTTTGTAAATCCTGAACCTTGGTCACAAATGATTCGTCTCGGAACTCCAAAAATAAACGAGTGTTTTTCCAACTGATTGATTACTGTTTCTGTATCCAAACAACTTATCAAATTTAGCGTTAAAAATTTCGTGAATTCATCTATAATTACAAAAACATACTCTTACTTGTCATAAGGACCTGATAATTTTCCGGGTATATCTATGTGGATTGTATACCACGGAATATCTTGTTTCTCTATAGGATGCAGCTGAGCTTGTGGCGGTCTTGACACTGATTTACAAGTTTGGCACAAAATACAATTTTCAATGAATCTCTTAACACGCTTTGAAATTTGAGGAAACCAATACAGCTCGTACAACTCATCTAAAGTCTTTTCCCAGCCCAAATGGCAGATATTCTCATGTACTTGATGTATCAGTGACCATACCATCAGTTTCGGCACTACAGGTAACGTTATCTGTTTCGATTTTCTGTTTATCATCCGCATCAAAATTTTGTCTCTAATTGAATATGTATTTGCTCTCTCTGATCCTTCTATTACCTCACAGTACAAAGTTTTTATTTCATCATCTTTCTGCTAAGCTACCTTCAACCAGTCATCAGCTAGTTCAATTATCTTATTTGAATCTTTCTTAACTATTTTGAGTAGACTTTATTTTGAAACTGGATTTTTTGACAAAAAGTCCACATGCTTCATTCGTTCACCCGTGTGATATTCTATTTCAAATTCAAATGACTGCAAATATGTCCACCAACGATAAACTCGTGGAGTAAGATTTTTTTTGAGGCTTGCGGCTTTAAGCGAATTACAGTCAGTCACAACTAAAAATTTACGTCCTACTAAATATTGTCTAAAATGTTTTATTGCGTTAACAACTGTAAGAGTCTCAAGTTCGTAAGAATGGTAACGAGTCTATGGTACGTTTGCTATAATAAGCAACGGGATGTTTTTCTTCTTCAACACATTGTAACAATACGGCACCATACCCGAGTGCACTAGCATCGGCATGTAGTTCGATTGGAAGATTAGGGTCAAAAATTCTCAGTAACGGTTCTGATGTTAAATAACTGACAAGCTTGGCCCTGGCGTCAGTGTGTTCGTCTGTTAATTGTTTTGGTACTACGTGCAGTAAGTTTGTATAAAGGAGCAGCCGCTTGTGAAAATCTCGGTATAAATCTACGAAAATATGATGCTAACCCTAACAATTGCCTCACCTGGGTCCGTGTTCGAGGAATAGGTGATTGCACCAGGGCTTCGATTTTTCGAAGGTTGGGCCTCAACTCTCCATGTGACACAGTGTACCCCAAATAATCAATTTTTGTTTTCAAAAATTTGAAAATCCTTTCTCCGCAAGTTTTGCCATTACGATTGCCAACCTATCCAACACTTCCTGTGCAGTTCTACCGGGTATAAGAACATCATCCAAATAAACAATCGCAAAAGAATATCTCAATTCACCCAAAGCGTTATTGATTGCTCTCTGATATACGGCAGGTGCATTCATTAGCCCGAATGGCATTGTTGAATATTCAAATTGTCCGTCCGGTGTAATAAAAGCAAGCTTTTCTATTGAATTATCTTTTACAGGTATCTGATGAAAGCCTGCCATCATATCTAATGACGAGAAATAGTACGCACCGCACAATCGATCTAATTGATCTTGAATCAACGGTAGCGGATAACGATCTGCTACTGTGTTGGCATTTAACTCCCGAAAATCCACATACAATATATCTGATCCATCCTTTTTCTCAACTAAGATAATTGGACTAGAAAACGGACTCCTGCTTTCTCGAACGATTCCTGCCTCGAGCATTCTATTTACCATATGCCTAACAATCTCGCGCTCCAAAATTCCTAGCTTATAAGGTCTTCGCTGTACAGTTTTATTTTCATCTTTCAGTCTAATCTCAAAGCTGCCAGATGTTACACGAATCTTAGGAGTATCAACACTCATATGTTTCGCGTACAGTTTCAACAATGTTATAAGTGATTCCCTCATCTCATCCACATCACAATCTACAGTGTCAAAATTAGTTGTTACAACACATGCACCAAAAAATTTGTCCAATTTTGCAAATTCAACTATGGTTCCATCTAACGTGACTGACATACCATTAGCTAACAATTCTTTACCCAGAATTATTTTTGTGGACAAACTTTCGTCCGGTACTACATTTAAATCAATTTCAACATTGATGCTATTCAACTCTGCACACACTGAGATCATCTCACGGCAATCCACATACCCATTTCCTAAGCCCCTCAAATGCATACAAACGACTTGTCTTTTACCAGGCAACCTCTCTGCCAAACTCTTTGCTACAAGAGAACAGTCCGAACCATAGTCAAAGATGAACGTCAACACCTTACCGTCAGCAAGCTTCAGAGTATTCTCAGTGGAGGTAGAATTACAAAGCCTCACTACCTTCTCGTTCTTCTTAGGGCAACTCGGGGCAATGTGTCCCTCTTCCTTACAGTTGTAGCAGGTCATCGGCTTCTTTGACCCCAAACCTCTACTGTCCAGTTCCTTGATGACCCGTGAGTAACTGCCACGCTGTGTCTGCGGAGCTGATCGACATTCGGCCTTCCGATGTCCTTTTCTTCCACAATTGTAGCACTCGATGTCAAAACGGTGCGACTTACCATCTCGCGGCGCCAAAGTCTTAGTATGTGGACCAGGGGTTCTGGAGGATGCACGCGGTTGATGGAAGTCGGTCGTTCGTCCATCAAGGTACGCTATCGCTTCTTGTAGACTTTTAGGTGATTCTCGCACAAAGATGTTGCGAACGAATCTATTTTGCGCCGGATAGGATAATCCCGTAAGTTGAGCTGCAGTCTCGTCTACTGTTTTTCTCTTGTTGAGCCACGCTTTTAATTTTCTCCCTTTCTTCATAAAATTTTCAAGTGTAAACTCTGCGTCTTCCATCCAAATCGTGTGCAGCTCCGACGCAACGTTCTTATTTTTTGCATACGCACTTAAAAACTCAGAACGTGTTTCTACCCAGCTTTTTCCTGAGGGATCCATACCTGTGAACCACTGTGCCGCTTTGTCCTTAAATGCTTTCGCCAAGTGCTGGACAATTTCATATTCATCAGGATTATAACGGCGAATCCACTCGTCAACCTTTTTCACCCAACCAGTCGCGTCAGTCGTTTTTGGATCAAATTTGATGAGATCCATCCGAACACGTTCTCGTCTGGAAAGCAATGCAAGCAGTCGCAGATTTTCCTCCACCAATCTTGCCTCACGTTTACTGTGCCTACGTCTTCCGTGCTTCCTTCTTCGCAAATCATCAGAATGTTCAGATTCCGATGTCGTCGGGGATCGGTGATTTTTTTCGTTTTCTAGAAGTTTCTACTCTGCCTGTGTCACTCTTTGCACTTCTCCTCACACTTTCTTCTACATTTTCTGCCACACTAAAATCTTCCTCGTTTCTTTCCATCTCTATCTCAAAAATTTACTTAGTTTTTTACTTCTACACGCTTAAACGTTCTTTATCCCACTTATGATGTCAGAGATACGAAGATAAATAAAGAGTATTACACAGTTTATTCAATTGTAAACCGCAGAGACAGATAAATAAAGAGTATTACACAGTTTATTTAATTGTAAACCGCAGAGACACGGAAAATCACAACTTTATTCAAATCGTTTTGAAAATCATTCTAAAAGAAGTAACTAAGTTAAAGAAGAACAAAACAAATCCAACCAAAACAAGTTCCATCAACGTCATACAACCGGTGATCAAAATGTAACAATGACACAATATGGTGATGCGACATATATATTTTTTTTTCAAATGATCTCCTGGGCAGGTGCAACGCCATTTTTGTCTAAAACCCCTATTTTTGGTATATTCGGGCTATCGTCTAACTATGAGGCAATCTCCACCAACTCAGCCACTTGTTTCTTATCCTCATGGATTTGTTCCATGATTGGTTATAAAATAGTACTACTTAAAGATGCTCTGGGTGAATTTTTTTAGACTTTTGAATTTCCTCATTTCGGAAATGTTTTTTTTTCAACTTGCATGTCATGAAAGATTGAAGTCAGGCAAACAAAATTTGAACATCAAAAAGTTATATCTTTCCATCAAATATTTGTGTAATACATGTTATATTTTTGATGGTATCAAAAAGGTTGTTTTCAATGAATATAAATGGACATTTTTTTTTTCAATACACCCTTGATTTTGCTGTCAATTTTAAAGTGTATTTGGCAGTGTATTGCGAACGAACAAAAATATTGGTATCGTGGAACTCGACGTTCTTGCTGAGTAGAAAAAATATTTTACCGAGAAAGGTGCATTAAGGTTTATATTTTCCGTGTACTAATTAATACGATGTATGTTATATTTTTGATGCCGTATATAATCATACCGAAATATAAAAAATGGGGCATTTTACGTGATGCGGACCGCGAAAAAAAAATGTGAGGTTCTGAAATTCATTCATATTCGGCCTAATTGTACTTCTAAAAGATACGAATGTGAACGTACATATTTAATTTTTTTTTTTTCCAATCAGTTGTCAATTTATGGACTTTTAAGAATTGACGCAATTGAAATGTTAATTTTTTGAAGTAGTTTTTCAAATCAACCACATTTACAGTTAAATATTAATCATGGGTGTTTATATTGCAAATTTACAGTACTTTTCAATTATGAAAGCAGATTTGAATTTGATTTTTTTTTCTAGAAAAAACCGAAGATGAACATTTTAAATCGGAATTTTACTAACTTCGACCATTTTTTTTTCTAATTCAAAATATAGCTTAAAGTATGTAAATAATACACTAAAAGTTTCAAAATGGGATCCACATTGGTTTATTCCTATATTCTGTAAATCAGACTACTTGCTATGATACGAGTCGGCTAAACTTTATGACATTTTTAAAAACACGCTCAAGTCAAACGCAAAACGCAAACTTTTATTAAATCGTATTTTTGGACTCGGAGTCAGTTAAACTATGAATTCTATATGGTTTCATTCTTTTATTCTTAGTGCGATTCAACAAAAACCTTGGTTGTGGGCTCTCGTACTATACCTACTATGAATAGAGCAAGAAATCATCGCAAGCTTTCTCAGAGGGTTGGCACTATTCCTATTGTCTTGACCTATTGATTGATTCAAACTCTAGGCTTGTTTAAAGTTACAATGCCTGAGAATAAATACGTAAATAAAGTATATTCGATTCAGTTTAAGACGTAGCCTCGGAATCACAATACCGTTCTTGCATCTTGAAAAAATACATTTGCAAATAGGCTCCTATCATCTTTCCAGACGAATTGGCTCCAAATGTAATCATTAACAACGTATCATTATGTCGAACCAAGGGAACTGTAAATGATCAAATATCTATCAATCGGTAGATGAAAAAGTACCCGGGATGAGCTCAATGCCTTCAGTTTTATGAGTGTCTACATCCTTAGATCCTTCATTTTGGGGAAAAAAGACATAGTTACTCTCCCGTTTTGCAATGCCACGTTCAGTGAGAGGTTCGATCGATGAAAGGTTCTGTAAAATGACACTCGATTGCAGATGGTCCTCCTTCCTGAGTGCGCAGGGGGTACCAAAAGGTTTCGGAGAGACGATCCGAAGCATCCTTAATGGAGACAATATACATTTCACCTGCGCATCGAGGGAAAAAACTGGCGGAAAAATTCACAGCCGTATGTGATCAGAAGAAACAAGAACGCAAAGCTAGCCTTCGTAAACGCAGTATAAAGTGGAAAAACTATCTGCATTAGCTGTAAAGAAAAAAGTTATAATCTTGCGATACTTCAAGCATCTGGTTTGCTAATCAATAACTGGTGAATTTTTGTTACATTTGCGATGACGACGGAAAAACTGACTTATCCGCAATGATTGATTCTTATATTAAGTTAGAAGAAGGGGTCTGTCCAAAAGATAAGCGTTGTACGTTATGTGAAAGATCGCGCTCACACAGAAACTGCCTGGGGTGCCCCCCCCCCCCCCCCCCCCCCCCCCGATTTCGACCATTTGAGGATATATTATTCTTCATCGAAATCTAAGCGACTGGTATTTTTTTGTATCTAGTCCTAAATGTTCACAGCATTAGCCATGTTAAATCAAAAATTGTAAGCTCGGAACCGATACCAGTAACCTCACAAACTATTAAAATACCGGGCTTAGAAAGATTTCACGATCGCAAAAGAAACTCTGCCAGAAGCCATTCGGCAATTTGTGGGAGTGGTTTTTGGTAAAAATGCAACCGAAGTTCATTGAAACGAAGAAGCTCCCAAATTGTTGCTTAGAAAGAGCTTTGTAATGTTAAATAGGACGCATTGTAGAAAATAGTCCGAGTCTAATGGGAATTTGGCTGCACGTGTATAAGGGTAGTCTACGCACTAAGTGACGTTATTTCGAAAAACGCAAAAACACGTATCCCCTACTTTTTTCTGATGTTTCAAATGCGAATTAATTTCATTAAAATCCGAACAATGGTTATTTAGTTATAAATTTTTTTTTACTTTATGTATGTATGAGGTATGTATGTATGTATGCACAGCAGTCGTTTGAAGATCAAGGTTACTCATCTAGAAAATTGAAAACAAATCTTCACCATGTTTTCGAGAAAGTACGGCTATTATGCGCTGTAGTGTAATATTACGTAGCGCATAACATTTCTTAGTCAAAACATACAATGTATGCAAATGAACTATAATCTAAACTTTTTTAGTTTCATTGCGTTACTTTAATTCATATCATGATTTAGATGATTAAATAAATTGCTTGTAGTTGAAATTCGGTAGTTGGATTCTTTTGCATCGCAGCACTCAACTTTAAGTACGATTCCGGTATGTTAAATTCTACAATAGCCCCAGTGCACTGAGCATTGTAAGAATTTCCTCTTCGGCAATGAATACGCTTACCTCCGATGAACTTTCTGACGATAGCACTGTAGCTCTCGACAGTGTTACTGGTGCCATTGGACAGCAAACTCCTGGCACGCCAACTAAGTTGTGTAATCGCTTTGAGGATCGTGTCATACAATCCTAGCTCAATCACAACCGGCACAATTTTTTCTGTCTACTTTCGGAATACTACTTCACAAATGTTGATTTGATTATTCATATTCATAAAATTAAATTTTCTGATAAGATTTATAAACTATAACTGCAGTAATCTTGACCATTTTTTTTCCACTAGTTAATATATTTCATGATTCAACTTTGTTTTCGTAGTATTGTAGCTAAAATATGTATCCCCAACATTTGACGGCAAGTCTGATAATAATATTCTATCTCAAGTCGAGAACAGAATAATGGATAATGTACTTCAAAGTAATTTGTCAATGGATCTCATTATCGCTTTTCAATTATACGTTGGTAGAGACATTTTTCTTATGGGTAAACAATGATAAGTTTCAGGATATGCACGCAAATTACGTATCCTTATCCTCGTGAGTTATTCAAAATTGATATGCATGTCATACAGCCACTAAGATGATCTGGCAAATTATAATAAATACAGTAGCCCTCAAAAGTATTTTCACAAAGATAGTAATTGAGTTAATCACATTCAAATATAAACTACAAAAATTAATAATATTCTTTGTTGAAAGAAATTCGATGTTCTACATAACTGTTAAAAATTAACTCTCGATTGCTCGTGAATAAAGTGAAAATAAAGAAAAGTAAGAAAAACGATTGATCAAAGTAATTACGAATTTCATATTATCAAAATACTTTTGAGCGCTACTGTATAAATAGTTTCACATGTTTTGTTTGAATACTCACCTGGATATTTCAGCGTCGATTATTCATATCGGTCAAAAGTCAAAGATGAATTGCTTGACACTTTTGAGGCTGCTTGCAGTGGCTCAACCCGCTGAAGCTGTATGTCTAGTGTTCTACACAAGCTATGCATGGGAGTACGTGTGCTGCGAACGGGGCCCACGGAAATTTACGCTTGGCTGTGGCTCGGCCTCGCCCGCTCAACGCCGAGCCGAGAAGTTAATGGTGGCGCCATCTTATATCACTGATTTTCCGCGTCGTAAAATATCAGTAAATAGAGTTTAACCAACAACGGAGTTGCAGTTAGCCTATTCGTGCTGCTGTTTTGTTGTGGGTGAAATAAATACCAGTGGTATCTAAGTGCCGTGAATCGGTAGACAACCGAAATGCTATCGCAGTCGTTTCAGCGGTAGCCATGTTGACGTTGCAAGTGTGTGAATACGTGTGTCAGCTGCCAACGGAATAGTTTATAATAATTATTTCCGTTAGTTTCGATTTAACTATAATAGCCCACTGCTATTTCACCCACAACAATTTTGAGTAAGAAATTATCTCATGACAAAAAATTTGAAAAGTATGCTCTCATCTTTGAGAATTCGTCATGCGAAATTCACTTGTACGTGTGCATATGGGGCAGTGTCAGAAAAATAAGACATTACGAAGGTTCACTCCTAATACACTATCTTTCAGAGTGTCTGGGTGAATCACGAGTGATCCGATTTCTAGTTTTTGAGGAAAGTTTTAAAGAAGAAGTAAAACACTTCAAAACGTACATCCTCAGTTTGTGACAAAATGATGCAGAATAGGTAAAAAATTATCCCGAACACGACTGAAAACGGCCGAGCGCAAGAAACAGTCGAGTATTGGGGTATCGTACGTCAGACGAAGTGAAGCGCATGTACACAATCTTTTGTTTCAATTATTCCAGCAACCAATGGAGCTGATTATCTGTTGATAGCATCTACATTGCTTGATGGGTTTCAATTTGATAAGCTAAAAACTAAAAAAAAAAAAAACACGATTGTTTACGTATAAATGTTAATAAATAAATATGAAACCATACTTGCAAGTCGGAAACATGACAAAAAATTTTGTCATGAAAAAAATCCTTTATTGCTTGGCCGATTTGCAACATAGTAAGTTGTATTGAGTTCCTGTTATTTCAACAAAAACATTTAACTTAGTATGGAGCGCGATCGAAATTTCAAAAGCATTGTCGAAAAGATTAATCAATATTGTAACGTTCTTTGACGTTACGGAAATAAATATGGATCCGCGAGTTTAATTATCAAGTCAAAATCAAGAGCGTGAATAAAATGTTGTGAAAAAGCTTCAATTGCGTAATATGTGTTTCTCGTTTAAAGTCTGAAACAAGACTGTTTTTACAATAATGTTGGTTGACGCAGCAACCTTATTCTTTTGAAAGACATAAGAGGTTTATAAACGTCTTTTATCTATGATGACTGCTAGATCATTAAAAAGGGGGCAAAACGGGTTATTTCACCCTTTGTAACAATATTATAAAAACGGATACTGCATTATCACGATGTTGAAGTTCGTGACGTTGATGAAATAATGCATTTCGCGAAAAAATCATCGACTTGTAACTATCTGCTGTCTGAAATTTCATAAATAATAATAAAGCTAGACGTATTCGTATTTTGCGAACTTAAATTATTCAAAGTCATTCTAGAGTTGCGAGAGGGGATTTCGCGGATATCTAATTTTATTAATATTACGTAGTATTATAGATGCGCTCGAGACTAGTAGTTGATTATGTCACGTACGCTTAATTCACAGTTGTATAAGTCGTTTTTACCTGTATGTTTGAGTTTTGAGGGATGATTTCGTGGACTGTATATTTTTAGGATAGTGGAAACGGTGAAGGGAAAAGAGATCGTCGACACGCACGTGAGATAACAATGAACAATATTCTTTATTGACTAATCACAGCTACCGTCTATGAGTGCACAAAATCTCTGATGAGTCGCATAGTTGATGAGTAATACCGCACAGAATAGTATTAATTACTGCGCGGTGAAAGTCTGAGTTGCCCAAAGGCCTTGAGCCGTCACACGCAATCGGCACGCCACGAGGTTGAGAGATGAGTTCTACGCGATGAGTTGCACTGAGTCTATACAGATTGAGCTCCGAGTGCTACAATCGCTAATGAGTTTGCACTGAGTGAACCAGAGAGCTTAGTTCGTAAGTGAAATGAGAGATGCGGGCGGATTACTTGAAATTCGGCACGAGTCCGTATGCACGTGGCACCGATAGTCGAACGTGAGATAAGATGGCGTTGTAACGGCCGCGTTGCTTCGTTTTCGAGCGATGCAAGCGCGCTATCGATTGTTGATCCCTTGTGGCGCTGCGTGTCGCTTGCACGCAGCTCCCGAGAGGTGCTGCTCTCTGTTGAGTGATCTGCGCACTCTCTACACAATTAGGAAAGCGATTTCTCAAACAGTGTACACAGATTACATATATACAGTTCTATTTACTTCATGCGGTAGATAAAACAATTAAAACCTTTGGTAGCCAGAAAGATTTCTGGCATAGTGTTGGTTATAATAGAGAAAGGTGTGCGAATCCTTACTTTCTATTGTTCGTGACAGATTACAAGTAACGAAACAATTACATGTCCCCGCACATTTAGGGACCAATATTTCACAATTCTGGTCATTGTTCTCCTGGTCTGGTCAGGAATTATTGGGCCTCCAGACGTCACGAGAGTTTTCAAGGATTCACATGGCCTAATTCGTTCGTAAGCCAATCAAAAATGGCAATTGTCTAAAATTCATACTCAATTGGCTGGCCAAAGACAATCAAGCATCGTTGTTCAAATCTTACCCGTCTTTAAGAAAAATTATCTTCAAACACTCGGATACTACATCTCAACCAGCCTACTAGCATGGACTTATTGACCCAGTAATCCTTTCGGAGTGGACCCAAAAGACAGAAGCGGAATCCGTTGGTCAGCCGTCTTGACAGGAGCTAGCGATGTAGATATAGTACTTGTATAAACTATTTGTTTACACCACCAGTGCCTGAGTCAGTGTCTTTAGTAAGTCCCTGGATTTTAGTTGTGATAAATATAGGCTCTTTTTTTTATGGGGTTAGGGAAATTAACTCATGAATAATACGATGTTGCGTTGCTTTAAAAACAAAGGATTTATTTAATTATTTTAATGTCTTATTTACACTATGTACAGTAACTCTTACCTGAAAACAAAGAAACGACAATTAAAGTTTATTATTCAATTTGTCGATCCCTTTTTACAAATTATATTGATTCTTTTCACTTTCTCTTAGTTGGCTTTCTTTATAGCCCATGTGCTTTTATTTAATCTCCAAAACTTCTCTCCACCGTAAAGGATGGTCTTGACCTTACTCGCAGAGGAACTCGGCAATATTCAACTTAAAGAAATACATTTTCTTTACATAAATATTTCAATTTAAATTGAAAGTGATGCCTCACTATGCGGCAATACGTTGCACGACTAAATCCAATGCAAAAAGCAAGGCTCCATTAGAGATTTAAAAACGAATTAAGAATACATTCCATCCATAAGTCACCTGTAAAAATTGAAGACGCGATGCTCCTAGTAGATGTCTTATATTATGGTTCCTTTGTATATACATTTTAATTTTCCAAAGAAGACTGATGAACGAAAGATATTGATGGATGAAAATATGGTCGCGGAGGCATCTTTAAACAAATATCCACATCTATGTTCGCGTCACTTTTCAATTGATTCATTTGATCGTAATTTTACGTCCACGGCGCTCCTTTCATATAACTTCGAATGAAGATATGAATCTGGAGCTAATTTTTCTTAATACTGAACTCGTTCATGAATTGTACTTCAAGTGATGTTCATTAATCTTAGACATTGCGCTGTTTAGACTAAATAATAATTTATTTACGATTAAAAAGACTTTAGTAAACTGTTAGTTTAGAAAATACGAGATTTACTTGAGTCCATATCTGTAATCATAAAAATAGATTACCAATTCCAGGTAAAAACAAACTGGACTACTATTATAGAAAGTAAAAAGTGGCATAATTGACCCCAACTAGATGTCATAATTTACCGGCAATTATATCATATAGAGGTACACGTTCAAAAGTTGCGAGCACATCATAAGCGTAGACAAACGAGAGGCCACGCGATAAATTTCTGACTTATTTCTTTATTGTCTTACATTCTATTCCATTATTTTCGAGGTGTATCATAGTTATCGCTTTGTTGACGAATTGAACAATTCAAAAATTCACTTTCATCATTTCACTGACACGAAAAATTCTCCCCTCCATTAAGTTGAAATGTAAAGCGTCCACCAGTGTCGTTATATGTGAGATTCGCAACCGCATGAGACTCTATTGAAGAAGGTCGCGGCGCTTTTAGTCGGTCAAAAATCTCCAATTAATGATTATTATTTTACCTTCGTTATTAAATTTACCCTCGTGAATTTACGTGCTATTTGTAACATATTTTATTGGTGAAAGCCCAACGTCGTGCGCAAATAATGAATGTAGATGAAACTTCAGATAGAGCTACTGGAGCATTCAAAAAAGGCTTTAGCTCATATCTCTTTTCTAAGAATATCCAGAACTAGCTGTAAATGTAAAGAAAAATGGGAATGGAAAAATTGAATCTCTTTCGACCAAAAAAGAAAAGTCAAGAAGAAAAATTACAGAGTAATATATCAGAAAAGGCTCAGTTTATTCTGCTTCCTGCACTCGGCTATGTAAGTTTACGTTGCGAACCCAACGCGGGTCTTGACTTTGGTGAGTTGGATCGATCATTTGGCGAGAGGAAGACTTCGCGACGGCAAGCTCCTAGCATCCTCATCCCCCTTGGCTTACTCGTACGTGGGCTGTTTCACTACCGCAAATACCACGTCTGAATTCCTTTCTACTACAACCTCACCTCCATCTGTCCTCATGATTCACATCTGTCTACTGAACCAAAAAAAAATTGCTCCCCCCTCCCTCAAAATTACGTCATATCCACATTTCTATTGTCACTGACATCTAACGTTTGAAATTAAGTGCTACAATTTTCGATTTATATTCGGTGCGAGAGGAGGGAGATAGTTCACTAGTAGTCTAATTCCAAATATTCGACCGTATTTTGCTTGTACTTTGGCCGCTAACTTGAATTTAAGTGTGCATTCGTTTTTGTCAAATAACTCGTTTATTTTCAATTTGAGACAAAAAATGGTGGGGACCAAGCATGTAGAAAATGACATTATTTACAATTTTGACTTCAACAATACTTTGACCGCAATTTATATTTACCGAGTTCAACCTAAAAAAAAGAGAGATATCGAATTATTGTATTAGATCGTTTATTTTCAAGTGCTGCCTGAAATTGGTACTAACTAAACTTGTAGTGAATTCAATTCTCTATTACTGGGTCCCGACAATTTTCTGTAAGAAAAAAATTCGTCGAGTAAAGGTCAATCAATTTAAAATTTATTCACAACATGTAAAATCAACATGTAAAATTGACATTTCGGTCGGGCACGGCCGACTATATTCAGACTAAAATAAAATTACAGAAATGTTTTGTTAAACATTCGTTTCATCATCTTTAGAGAGAGTGTTGATTAATGACATTTTATTTTTTTTTTGTTTTAAATTAAATACTAAATGTAAGTATATTTATTATTCCGAAACGATATACTTTCAATTTATTGAGTGGTAGCAAATTCATGACAGTTGGGTTTCATAAAACTATAATAGTTTATGACTATGATTGAATATAATCAATTAAAATATAAAACATATGTTAGAAAAGGCAAAATACAAGGTTTAGAAATGGAAAATAAGTTTTAGGAGAGCGATGTTACAAAATCACTTACAAGTAAGTGACAACCTTTTCAGCTTAGATGTTATTTAAACGGCATTATGGCACGTAGTGACAAGAGGATTGATTGCGATCTATTACCAAAATCGATAGTTCGATATGATAGTCAATTGTCGAAAGTGAGAATTACCAATACTGATATTAGGCGCGAAAATGTTAAACTATAGTATACATTTATGTAAATATACACGATTTAGATTTTGTATGTCTGTACGTCTATTAACAGTATTGTTATCTATACTAATATGGATCATCATCTCTTTGATATTGCATTATTCCAATTTGGATCAGATATTATAACCTTTGTTTATACATAGGATGGGTGTACCAGTAACAAACCGATTAGGTGACATTTTGAAAGTAATTTTGATATTGCGACTCAATTATTACAACAATCATTGCAAAAGAAGAATTACGTACTCCTTGTCTACCATAGAATCATGTAGCTTATTCCAATTTTCTTAATAGCTGTTAGGTTTCTTTTTATTTAACAATCAATGTGGAAAGTCGCAATATGCCTAAGGTTGACCAGATTGTACCAGCAATAGACCAGACGTTGAGCCAATAGTGAACCAATAAATAAAATAATTTCTCTTAATGACGAATACTTTTATTTTAATTACTAAAATGTTTTGTACGTAATAATTATCACAACCTTTCATCAGTCTACAAGTTTCAAGTAATACTTAAGTGTTACAAGGCTCATAATATTGTTAACTAATTTAAGAACTAGATAATTAACAAGAGATTCATATCTCTTACACAAGTGTCATAATCATAAGTTGCAATAAAGTATTTACGAATTAACATGAATCAAAAAATATAAAATAAATCAAAATAAAAAGAAAACAATGTAAGTACTTCTTAAAAAATTAAAAAGAATTAAATTTTTGGCATAAATTTATCCATTTCAGGAACTCTATAAAAACCTCGACTATTAACCAAGGTTGGAACTGCTATCTTCTCTTGTATCGCATCTTTCAGGTACCAGATTTTATCACATTGTTCTGGCCAACGGAAAGGACTTCCCGTAAAAAATGTCATAGTGCTTATCTCATAGAGATCACCATCAGTATTTTCTACAGTCCCTGGGAAATATGCCCCTTCATACCTGACGATCACGTAATCGCCTTTGTTTGGTTTAGCCGTGACTTCCAACGATTTATGTACTTTTAAAGGTACATTATCATAGTATAATTACTCGTAATAATTACAAAATAAATTTTCTTAAGTTGAAAATCAATTGAATGATTTTATAGTGGTTGAAATACGTTACAAAAAGAGCACTACATTTTGTGATAAGTATAGCATTTTCGCTGTTAATATCGAAAAAAGTGAATTGTTACACGATTTCAACTTTAACCCAAAATTTCTTTTGAAAGAATATAGTTATCAAAAAATAATCAGAAACCTTGTTTGTAGAGTATTAAATTCCTTACGAAAATATGTAATGGACATTGAGGTACATTGTCTCATTACTGAGCTACAAAATTCAGAAATTATTAAACTTATTTTCCGTATGAACTAAATGAAAAATGAAAAATTGCATTGAGGAACCACTAAATCTTGATATTAAAGGCTCAAATTGTAACAGGCGTTTTATTTCCTATTCCTATAACTATTGAACATGTGACTTGAAAGAAAAATTGTCACTTTGTTTGGACAAGTTTAATGTAGCAATACGTGAACTAAAATTTGTGTAACTCTAGAACACTAGAAGTACCAGACCAACTCTAATTACTGACGAGTGCTATGTGCAAATGAAGCCACGAGGTGTTTCTACTAGCCCAGAGGCTAACTCAACTCGACAAGATGGTGCTACATGTAACCCAAGTAACAATCGTATTTGTCATTTCTTCTTTTTGCATCCTAGTTCCCAAGGTTTTTATGGGGCATAAAAAGTTAATGAAAGAATCCACAAAAATTGATCCTTCATCACACTTGAGAAACAGAGTTTCTTAAAGTTTCAAATTCTTCAAATCTGTAAAAAAGGAAAAAACTACTTTCCAGAGAGGTTTTAGTTATTCTTTGTTGTCAAGTCTTTAAGCATATTTAAGGAAAATCTAGCTATATCCACCTTATGCAGGAGAAAATTCGCGACAAAAAGGGAGATTTCTCTTCTTCGAAGGACGAACTCTGATTTTTTCATTCATAGAGCAAATTATGCTAAATTCATCAAAACTTCATTTTCCCGCAACTTATTTACAGCTAATAATTGTTATGATGCTGCTTTGAGAAGTTTCGGTTATTTTTCTATCATTGTTAATAAATTTATACTAATTTTACGGAGGTAATTACAGAACTTATTTAATTTGGTATTACTCATCGATGTGAAAACTATTAATACTCTACGGTTAATACTGTTTTGTTTTTAAATATTTTGAACATATTAAGACTGAGTAAGAAAAACAGTCTTTGATATTACATACTCTTTTGAATTATATATTATACAGTCTTGTTTTATCTATTTACTACTGAATGTTTTTAGTTTTACAATTATAAATTGCATAAAATGCGTATTGGGTGGAAAGAAATGAATTTAAGAAAGGAATGAAATTGATCGATCACGACAATTTATAGTAACATAAAAAAATTCCGAGCTTTATTAATGAAGTAATAACAACTTTTATGCAGGTATTATGTGTTTGTTTATGGTTCTTTCAAACTTTACTCTAGTACCGAGCTGAACCGAAACAATGAGCGATGAAGCGCTTGAGTTAAGCGTTACTGTTTAGATTTGAAGATTTTTCACGTGACAAAACCTTGTAACGCCTTCGAACTGTCAATTCATACTTGTGTAATGCAGGATTAATACGTATTATAGTCAGTTTTTTGAAATACGTCCAGTAAGAGAAAAAAAAAAAAAAATAAATCAGTTACAAATAAAATTTTCCAGGTGCTTTTTCTATAATTATTATACAATTATTTATAATGTATGAAAAATTGTGTTAGAGAGCTCCAGAAAGAAGTTTTTCAATAAAATGGTGAAACACTATATTGCCATCATATTGTTTATCATATCCGATTCGCAATTTAATTGCAATACAGTGAAGCTACGAAATAAAAAATATCATCGTTATTTGGCGAAGTATTCCATTGAAGAAACATTATCGGGACTACCTTTACTACCGATATTAGTCGTTGCTCCGTACTATACCATACATTACGAGAAAATCTCATTCTAGAGGGACAAGTTTACAAGACTGTATACATAACATGTATGAGGCGTTACATATCAAGTGAAAAAATCTTCCATCCCGGAAATTTTGTACATGATCTGCAAACATTAAATTTTCCCACTAGCGCTCAAGCATGTGTGCGAGATGTATTTTATAATGATTTTATGCAGTGCAACTTTCTAAAACTTCGGTCTTACAGCAAACCCAATTATTTCAAATGTGAAAATGATTAAAATGTCGTGTATCAGGTGATGATCGTTAACTTATTAATTTTTGGGGTGATATATTGCACTGAGAGAATTTCAACTTGTGAAAGCAACATTTTCAATATAGTTACGATTTTACAGTACCAGTGACGGTGTTTTCAGGTGATATAACTTCAATATATTAAAGCTGACACTGGCAATATAGTTACTACAACGACACAATAAATTAGGTAACATTAAAAAATCTAACTTGCAAATTATTCAACTATACTGGAATACTGATCATAAACATTTGGTATACTGTTCCAGAAGCAAATTTTTCATGTAATATAAAATATTTCTAAGACGTCAAAGTTGGTCAGGTAATGGTGACAAGATTTTTAGTTGACAGAACGATATTCTTTAGTTCAGTTTAGTTTAGATTTTTAAACTTTACCAGTGGGTTTAGCGGACTAGTCATTGTGGTACTTATTACGCAATATACGGTAGTTATATCTACTCATGCTGACAAGTTAATTTTGTGGTGTATCGATAGCTGAATTTTTAGTTGATATAAGATCATTTGGTATTTTCACTCAATCAAAATTATACCGTCATGCGTCACTCGAAAACGAACAGTTCAGTTTTGTACCATTCATCGGGTACTGTTACGGATAATAATAGATTAGTAGGGTATACCCGAATATAAAACGTATTGTACAATGCATCAATTCCTATTACGTAAACATCAAAATTTTGTTCAAACGACAATGCATTTGACGCGTAAATGATGTGAAGGTGAAACGCCACCACACGATTGAAATATTTAGTGCATAACAGGTGGGTTTTTGGAATTTTTATTTATGATTCATTTCACATAATCTAAAGTGGGTTAAAAAAATTATCACCATGCCTAAGAACAATGTTTATACTTCTTACTACACGTATGAAACAAAAAATGTATGAAGCTTAAGTACTTTGTAGATCAAGACCCTCAATTAAATTATTAAAACGATGATTTCATGGAATATAAGAGAATGTTGAGATCTATTGTATTGATTATTCAATATATAGTACTTATTCGGTTTAATTTTTTTTTTCACAACTTTCGTTAACGAAATACCATTGTTTTCAAATACAAAGGCTGGTAGCGAAGGGCAGGAGAGGTACGATGAGCCCCGTGAAAAAAAATTAACAATTATTTGTATTTTATTCGTAATATAACGTTTGTTCAGTTACGAAATGAATATTTGACATCGATAATAATCATATTAAATATTCATTTGGTAACTGAAAAAAAATTATAATAACGAATAAAATCAAAATAATTGACAATATTTTCTTACGAGGCTCATCTTACCCCTCCCCCCCCCCCCCCCCTTCCTCTCACTACCAATCTTTATATATGAAATCAATATTATTTCGTTAATGAAAGTTGCATTAAAAATATTAAATCGAATAAATGTGATATGTTGAATGGTGAATACAATAAATTTCAGAATCTTTTTATATGCATAAAACGATCATTTTCACAATTCAATCGAGGATCTCAATTTACGAAGTACCTGAGTTGAATAAAAAAAATTTCGTACGTTTAGTAGGAAGTATAAAAATTGTTTTTATGGGAAGGGATAATTTTCTTAATCCAATTTAATTCATGAAAAATGAATCATAAAAAACATTGAAAAATCCAATGTTTTTTACGCTTGAAATTTTAATCGCTACATAATCATACACTTTGCACCTTTGAGAATGTACAATATTCAGTAAACCATGATAAGCAAAACGTACTCCCATTTTGAAAAGCCAGCTCCTTGAAAAGTCATTCTAATATTGGGTAATAATACTGTTTTCCCCCGATGTTTTGTTACAACAACATTACTAACTTCAGCCTCATGTAATAACCTAAAATCATTTCGTTTATTTCAGCTACATACATAATAAAACCCTATTTTTTTCCGTTTTATGTTTCGCATTCACGTAGCCCATTCTTATCCAACCGTTGATCTATTAGACCCACTAACATTACGCTGCGGCATAACTACGTCCTAACACGAAAGGAAAGTTACTTGGAAATTGGCACTCTATGTATCACACATTGTCTCGAACCGTTTTTCATTGACTTGTCAATTATTAACTTCATCTACCTATTCATCAGCACCGTTGACTTTCCAGTAACAAGCGGTATGCGCTGACTGCAATACTATTACTAATAAACTACCTGTTACCATATTGAAACAAACTATAGACTTCATAAACATATAATTGTAGTACAAATGCATGACTAATTGAATGTTTTTCGTTTTGTATGTGATTGTTGTACTGTCTGTTTTTACAGATACTTTTGTTGTTCTTACTAATACGTTCGTGACAGAAATTGTGCTCAGTCTCAACGAAGGGAAATTAGGATGTGAACTAACTGGATGCTTTGAATGAAAAAGTTGAACCCCTATGAAATATGGTGAGTGCCCCGCTACGAACTTGTGAATTTCTGTGCAGAACGTGCAGAGTTTTGTGATCATATCTCTCAAGCATGTCTATCTGCTTCGATTGTTGCAGTACACAAGACTGTAGCTAGCAGCATGAATTAGCATTTAAGATTCTAATGTTCATTCAAATAAGGTAGTGAAGTATGAAAATCTAAATGGGATAAAATAACTAGAACTCCTAACTTTTTATAGCATCGTGACGATAAAACTAAACTGCATTTTTTCATTTCTAAAAAGTTAAACACGTTTGACTGCCAACTTCAGCTGCTACCCTCAGCTTCATTTGGAGTACTAGAGTTGCATTAGAAAGTACCACAAAGTGACTATATTGTTATTAATCTATGCTCTCATTTTTCTAAACTCTAAAATTGTTCGCGATATATGACGGTGTCAAATTGGCTATATGAGCAGATCATCATGCTTTTAAACCTTCTCTGGACCTCAATAGACATGTACCCAGTTGTATAAAAATTTTCTCTTTAATCATAACAACACCTCAATGGACTTGAGCATCTCTCAGACTCATTCTCAGAAGTAAATCCTAAAACAAGACACGATGCATAGAAGTTGATATTTTGTGCAAACTATTGTTTGTCGAAATTAACGTATACCACTCATCAACGACAATTATTTAATGCAATAGGATATTATGTAATAGCATCTCCCAAATATCCATCGAACAGAAATGTAATCTGCGGAGCCTGTTGGTGTAAAATTGGACAAATAAGTTAAAAGCAAAAGCGAATATTTCAATTATATCATACTAAATGTTTCGCGTATCGACCCCAACACGTTGCTCGCTTTCAAGGTAGTCAGCGCTACACGCTACAATATTCGGCCCTTTAGGCAGCACATTTCGACGACTAATATAACTTTACCATCATGAATTCCATTTTCACTCATGTAACGCTTATAATCACAAAAAATGGGCTCCACACCCGATGCATTTTATCACCCACAATGTAAGCTTTGTATTCTGACCACTTTCGTGTGACGTTCAAAACAATGCTTTTGCTTACCTGTGCATGGTTCTAGAAGGTACTGAACAATCAGTAAAATGCTGCTCTGGACAAATAACTACCATCTGGAACTTTTGAATCACTTTCAGTTTAAGATGTGAATTTTCCTCTATCCCGATGACATGTGGTTGGCATATAAAAATTATAAAAAAATAACTTCGCATGTCTTGTAATATCGCGGGTCACCTCTTAATGTTTTATAAATATAAAGAGATTATATTGTACGAACAAGTGAACGCATGATAGATAAATCTCAATTTCATCTGCGTTAGCAATCTTTTGCCTTCGATAAAAGAAATATTGTGGTGTAATAAAGAATATATAATCACAATGGTATTAATCCCACACAAATTTAGTGCAATCCACATAAATGCTGAGTTACATTATTTACTCTCTCAGAAAGGCAATTACGTTTCTCGTAATGTTCATAGCGTTTCGTCTAAAATCATGTCCCACCGGCAACATGATTACAAATCGGTATTCATGAACGTTTCACGAATAATCGAGCGCCACAGTAGTTAACCGTCCCTTTGATTGATTTATTCTGACGCATCACGGACCCGAAATCCATCAGTAACATCTCGAACACATGTTGTTTCAGAAAACATAACATGAAATTGCATGTACTGCATCTTTTACTTTCAAATTTGCGCGAATTTCCGAAATAATACATTATATCAAAGATTTTGGACCGTTGATCTGAGCATGTGACATATGTTATTAATTGATAAATTAGTGTTAGAAATTGAAGACTGTATAAAATAGGATTATTTACTAAGACTGACACATTTTAGCTATACTTGCTGTGCTAGGCGGTTGAGTAAAATGTAAAAAAAAGAATTTTCGTTCATAGTTTTCACCTCGAAATGTATTCATTACTTGTTAGCAATTTGAAATAGACTTATGTGGTTACGGATTATGTCCTTCCGGCGCTAAATCAGCGAATTGAGGCTTAGACTCAGTCCAGTTACATCTAGGTAAGGTTGCCTGCAATCATCTTCATCCCTCATGCGAATGCGGGTGTTTTTATTGAACATCTTGACACGGCCTACAGACGCGTAATACGATCCGGTGAACCACACAAGTCTTTGAAAGACTACTGCCATATTATTATTATTTATGTAAACGTGTGGAAATTGGATTAGCCGTTTTACTATTTTGCATTCTCATGATGGTCATAAGTCGGAACGTTCTAAACTATGAATGCTACATATCTGAATAGGTATAAGAGTGCGGTTCCCTTACAGTTACTTCATTATTTACTACGTTACAGCAGTATCATTCACGCATACTTACAAAAAATAATGAAATCTAGGCAATATCTAAGTTGTTCTTGAATTTTTATTGTGATTTGGTTTCGATCACTTGGCAGATTTTTTTACATTTCAGATGTTTTTCCCTAGATTCAATGTACCACGTGTAAAATTACAATAATTCAGTATAATTTCATACCGTGTCCAAAAAAATTCTTACACCATGCTAATGGGGGGAAAGTATACCTGAAAAAACCAACACACGCGTATCTCGTGTCCTTGTGCACAGATACCAACTTTATTCACTGGGCGAGCGAGCGGTACCGAATCATATTGGAATAATTTGGCAGCCGTACACACAGACACAAGGTGCGCACGTGTTGGTTTCCTAAGGTGAACTTTCCCCCGATTAGCATAGTATAATTATTCTATAATAAGGAAAAAATATTTTAACTTCAAAAATGAAAAGATCTTATAAATGTATTTATAACTAGTATCTGAAAATGATACATATACTGATGAATTTCAGATAATGTTCCACCTGAAATTATTGGACTTCGAGTACTTTCCTACCTATTTCGCCCAATACTCTGTAAGACTGGTAACAAGAAGAGTTGGAAACCGTCCATGCAAGAGTAAGCTGATGGTTTCATTTTGTGGATAAATGTAAGTATCTGATGATGAAAAATATATCATACGAAAAATTGACTACTATCTAACGAGATTTGTATTAAATTATTTGTCTAGATGTTAACGGATTTGCAGAAAGTTTTGGAAGCGAGAGTGAACCTATTTCCTTCGTGCGACCTAAGATTTCAGCCTGTCGTTATCGCAGTCGGTCCACTTGAGAAACTGGAGGCTGCTTTCGTCATTATCAATGAAATGAAATATAGTTTTCCTAATTTTTTAAGCGCAGTTGACTTCTGTTTTAAATTATTTTATATGCACTAAATGCGAAATATCCTGTGTGAAGTGAAGCGATCTGGCGATTTTTATAACTAGAAGCATATGAAATACCAGAAAAAGATAGGTATTTTGTTAGCGTAGAAACTATACGAACAGATCTCAGAGATTTCCACGAGAGTAACCCTGAATCGGAATCTGATTGAAACTAGCCCTTTACAGATTGTTGTGCATTTTAAGTATTCCAGCAACTTTTCACATTCATCTTCACTTTTTTTTCCAAATATTTGTGCGTTGTTCACATTGTCCTGAACTTGTACAAGGGAAGTTGTTCAATTTCGCGTGTTGTTTTCTCATATCATAAGCAGTAACATCATTTTTCCTTGCCTGGTAAACTCATGTAATTGCAGTTTCAATACTTAAAAAAATCTCAGGCAACATTACTCCTCACATGATAAAGGATGTATTCTAAAACCACATAACACTGTCCTCGAAGATCCTACGCAATCTCGTGAACTGAAAAGCTCAATTCAGAACACACATGGTCAGCTAAGTAATGGATTAGCTCCGGTAACTGAATTAAATGATTCTGATTTGAAATATTGCAGTGATGCCCTGAAGATTACCTCTAGATTTCATTCTGATGAAACATTGTCACTTGTTCAAGTGCAACGCATTGTATCTGCATTTCCAAATTTTTTTAACAACATCCATATTAATGATTTCAAACGTCTTTGCTATTATTTGAGTTTATGAGTTTTCATAAACTCAACTAATAGTACACAAAAAGATAAAATTCATGATCAATTCGAGGACATTCAAAGTGCATTTTCAGAAATGAGCACGGAATATAAACGGTTCAAGGGACAACACCACTGTGACCCCCTGTTGTTTTTTTTTTTTTTCATTTTTCAACAATTATTTTTTGTGGGAGAAATAAGAGATTGTTACGAGGTAGAATGCATAGACTCCGATGAGCGGTAATCGGAGCTTACTCCACGCCCAGCCAAGGTGTTATTTGGCTATTATAGGGTCCGTTCACGTCGACTATGCACTCGTGTGCTACTACTTCCAGTGCAGGAAGTGAATGGAGTATAAAGGGATCGGTTTTAAGGGAAGGTAAACGATTTGAAGTATACGATTGTTGATTATCACACAGTAGTTGTTGGTGTATGTGGTCAACGCAAAGGAGTCGGTCGAGGAAAAGGGTGTGGTTTTGCTTTAGAAGAATATGTGTCTTGTCTGGGCGCTAGGATAGATCTACGAAGTTTAGCGGGATGTAGGAGGCAAGATAGCCGCGAGTTACAGAAGAATCTGCTGACTCGCGGACGATAAGGGTAGACTACAGAGCGTAAGGTAACTAAGAGTGTGTGAAAGGAATATGAAGTCTGGAGAACGTAACAAGACATTCGAAAAATTTTTTTTACGTTTTATTCCTTGTTTATTAATTCTTTAAAAGACATTTTTCACACATTTTTCACGCCACATGGTGGCGCTGGGGAAGCTCCCGCGTCAGGTGTTGTTGTCTCCGCAGTGGTTCGCGGTACGCAGAAAAACTCTCTTCAACGTCGACTCAGAAAAAAATACGCAGTGTTTTCGTTAATAATATGATATTTTCAAGTGTAGTACGTAGGGATTTGGAAAAAAATTGATATTTCAAAAATAGGCATGCTTTTGAAATTAAAGAATGAGTTTTAAGCAAAATTTCTCATCGAAAATAGGCTATAACTTTTATTATTATTGAGATATCGATAAAGTCCTATGTAGTACATTAGATAATCTGTTTTCATTGATACAGTAAGAATTTGAAGTCGATCGGATAAAAATTGCTCGAGTTTTGCTGCGGGCCGCACTCAAAAAAGTGGTTTCGAGAAAAAACGCGTTCAAAGTTTTGGGTTTGTTAATTTGTCCCACACCGGAGGCAAAAAAATTGTTGATATTGGATGAGACAGGCATGTTAGTCAATAAAAAAGTAACAGCTTCAATAATTCCTTTATCTACAGTCTTGAAAAATTTTTTTGAACTTCCGTGCGTATTTGATTAAACTATGGACTACATGTCTTCATTAGAATCCATAAGCGATAAAATCACAAACATAGTGCAAGCCAATTATTGGAAAACTAAAGTTTCGGAGAGTCACTCAAATGGGATCAAATTACCCATTTTTATTTACCAGGATGACTTTGAACCAGGAAATGCACTGGCATCGCATTCCACTGTATATAAAATGTCTGGCGTCTAAGTGTCGGTTCCTTGTTTACCACCCAATATTCGATCAAAGTTAAATAATATTTTTATTTCAAATCTCCCTCTCTGAAAACTCTAAGTGTTTTTCGGATCAGTGCATTTATAAAAAAGTAATAGAATATTTGAATGAACTTGTGGATCAAGCTTTATTGAAGTTAATCTCCCTGATGGGAATATAAAAACCTTTTTTAACCTGGCTATCATTATCGGTGATAACTTGGGATTAAACTCCATTCTTGGCTTTTCCGAAAGCTTCACGGTAATTAGTTATTGTAGGTTCTGTAAAGCTACAAAGGCACAAGTACAAAAAACGTGTAGAGAAGTTGAAGCTCAGTTACCAACAGTATTAAATTATGAAGCAAACATACTGCTAGATGCCCCCACGGAAAGAAACTTTCAATTTCTGCGGGTAAGCCTTAAAATTTAGGGGTTTACTCTGAAAGTTGAGGATAAACCCTTAAATTTAGGGGTTTACCCCAAAAATTGAAGGTAAACCATCATTATTGGAGGGTTTATCTCCAACAGTTGGAGATAAACCCTCAACAATTGAAGGTTCACCCCAAGAGTTGAAGATGAACCCTCGACGTTGAAGGTGAAGTCTCAACGTTGAAGGTAATCCCTTAACGATAAAGGTTAATTCCTAACAATTGAGGGTTCAATCCCCAAGACATAAAGGTGAACCTTCGACGTTGAAGGTATACCTTCAACGATGAGGATAATTCATATCCCCAAAATTCAATTGATGGTAAATGTGAGGGTGAACTATCAACATTGCGGGGGTTGTCCCCAGCAACCCCAAGGGATACACTTAACTCTTCTTAAGGGTGAACTCTAAAATTTGGGTGTCAACGCCAAAATATAATATGTAAAAGCTTGGTGGTGAACCCTTGATTTTATTGCAGGGTAGCATAACCCGTGAAATTTTAATTGACTCGAGAATTCTTTCAAAGTGAATCCTTGATTGGGAGGTTCACCCTCAACCTGGAGGTAAGCCCTTGACTTAGGGGTTAACCCTCACTTGAGAGGTAAGCCCTCAACTTGGGAGTAAACCCTCGACTTGGGAGTAAACCCTCGACTTGAAAGTAAACCCTCAACTTGGGAGTAAACCTTCAACTTGGGAGTGAACTTTCGACTTTGAGGTTAACCCTGAATTAAGGGGTACGAATTTACCCGTTAGAGGTGGAGGATTATTTTGGAGGTAAAATTGGGGGTTTTTTCCGTAAGGGTGATGCACGTAGCACTGGCGATAAAGGTGAGTCCATTTAGAATACTGTGCTAGGCTTTCCTGTCACTGAAAATTACTGTGTCGACATTATGCATGATCTACTAGAGGGGGTGTGCAATTTTGACATGTCCTTGATATAGAAGTATTTGATAAAAAAAAAAAAAAAAAATACTTCACCATAGAAACATTAAATTTCATAGTTATGTATTTTAATTATCCTTCTGGTTCAAACCATCCTCCCCCAATTAGTACTGAAAACTTGGGAAATGGGCACTTACGAATATCTGCCGCAGAAATGCTTTGTTACGTTATGAACGTTACAAATGATGCTCGGAGATCTTGTTCCTCGTGACGACAAACATTGGAAACTGTTTCTATTAGTTAAAGAAATTTTATCGATAACATTACAATTGTACGTTGTGCCTGAATTAACCGAGCTACTCGGTACTCTCGTTAAAAAACATCATATGCTATTCATAGAACTTTTTGGAGCAAAACTCAAACCAAAACATCATAATATGGTACATTACCAGCGTATCATGGAAACCGTAAGACCTTCGAAACATTTATAGGCAATGAGATATGAAGCAAAGCATCGGGTGCTAAAACATGGCAAACTCTTCGTGTAATAAAGTTAATTTGTGTCACACGGTCGCTTTTAAAAATCAACTCACTTTTAGTAACACTTTGCTGAACAAGTACAATGCAGAAGAAGTTCTAAGATATCGAGAAAGTGAACCTATTACAGTGCCCGTTAAGGATACATCTTGTTTTCCAGTAGATTTTGAAATTTATGAACCAATAAAATGCTTATGCATAGATAACATCACATATAAAGCCGAAACCACTATTGTGACGAAATCGGCAACTTCCTGAAACCACTATTGTTGTTGGTGTTGAGGATTTTCCCATATATCGCACTAATACCATGGATTTGTTTATAAAACTGTTCATTGTGTGTGGAGTAACAAGAGTCGAGAATGAGTTTCACAGCTTCAATAAATTCTTTTTCGTTTACTAGAGGCTTCGCCCCTGCGCGCTTCGCGCGCCAACCCCACCTCGGCGCTGCGCGCCTCACTATTTCCTTATACAGTGTCTGTTAGACAGGTGAATTTATTTGTGCTGATTTGATGACAGGTCTGCAACTGTTGATCGGTTGTTTCCGATCAACCCGACATTGCTATTGGCTCCCTATGTAGGTCTGCTCAGATTGTTTTGGTAAACGAATCCACTCACATATACAAAACCCCCCATGCCATGCATCCCCAATTGCATTTGGCGACTTATTTTGCTATAGTTATTATTTTCCCTATAGTGAAAGAAATTCATAGCTTTGCTATAAGTAGAATTTCTATGGCTGCAGACAAATTAAAACCTCGTTATAATATTCGAGCTAGGGATATAAAATTTAATCCCGGAGATTCTGTCTGGCTCTTTCAACCTTGAAGACAGAAAGGACGATGTCCGAAACTACAAGGAAACTGGGAAGGCCCTTACTCAGTGGTTAATCGGATCAAGGATTTACAGGATCCGAAAAAAAACTATTTCTTCTTTGATATAACTCTCCTCGAGTTCTGTTCATTACTTCTGCTGACATGTTTGCCAGTATGATATATTTGAAACGATACTCAGTCTCACCTCTGCGTGTCGATCTTGAGTGCCGTATACACAATACGCCAGCGCGCGAAAAAGACAATTCCCGTCGGGAATCATCTTGATAATTCTCGTTTGCATGTTTACGTTTTGCGTGTCGGAAACAGATACCTATAAAAATATTTGTCAAAGACTGTCATAAACAGCCGATGACAGCTGTCAGAGGTAATTTTGTTTGCTAGATGCTTTTTGTTTTGTTTTTGGCATCTCACCCCACCGCCAACTTCATGCGTATACTATTGTTATTATAATCTTCTTTATACTATTGTTATTATAATCTTTTTTACCTGTTCATTTGTTTACAACTTTTTTATTAGATAGAGAGATACTGGTATGTTGTTTGATTTCAAGCCATTTCTTAGTAATTATAGCTAAAGCCAGTTTTGTAGGAATGTTTGTGAATAGAGATTTTACATCTAATGATGAAAGAACATGATCTGTAGGTATGGGTATATTTTTTATATTGTCCACAAAAGACCATATATCTTTAACATGATAAATAGATTTACTTAATATATTCGAAAGAGCACCAAAGTTTTGATATTTTGTACGTGGATGAATTGATGTTAGATACTATTGGTCTGAGTGGAATATCATTTTTATGAATTTTAGGTTGGAAATATACTTCTGGTGGGAGAACATTATGTTTTTTCAAATTTTTATCCACTTGTGTGTTTATGAAGTTCTTTTTTTGATTTTGAGAGTCAATTCCATTATACATAATTCGAAAATAGGCGCTCCTTTTGGCATCAGCCATCTTGGATAAATAGGATATCGATTATGAGAAATCGATTACCAATAGTATAACTCTGGAAATATTGATCCTAGCGTAAAAATAGTAATGACCAAAACTGTGGGAAATTAAATTTCCAATAACTTTGGATTTTATCATTTTTGCCCTCAAGTTGTAAGTCAACGAGTTCTTTCAGAAAAACGAAAAAATTGAACTTTAAATCAAGATGGCGGCGAACGCAATAGCGGGATTTTCCCGAAAATTGAGATTTAGACTTCCAACCACTCCCCCCCCCCCCCCCGCCACCCCCAAGGTTCAAAAAAAAAAATTGCTTCCCCTAATTATCTCCACTTAAGGATACTTTTATGTCTATCTCGACTGGACTACACGCGAGACATAAGATAGAATTGAATTAGTTTTTCTGGTTGACTGGCGCGTATGAAACCTTATTCCAAGTATATCGTATTTTACATGCTTGAATAATTGTGATGTGGTTCCGGTCAAACAAGCTAACGCAAACTCAATTTTCAGTTTTGACGACATTGCATGTGATAAGCAAGATGCTGTTCGTCAATATTTCTGTATGAGTCATAAATTTGTTGATTAGTTCTATCTGTCTCAAACATACACGAGGATTCCTAAATGTTGGATACGCGAGAATGCAAATTTCATAATTCTCTTCAAATAAGACAGTGAAAACTTGAGACATATATTCGATGATCACGTGAATATTGATATGACGTATACACAATTCGAGCAAATGTGCTTAGTCTGTTGGGGTTTAAAGTATGGTTTTCTAGTAATTGACAAAGACACACCTATGAAACGTGGTCCATATCGTGAAGGTTTTGATGAATTGGATGAATTGGAAAAATGAAACAGGATGTAGCCTGTTTCGAGTAACAGTGTTTTACTTGAATCTGTACCTATAACATTTTTAATATGGAGAAAACTCCAAAATCATGGAAAGATTTGAAACGCAAAACAGTTGTAGCAAACGATGCGGGCAGGAATAAATATCAGGCTCTGAAAATTGATCACGCAATGGATACTGAAATAATGCAAAGAATTTTAGAACGGAATGTCGAACAACCGAATGTCGTTGCAAAGGCGTCAGAGAGTAAAGCAGACATTGAACCTCCGAAAATATCTCCAAAAAGGATTATTTCGGTCGTCAAATTATGGTTTGGGATTATGACATAGAAACTACTAATTTTCAAAATTACACATACCGTATTCGCAAACCGAGTCAATCGTTGTTCCGCAAGGTGCGTCGACGCAGAAGTAGTGTGGGGAAATTGACACCGCATCTATGTGACCTTTAACCCCCCATCGAGAGCAGCGAAAATCATTCTGAAAGTGATACAAATACAATTCATGATGAACATATACTTGTTTTACCAGAAAGTATACATACAACACCTGCAACAGAATCTCAAAATCAACCCAATTTACCACGGTCAGCGCTAGTCGAAATGACGAAGGAACCGGATAATTGAAAAAAAAAAAAAATGAAAAAGATGTTTGAGACAAATTTTGGTACTTTAACCGAGAATCATATAATGGATTCTAGTCATAATACTAGAGATACGATGGATTTGGTTTACGGGATTATATTTTTGGATCATGGTTTCATGATTGATGAATCACCAATTACATTTGATGTCGGTCACTTTTATGCGAAAGCAACTCCAGGTATAACTGATGTTCAAGAAAACTCTTGATAAATGTAGGGGATTTTTGGTTCAACAAAAACACTCCTTCCCATGTATCCATGTTTATTACCAACTCCCCCCCCACACAGCGTACTTGCGTCGTTGACGCCATCCAGACTTACTCTCTCGCGCCAGCCCAGCCGATGCGGAGACTACCACCAACCCCATTAGCGCGGGCCTAACATTGGCGCCTACATAAGGATATTCACAACGATAATAATCTACAGAAATATCTCGATATTGTCAAGTCAACCAATGCTCATAAAAGAGGTTATGATAAATCGAATCAAATATGTGGAAGCAAATCATACAAATGCCGACAAATTGTAAACAAGCTATTTTTGTCATGCTTACAGGCTGCGTTTGATGAGGGTCTCAACGCAAATAAACATATTGTACACAAAAATCGTCAAGTAGGCTACACATATTGGGACGATCCGAACGAATTAGTGAATAGGTTGTGATTATTGAGTCGTTCGCGGGCAGCTAAAAATACAGCTCACACGAATAAGAAAATCTCAATAGCGGTAGAATTACGTAAAGCAAATATTACTGTTCAAGGGACTTTAAGCGATGGCGAGTAATTATTGTGGAAAGCCATGACGTCTTATGGCGAGCGGATGTGGTCAAAATGCGTCAGTATACTAAGATTAAGAAAAATTTTTAAAATATTGTAAACCAAATCGATGTATTATCTGAATTAGCGTGGGCTGTGCCCTTAAAAAATAAAAGTGCTACCTCAGTTGTGGATGGATTGACACAAGTGCTTCACAGTGAGTGGTCATCTGAAAATCTTCAGGCAAATGATTACAAAAAAATTTTTAATACGGAATTCAAAAAGTGAATGAAGAAGCACAAAATCATTTATGATTAAACGTACAGCGTTAAGAAAGCACAAGTTATAGAACGTTGGGATCGCACACTAAAAGAAACAAGGTGGCAATCATTCAGCCTGAATGGCTCATATAAATTGATTGATAATCTACAGCAATTGGTTACAGAGTACATGAACAAATATCGTATTATCGGTACCGCATCGATGAAAGTATTTCGTAAAATTGCAAAACAACTAGTTACAACTGTTTACAGTAACGTGAAACAAGTTAAGCCTACAAACAGCGAGTTGGGGATTTTGTATGAGTAAGCTAGTACAAAACAATATTTTCTAAAGGTTACATACCCAACTGGTCGACGAAAATTTGTAAGATTCCAAAAGTATAAGCTACGAGTACACGAACGTATTATCTAGAGAATCAATAATCTAACCCAGTCAGAGGTGTGTTATGTGAATGCAAACTACATATCGTGAAAAATCCGGATATATATTGTAACCAATTATTTGAGGGTTATATGTAGATTGGTTACCCTACTGCGCAGTTACTAACCTGAATAATTAGATATTGAGAGATAATAAGAGAGAAAGATATGATTGTTGGGCGCCAGACGCACATGCGTCAGAAAATAGATAATTAGAGAAAAAGATATAGCTAACGAGAAGATCAGGTTCTACGACGGTTTTGCACAGCTTGCTCAGTATAGACAAGATAATGGTAGAGGAGAGGGGTTGAATCCAATACATGAAATAAGAAACAGGTGAAGCAGAAATAGTATCAAATATATTGACCAAGAAGCGATGAATTTTAATAACAAGCAAAGAACTGAAGAGATTGAGCTACAATTAAGATAGGTAAGATAATTAATTTACAGCCAGAGAAAAGTTAAGCGAGAGATTTAACAAATAACAGAACGTTTTCAGAATAAACGAGAAATATTCGTGGGCTTGCGATACTATGAGTCGAGGTAATAATTAACACGGTTTTATAATGAATAGGCAGAACAGAGAAAGATATACGGTACTTGAATGAAGCATTGATCAAGCAAGCCATAAAATATAAGAAGCGATTATAAGAAACATGCGAAATACAAAAATTGTAATAGTTATCACATTACCAGAATTATCAGTGATATAACAGAGGCAGGGAATTATTAATTATGAGGTACATTCAATGAGACAGGTCAAGTAGAGAATTATTATAAAATATAGGTACTAACAGATAATACGTAGTCTCTAGTTTGCGGTAAGTGCGAGAAGAAAGAGAGATAACATTCGGTACGGTAAAAGATAATTTCAACATACGCAACATATGACCAACCAAAGAGACTACGGACAACTAATATCAGCGGTATTAGAGAAGAAAATAATGGAAAAGATGTTATTCGATACGGCGCAATACTCCAAAGTCAAAAGAACGATGAGCGAGACCGCGCGGCGATCTAAGATCGCTCACGCGCTACACTCACTAAACTTAATTACTCAAAGATAATAGGTAAAGAAACAGTTATGAATTAATCAGAAAAAGTATAACGAAATAGTAATGCCCAATAGCTAAGGTAAGAATTGATAACTTAACAGAACACGCTGCTATACAGCGATATTAGATATTTAGGTACTCTAGAAGAGAGAGATAATAAAATAAAGCAATAGTCACTAAGAATGCGTAAGTAAGAGTCAACCAGTCGCGAAGTTACTTGCAATAAGAAATAGAAAGGGATAAGGTAAGAAATAGTAGAGAATAAGCTACGAGCTTAGGTGGCTCACGCAAACCAACTGCAAGAGAGAGAGAGAGAGAGAGAGAGAGAGAGAGAGAGAGAGAGAGAGAGATAAAGATACGATATGTTGCAAGTAATTTCGTGGCTTCACACAATAGAAAAGGAACCTCACTTACGTAAAAAGAAGATAGAACAGGCACCGAAGATACGGCAATAAAGCGAGAACTGAATCTATGGATAGCGATAATAATACTGGATACTACGAAAGCACGTCTTGAATAATTGAAAACTGAACGTAGAGTGTCGAGACGAGTGGTGATCCTGATTTTCGTCGTGCTGCTGTCACGTGATTCTTCCTCAAACTGCGTTATTCTAATTGGGCCAACAGGTCGCGTAGGTCCGGTCTACAGGTAGGCGGCGATGATCCCTCGTTGTTTGTTTTCTTCTCCTTCGCTGATAGGTATCGAGGTGTAGACACGTCGGGCGGTGGTCGAAGATGTTTTCCATCAGCTGTGCGGTACCGTTGGTGAGATGCGAAGTCGTACCACTCGTGTGTTGCAAAATTGAAGTGTGCGAGAATATTGCGTTACCGATATCTTGGACTTGCGACCGATTATACTTCATTCCTTGCTTGACTGGTACTCCCCGTTGTAGCTATTTCGTTGGCGCTGCATCTCGGCCCTCGCTCATCGGAGCCCTCATGCCGGAACGATCAGATGGTGAGGGCCCTCAACACGGATCCCCACACTGTATCCACCAGATCCACGCGGTCCGCATAGTCGAGCGTAACCCACGCCACAGCCCTTCGATAAGACGGTTCATTAAGAGACAACCGTCCTTTTTTTATAGACAACGAGTTAGTAGGTGTCATGGTCGGTTCAGCTCCAGGCTGATAAGTATCGTCGACAGGAGGCTTTATTGTGTTTTTGACGCACAGCCCTGTACGCCGTCGGCGATGCATCCGAGCGGTAGAAGCGTTGATTCGTTGTTCGGCTCCTGGCCGATAAGTCTACATAGTTAGAGGTACTGTTTGTGCATCACGCACGACCCTGTTCACAACTTAGGTAGCCATTCATCGGGAGTGGCTTGAACGGTATTCGTTACTCCGTAGTCGGTGGAGGTCGCTGTTGAGCTGGTACGTGACCCCTGTCAGGCAGTGTTCTGGTATCTCGAAGCGGAAGTCTCGTAGTCGGTTCTCGTAGAGCGTTACAAAATCAGAAAATATAATAGAATTGGCTTAATAAAGAGAATTTCACTTAAAATAACTAGTCATTCGTTTTGGAGTATTGGCCTCAGACGTGCTTTCGGTATTTTTAGCGATATTCTGTACGTAGGGAAGTGCGATAATTAACCCATGTGATGGTGTATGAAATACCACGTTACTATATATATATATTGTAACGTGGCATTTTTGATGCCTGTTACATGGGGCTCCTTGAACCCTGGGTGGAACCAAAATTTAGGAATTTCCGAAATTGAGTTGCCAAGTTTTTGCAAAAGAGCGCCAGGACTAGAGTCACGCATCCAAAACTACGAGAGGGACACCTTAGCGAATAGCGTAAGATATTTCAGGTTTTTTTTGTTTTTTTATTTTTCGAGCTACAACGGCATCAGGCAAGAAGTCTACACCGAATTCGAGGAAATTGCGAAGTGGCGGACTGGCGACAATTGCGAAGGAAGGATGTCGAGGCTGCGGAGGGGGAGCCTACGCAGATCCCCGCATCGCGGGAATCCAAGGTGGACGCGATTCCCGCTGGCGGCTGGCGCGCCGCAGCCTCTCCCCCTTCACCCCGCCAACAATTGACCAGCGAACTTGCGACGGACCGACTAGCGACGAGGGAGCACCACGCTCACCGCCAAGACGTCATGGAGCTGCGCGGAGGACGAGATTGCGATCTAGCTTTAAGTTCTGCGCAGCGACGCTATTGAAGCTGCGCGTCGAGTTGCGCGATCGACGAAGTCGATGACGGATCGATTATTGCGTATTCTTGTGGGTATAACGTCACGGGTGGGATGGGTGGTATCGAGATCCGTGTTGCAGCAGGTAGTAGGTTTTTGAAACCACTCTAGTTCTGGCGGTCGTGATTAGTAGTCACGTTTTGGGGGAGTTTCGCGAAGCAATGGAGCCGCCCAAAAATCGCGAGGGGAATGCAAAGAGGGTTGCAAGGATGTAGAAGGTAAGCGCTGCTTCTATCCCCGCGATTGAATTTCGAGCATAATTGCGAAAAGGCTTGCCGAGTACCGGATAGCCGTTTTGTATTTGCGTTGTAGAGAAGTACTCGAAATTCTTTTGCCGATTCTTTTGCTTGATGACCGTAGCCTGAGTACGCGTGTTAGAGTAGAGTAAATTTTGAGTTCCTGAGAAAGTTGAGTAGAGTCACGCGTTTGAGTTGAGTCTTTCTCGTCAGTGAAATCAAGTAAAGCCGAATTTCGCTGTACCGGGTCGAGCCGCGTTATCGTTTTTTTTTTAAGTGTCACCTCTCGGGTAGGTCGGAAAGTGCCGAATAGGAGTGCTCGGATTAGAGGGTAACGTTTTGGAGGATTTTGAAAAGATTTGATTTCGGATCCGTTGCGATTGCGTATAGTTTAGGTTACGTATAGTTGCGCCTGCATTGAGTTCCGTACCCGTTATTCAAGGTAATGGAGATTGAGTTGCGTTACCTTGAGCTTGTGTTTAGTTGAAGTTAAATGTAGTGGTGCTTGCGCTTAGTTAAGTTTACGTTTAGTTAAGATAGTGTTTAGTCGAGTTGAAGTGATGTATAGTCAAAATTGCCGTTGCGTTGGGCAGCAGTTGAGACGAGAAGTTTGAGCATTGAGTTTTAGTTGCGTTTAGAATATAGAGCGTTTGCGGATTCGTTTAGATTTAGGGCAGCTCGCGGGAGCGTCGAAGCTCCGAGTCGGGTGAGATCTCGAGTCAGATTGAGGACGCCGTCTGTTCGGTAGCCCGACGGCGCACCGTCGAATAATTAGTTTTAGTTTCGTTTCGAGCAATAATCGCCATGGAGAACAAATGGCGAATTGGCAAATTGAGAATTGCGTATGAGGATTTTGTGATTGTTGAGTGACGTTTTAGTTAGGGAGCCGCGAGCTCATTAGAGTAAGAAATAGAGTAGGTTACGTGTAATTTTCTGTTTAGCTTTAGACTCGCGATGAGCGATTTTTGGATTATATTTTTTTTTGTTTTGTATCACCGCTATTGTGAAATATAAGATTTTATTTTACTTTTGTTAAATAGCGTGTGTATTTCGAGTGTCTCTCTCTCTCTCTCTCCAAAAATTACCCCTCCCCTCTCCGCGGTACTGAGCTATCGAGCATATGCCCGAGGAATAGCGTAATTATGATTTCGAGGAGTTTCAATCACGCCAGGCGTCCAACAAAACTTTGCGATATTGTTTTAGATCCAGGGTACATCGTGGACGCCAAATTATTGTGCACGCGGTAAGTTCTCGGTCATTTTCTCCGAGTGACCGAGGAGCGGGAAAAATCCACGTCACAATATATATATATACATATAATATACATTATACATATACAATGGAAGAGCAGGAGAGAGATTCCAAGCGTTATAACGGGTTTTTGCTTTGAAATATGTATTTTCCTCACATATGTATATATATTTCTATACATTAGACTCGTTCAAAATTGAAAAAAAATTAAAAATACGTAGAGTAATGGTAGGAAAAATGAAACTGATTTAAGCGTCAATTATATTCAATGTTCCTATACATAAAATAATGGTGAACATGTGACTATAAATATCCATACATACATTTTTTCGCTCGAAATTGTGTATACATATTATTTTAAATGATAAAATTATCTATTACATGATTACGTTATATTAACCCGTTATAACGCTTGGAATCTCTCTCTCGCTCTTCCATTATATATGTATATATGTATGTATAATTGTATACATACTCACAACACCGTAATTAGATTTTTTTTAATTTCATTCTATCTTAAAATTTACAGATATTATATATCTGAAGTTATTTATAGCAATATTTCCTAAGAATATAACTACAATCCAGAAGAAAAAAATATTATAAATATCAAATATCTAATTACAGATTCGAATTGTTGAGAAAAAAATAGCTAGTTCAAAAAAAAAAAAAAAAATGTACGATAATTATTAACGGAATTATGGAGTTGTTAATTAAGCGGTGAGAACAACCGGGCGCGAGAAGCCTCGAACCCCCCACCACGCCGCCCGGCTTCATTCCTCCAACTAACGGCGCTCGACGAACGTTGAGCAATTTTTGTTTACTAAATACAACAAACCTAGAGGTCTTAAAAAATTTACGGTGATGCCCTGGGGTGTTGAGAGATAGCTGATATTTTTTTCCCCCTCAATATCAATTACAGCAACAGTAAACAAAATAACACTTAGACACCGTTATCTCCGGTTCTAAGCAAGATATTCATGTTTTTTTTTTTAAATTACTCGTAAAATGAAGGGCAAGTACAATCCATCATAATATTTACAATAATATGAATATTTTCGGAGTTATCTCTATTCATTCAAGAGCAAAAAATTTCAAGTCGCCCAAAAATTGAGATTTTCGAGTATAAAAAATTATTTATTTTCATTCATGGAAAGTACTAGTAACGAACTGACTCCATGATTTTTTGGCAACCCATGGGCCAATCACATAAGAAAGGGCAGACGATATACGGATTTTGGCTTGTCGTGGATTGTCGCTCAACTATATAACACAGCCAAAAAAGCCTTGCACGATAATTTTGAAGACACTTCATATTACCTGTACCATGAGTTTCAAAGCCACACGTTGTTGATTCATCAATTTACAACAAGAAATGTAAATTTTTTTTTTTCCACGGCATTTTGCATTTTGCAACTAAACAAACAGAGAAAATTGATCTCACGACAGCTTGTTCTATCGAAAATGATGAGACGAACCACTTTTGTTTGAACAGTTTTCGTGTATGACCCATAACAAAGACGTTATTCAACAAAATGTGGGGTCTCAAAAGTTTAAACAATCGTTACGGACAAACCCGGACCTAACTTTTTGGGGCATGGATGAAAATATGTTCGTCGGTCTCTAATGAACCTATAAAAAATCGGCTAACCTACGTTATTCCAGAATAGAAGTCAGTCGATTTTATAGCTTATTCGTCTGGACTACTAGTACCGGCAACGAAATCGAGTGGACGATCTTAGCCAAGGCGCGAACCGAGACAGAGAGAGCGAAAAAGACACGAAGAGAACGACGACTGAGAACTAACCCCGGATTACGACTTTTGGGCTATGACGCGACATCTAGGCGCATCCACGAGCTGATAAAAGATCAAACGTAGCCGCCGAAACCCGATCTGCCGATCCAGTCGACACTCCTTTCCCCAGAACTACTCCCTTCTGTACAAACACACACTCCCGCATACCCACCCTTACACTTACTCACACATCCACACACCCACGATAATTTGGGAATAATAAGTATTGAACGCTAAGCGACCAGGGTGTGACTGGTTGCCACGCGGGATTATACGTTTTGATACCCTAGGTTGAAAGCTGGCTTGACTTACAGTAAATTCACAAATTTTTACCTCCAAACATCGAGTCTCACTCTTGCTCACAAGCCTGTCTCTCATCTTCCTCATCCTCAGTCCCTACCCGCATTGTGTACGAGGATTACGCCCCGTCACAATCATCCCATTGAATAGAAGAAAAATGACTAGTCAGATATAAACCACCTCGAACCGAAATTTTGGGGTTTAACACCGCTCGGTCAGATCTTAATTTAACACTGATAGTCTGTTTTTCACGCTTGTCAGCAAGACTAGTTGTTCGATGTTTATACAAGTTGTTCAAGGTTTTTAAAACATTTAAACTAGTCCTATTCCCACTTAAAGTACGTCTTTTGTCTAAACTTTTGGTTCTGGTATTCATTGTCTAACTCCAGTAGAACAACAGTACATTGAATCTCCTGCAAATAGAAAATTACATTGTTATTGGATGACAAAAAATCATTAAGTTGCAAAAAACTTGAGATACGTCAATACTTTGAATTGAATTCAGCACTTATACGTTTTCCTCGCGAAGTGAGTTACTGATGATATCATAATCTTCGTTCGCTTCACGCTGCATGAAATATTGAGCAACGGTTGAACGATCTAATCATAGAGACATAGAAGTATGTGTGTAAGCATGCGATGTCTTCAAATACCAAAACTTCGGAGGTGTGCGATTGTGTACAAGGTATGCATGTAGATGACTCATCATGTTTGAGAATCAATGTTATCAAAGGCATTTCTCAAAAAGCAGCTGCCGCTCAACGTGAACTAGCCAAAACTATTCACTACCTCTGAAAACGCGCCTAGTTACCGGCTCTTCTAGCTGGCAGTCAGTATTACTTCACGTCTTATTGTGCTCGCACGTGGATATTAACAGTACACCTTCAATTTAAAATTAACGTGATACAATTCATGCGCTGCTTCTCAAGTGATTAATAGAATCACAAAACTGCTTCTCAAGTGATGAATATAATCTAGACACAGTCATACATGGAATAGCACACTGATCGAATTGTACATTAAATAAAACCTAACTTATTTGCAATGTTCTAAGTTCTTCTCATCACGCATTTCTCAACACATCAGCTATTGCTTTGCAAGTGATGCGTTGTTATAATTATAGCAATATTGGAAAACCTCCAGTATATTGTTGCAAGGTGATCGGCAATGTATGTTTTAGAGCTGGTCTCAATATATTGTTGCAAGTTAATTGTTTATAGCAAGCCAACGTAGAAACAGATTGCAACCAGCGTAAGGCGGCGCCAAAAAGGGTGTGCCTCTCTGCAGGAAGATTGAATTAAATTAACATTGATTTGAAAATAATTGGGTCCGTATCAAGCAAAGATAAAAATAAAGGGAATCACGGTTGAGCTTCCCAGTACGACACGACTATTATACATACCGTGAAATTTCTCACTCTCGATTATTTTGAGCGTTCTCAAAATAACAGAGAAGGGGAGAAAGCATAGAAAAACAAACGTTTCCACTCGATCGTGAAAGCATCGATTGCTATGCATTCGGGGTCTCTACGCCATGAAACATAATCACTGCATTCCTTATTCGCGGGCGACACGAATAAATCAATTTCTGGTTTGCCAAAGGTTTTTTCTATTATTTGAAATGCTCTATTCGAGAGCTCAAATTCTGTCTCAGGCTGTAATCTTCGCGATTCTCGATTGGCCTCGACGTTCTCCCAGGATCGAATATACGACGCTGAGATCCATATATCTCTCCTCTCACACCACTACCCAATTTCTTTGGCCAGGGAGCTGAGTCTCTTGTATTGACCGTCTCTTATTCGGTTTATGTATGCAATTGTCGACGTGTTATCTATGCGTAATAAAACGTTACTATGTCGTATATCTCTTGCGAAACATTTTAATCCGAAGAAGGCCGCTTTTAACTCTACTTCGTTTATGTGTAGCGCTAAATCTTTCTTGTTCCAAAAACCGTGATCTCTACGGTTTTTACAAAAAATGCCCCAGCCGATACGCGACGCGTCGGAAAATATTTTATGACACCGAGAGACCAGGGTACCGACAGGGCCTGCAAATTCTCTTATTGTGCAATAGTTGAGTTTACCGAAATTACGCAGTAATTCGAGGGTCCTTTGAATTTTATCCTCTAGTAATTCTATACTCATTTTATTGGAATCAAAAATCAATCCCAAGTATTTGCACCGTTGTGTAGGTACTGTGAGACATTTTCCTTCATTTATAATAAACCCTAGCTCTTGCAACAGCGCAGTTCTTCTCTGAACATCACGAACGCAACTCTCATACGATCTATCGATGATAAGAATGTTGTCGATATAGAAAACAGAAGCTAGGCCGCTCTTTCTTAAACATGCCGCTATCGATTTCCATAGTTTTGTGAAAACATAAAGTGCAACGTTGAGACTGAACGGCAGACACGTGAACTCATACAACTCGCCCTTATACAAAAATCTCAACCATTTTCTACTCTGTTTTTTTATGGCAACGAGATAATAAGCGTCCTTTAGATCTAATTTAGCCATAAAATTCTGCGATCTAATCAATTTTTTTGCTACTTTCCAGTCTTCAATTTTAAAATGTTCCGCGGTAATAAACTCATTAAGTTTTTTAAGATTCAATATCAACGGATACGTCTTATCTGGCTTCGGAACTAAGAAGATATTTGACAAAATATTTGATATTTGATATTTGACCTTTAGACCATGAACATTTTTCAATGGCGCCTTTAAAAATTAGCTTGTTAATTCAGCTGATAATTAGTGAGTGCTCCTGATCCGCCCACGTATGCTCTACCAGAGGACGATCTTGAAATGGATATGATGAAAATGGTATTTTGTAACTTCGCACCCATTTTGATATTACCGGATTATTAGTGACTTTTGACGATGTGTCAACGAATAAAGGCAGTCGGCCTGCTGGTTCACCTACATTTTCTGTTTCGTTTACCGACGTCTTCTGTAGGATCGGAACGATTCTCGGCGATCCCGTGTCTTCTTCGAATCCGAGTTGTTGTTCAGGTTGCTGCTGTAGTTTCCCTTGTTGTTGCGGTTGTTGTTGTACTGCTGACGCCTGCCCAACATCGTTGACCGATTATTGTACGAAAATTGTCGTGACGGACCCTTTGAGTTTTTTGTTTTCTTCTGGGCGGTCGACTGCTATACAGGTTTCGCTGGTAGCCTGGATCGTTCGATGTTTTTTCTAAATTCTTAGCGATCTTCAATTTCGCGTCCGAATCTCTCCCGAATAACCATTCGTCAACCGACGTGTTAGACAACGTGGTCTTCAATGACAAGTTTAGGTTGGCTAGAATAATCCCTTTCCTCGTCAGGGACTCTTCCCGGTGAATGGAATCGAGAAGCCTACTTCCATCGCTCAATTTTTGGAATAGTCCTATCTTCTCTGGATTATCGATTTTAAGAGCACTTGTAATCACTTTTCCCAATGTTGCAAGACATGCCGCAATCAGTTCTTGCGTCTCAACGATACGTTTGTCCCTCTTTAATGCGGTTTCTTGAACTGCAGCGGTAATCTCCGCATTCAACATCGGGACTACGATAAACTTACCTCTCCGGGGCTGGATATTTTTCTAGCAAGGTCTTCACTTCGTCTGCAGGAAGTCTTTTTTGCACAATCTCCGACCAAAAGAGAGCTGTATCTTTGTGAATCGTGGCACCCGCTATCGTCTCCGACTCAGGGCGTGATCCGAGAACTGAAAACCTCTTGCTGCAGCTCAATTTCGTGTTCTAGAATCTCCGGTGGCGGTTCGGCTGCCTTCTTAGTCACGGTTACGTTCTCGTGCGCAAGAATATCTGCGGGAGTAACTGTGGACGGTATCATTTCAGGATTCACATTACCCTCTGTGTGAATGTCGCCCTCGACATCTGAAGTCGGCTCGACTGCAAGGACCTTCTAGACGGTTAGCATCTCAATCTAAATCGAGATGTTGAGCGCCGAGTCTGAGAGCGTCTCCGAGACTGAGAGCGTGTTCTTGAACTTCGAGTTTGTGAGCGTCCCAACCGATGCCGAATCGGCACATGAGACAGCGATCTTCTAGCCGAACTCTGTGACGTCGATGAATTCCAAGACGACGAACAATTACCTGTAAAATGATTTTTCTTGGTCGACCTTTCAAGTTTAACCCTCAAGGGGGGAATTTAGCAATGCCAGCAACAATTGTATGACCCGCTCTATCTAAGTCAAACTCAATCGTCGGTCGTCCGATCATCCCGTCTTCCTTTGTAAAACGAAAGGCGTACATTTTCGTAAGAGCCAAAAGTACGACGCACAACGATAAAATCGCTCGCGTGTAACCAACTGAGAGCTGGTTCATTACACGGCCTCCTAAACTTGTCAAAAACGGTTACATGAGCCGATACCATCCTCTTTTTTGTCAAACAAAAAAGAGAGGTTAAATCTGTACTTACGACGCTTCTTCTTTTTTCGGTCCAATTCCCTCTCCAAATGTTGAATCTTTCTTCTTATCCGTCGATTGACCTCCTCTACTTCATCATACAAACTCCTTTTCTTTCTTTTCTTGCCCATAATGAAAAATTTTTGATACGTTTGGGCAATCTTGATGTGTAAGGCTACCAGATTTGCAGTGCCGGCGCTAGCCCACGGCTGGTCCCGGGCGAGCCTTGAAAATCGGGCCCCTTATCAGAAATTTTTGGACCACTGAAGTCTTAAAGTGGGACTTTGCGAGATTTTTTGTTCGCAAAAGATGCTATAATATCGCTGAAATTCAACTCGTTGCAAATTCCATGCTCAATTGACATCGCAGCTAAACCATTCAGTCGATCTTGGCACATAGTGGATCGCAGGTAAGTTTTGATGAGCTTTAGCTTTGAGAAGGTCCTTTCACCCGACGCGGAGGTTACTAGTAATGTTAAGAAAATTCTTAAGGTCACAGTGAAATTTGGATATATCTCATCCAGACCTTTATCAATAATGTGCGATATCATAACGAGTGCACTCAAGTCGGTCATTCCAGCGGCTACGAAGTAAGCTTTTAAAGATTCCAGTTCTTCGGCAAGCTCCCAACCATCAATGTCACTGTTCTCGTCTTCACCAGTCAGATAATTTTCTAAAGCCTTGGACTTAGTCAAAATTTGGGTTCTGTCCAATCTCATAAAATTATCCGAGTTTCGGATGATACTAAATGGTTCACAAACGTTTTGGGTCATTTCGAAACGTTCGCGTAGGCTTGATATCGCTATATCGCATAATTTGTTGAAAAATTCAATTTCTAACCTTTTCATCGGATCGCTAGGTCGTTCGTCGTGCTGAGACTCATAATCAAAGAATCGTCTTGTTCGTGGGGTACGTGATTCGGTTAAAGTTTGTGAAATATCTAACTTCTCAGCCATTTTTTTAGCGGTGGCTATGCAAGTTTCGAAACCGGATTCTCGAAAGGTTTGTAATTGAAGAAGAGCACCATCAATCATGTTCATTGCAGTATGCAAATCAACTTTCGGACATTGTAAAGCTTTACTGATTCTGTTGATCACTTGCAGTACATCATACCATACTACCAATCTAATCAGAAAAGACAATGACTCAATTTCGAAACATAGGCCTCTCAGTTCCGATCTCAGCTTTGCATCTTAACCTTGCGACATTCGACAAAGTTCCTGCAACGCATCTCTGATTTCTGCTATTTGGAACCTCACAGCTTTTACAGCATTTATTTTCCCTTCCCAGCGAGTTTCAGGCAATGATTTCACACTGATATTAACGTGCTCCTTTAATATTTGCCACCTCTGGGTTGAAGCAGCGAAGACTGCGAATAGCCTTTAAAGAACACCAAAGAATAGTTCAGCTGTGACGGACGAATGTCCGGCATCTGAAACTACTAGGTTGAGGTTGTGACAACTGCAGGAAACAAAAAACGCTCTTTTATTATCCTTCAAAATTCTGGCCTGAACACCACTATTTTTACCTTTCATATTACTGCCATTGTCATACCCTTGACCCCGACAGTTATTCAATTCAAGATTGTTTGATTTCAAGATATCTAACAACGTTTCATACAATCCCTTACCAGTTGTATCGTCTACAACAACGAAGCCAATGAAATGCTCGCAAATTTCCACGGTGTTTTTAGACACAGTGACAAATCGAACAACGGCAGTCATTTGTTCTTCATGACTAATATCGGAGGTGCAGTCTAAAATTATGGAGTAATATTTCGCGGCTACCGCTCGCCTGCTAATTTCTTTGAAAATTGCATTACCCAGTATGTCAATGAATTCGTTCTGAGTTTCCTTTCCCAAGTAGTGAACGCGCTGGAGGTCCCCACTTTGAACTCGACGTACATGTTCGCTTAAAATAGGATCGAATTTCGCCATCAGTTCAACTTGGCTCAAGAAATTACCGTTATTCGGCTCGTATAATCGATCGACAGTACCTCGAAATGCCATATTCCGCTTAGCTAAATGCTTAATTATTTCAACGATTCTTTCAAGTACTTGTTTCCAATAGGTTTCCTCTCTTTGGATTAAATTTTGATTCTCATCATCGATGGTTTTTCTACAATCTAAACGGACTTTGAGTTCTTTCCAGTCTGTCATGCATTCAATGTGCATTTTGGATTTTTCATGCGAGCTCAAACTGTCTTGCAAGTGCCGCCAGGATCTAAATCCGGTCGATTGCAATTGGGTTGGAATGTTGCGGAGGCCAAACAATTTGCAGCAAAAACAATAAACGGAATCCTTAGTCTCTGAATAAATTGACCAGGATCTCTCCATTTTTTCGCCATTCTTCAGGGTTCGATAACAATTTTCTATGGTGAAGCGCCGGCGATCTGTATCAAAAGGAAAAATTGTATTCCGATCTATTTTTGTAGGCCCTAGCTTTACCAATGCTACGCGTGAACTGTCGCTGATGTTATTCCGCCACTTAGCAGGATCTTGCCAATCAATATTTGATACTGTAGAATCTTTTTCTATAACTTTTTCTGCCAAGTTCTTTCTACCTGTAGCTATCGTCATATCTCCGGTATTCACTGACTGAGCGTCCAAATTTCCATCAGAATCTACGGCGTCCTTGGAAGGTGGACAAGCGGGGTCTAAATCATCCGTGGTTTGGCTACATTCACCACCCTCATTATCAGACCTCAACCGCTTAACATTGCCTTGAAAAAAAAACAGCACTTTTTTTGTCCGCTTCACATCGAGCTTTTTTTAATTTCCGCTTTTGGGACCCTGATAAGTCTTTGGGCTTGTTCATAATGACTATCGACTATGACTTGTGCAATCCAACAATTACAAAAATAAATTCAGAAAAATTCAATCAAATCGTAATTTATGCAATGTAAGTCAAGTTGAACGCGGTTAATTAATGTTAAGTAATATGAATATCCGTAGAAATGCCTATATTAAAGATTGTGCCCTAAACGTGATCGGCCGCTGCCTGACCGGAACGTCGGCAGCTTCTGAATAAATGTTTCGTCGATATCCGAGAGTTTGCAAATTACTAGTAATTTCAAAAGAGCATCGAGAATAAAAAATAAGAAACAACAATAGGTAGCGAGAAAATTTTCAAGAAATGTTCACGTTGTTGAAAGAGTTCCTATGGAATATGCGAATACAGTGGTTCAGCTAGACAGAGCGTAGCAGTGAATCCACAGTCCATACAAGTTACAAGCAGCGTGGTCTGATAGTAGTCTCTGGGCACGCCGCGCCGCACGACGTAGCTTGACGTTTGAGCTATAAACTGGCGCATGCGCTGCAGCCGAACAAATTGTGGTGGGGGCCGTCGGTCCAACCAACACCCCGTGCGGTCCGTGCTCGCCGGTAACCTAGTACAGCAGCGTGAGCCGTACAATGTTTCTACAAGGGCCCAATCGTTCAACCTCATTTTATAATTTTTTTTCATATTTTTTTTCTTACACCTATCATCTCGATGTTCACACACAGGATAATGTATTATCGCAGTTAACCTTATTCCGAAAAAAATTCTTATTTTCTTCAGTCTTTGGGCCCCCTCGGGAACAGGGCCCCGGGCGGTTGCCCGGTTAGCTCATACCTAGCGCCGGCGCTGCAGATTTGAACTAGTGAAATGCGGGACACCACTATGAGTACCCCCCTCCCCTCCAGCCACCCGAAACAGTGTATGAAGGGTAAAAATTCTGTGAGTAAGAATTCCCGAAACAATGTATGCATGCAATCATTTAGTTGTTCAACTTTTTTAGTATTATTTTTTTTATTGTTTGTACCAGAGCCCAGGGTTATTCCCTTTTGAGCTTTTTCTCTTTCACTTTTTTCTTCTTTTTTCGTTTTGCACTCTCCTTCCTCCCTTCTCCGTTCCACGGCTGCAGCCGCTTCACTCTCCTTGTTTTTCCTGTATCGCATTCGCCGCGGACGGAGGGAAACTGCAGAAAACCTTCCGTCAATACAGGTAGGATTCGTCCTCGTCTCCTCCGGTGATCGCACGAGCACGCTCAAGCACGGTCACCAGTAGCGCCTCTTTTAGTCAGAACCTTCCGCTCGTGTGATTCAGTGGGAAAGTCAGTGTACGGCTAAGAGTTCCTTCCCAGCGATAAGAACCGCTCCGGAAGTCCACCGTAGCCGTACCTCGACCACCCACCCATCACAGAGAGGTGTTTAGACATGGATTTATTACAGTGGAGTTCGAACCACCAGGATTGCAGAAAAAACACATAGAAAATTGTCCATTGATATCGGTTGTGCGGTTCGAACCCAGGTCCGCTGCGTGTGGACCCAGAGCCTCACCCACTAAGCCACTGCGCTCCTAAATTTTTCATTAATATTTTTTAATAATATTCGACATGAGTGTAGTGATTAGATATTTTTTTATATTTCATAATCTTAGCATCACAGACTAGCATTTTTCAGTCTCATACACGTAATACTAGTTTTTTATATTTTATAATCTTATTATCGTAGACTAGCATTCTTAGTCTTATACAAGTAATACTACTTTTTTATATTTTATAATTATAGCATCACATACTAGCATTCTTTAGTCTCATACACGTAATACTATTTTTTTATATTTTGTAATCTTAGTATCGTGGACTAGCATTCCTTAGATTTATACACGTAGGTATTGCAAACGAAAAAAAATCTGTAGTACGTATGAGTGACGTGAGACACTTTTACTTATCAGTTTTCTACTTATACTTTTCCGAATTGTGGATTTTCTTCAAAATATCCGGATCTTGATTTAAGATGTTATGAAATTTTTCACACTTTCCCATATTTCATCTTATTTGCAATATTGCCCTTATTGTTTCGATGGTCCTTGCAGTTTTTTCCGATGTCCAAATGGCGTTCTTCAAGGAAAATACCCGTTCTGTAGGCGCATTGGTTCCAGGAAGACATAATATATACTGTACCAGCAATAAACAGTTTTTATATGGTACTGACTTTTATGAAAAGAAAGCAAAAACTTCATACAACGTTTTTCTGTGTCCAAGTTATTCTCTCTCCATTTCAACAAGCGTTCCGTGGATAAATAATTCGATAGGTAACAAATTTCGTCGAACAAATCAATTTCGTTCACTTTGTTTTCTTCTTGAATTTGTGCATTAACTACGTAATAGTCTAATGATGGTTGAATTTCAGTCCACACAATCAACTTATTCAGGAGAACCCAGTCGAAGTTTTGGAAGTCTTGATATTGAGTGAAATACTTATCCAAGTACTTGATGCAATTGTTGTAGAAGTTGCGAACGTGACTCATAAAATAATCTCTCTGAATATGCCCGTTTTCTTCTAGCGATGTCAACTCGTCTCGGATGATTAAAGGTAAGAAATCATTCTCCAATCGATTGGAAAATTTCAATTTCAAGTCAGTCATCAAATGACAAACCTCACAAAAACCCACGTTGTTGCCTTCCATTTTCTTAACAACGTCGTTGAAAATTGCGACCTGATTATGGATAAATGTTAGCCATAACTGAAAAGACTCGTTTGAAAAAAAGTTGGCAAGTACGTTTGGAGATTTGTCTTGTGACAGAAAGTACGACTTTAACGCAGAGAACAACTGTAATATTCTTTCTACAGCAGGTAGAAGAGCAAGCCATATAGTTTTACTATACCCTAGAAGCGATTTGTACTGAATCTCTGCGTCGTCGTAAAAGGTTTTTAATTCCTCCACACGAACGGTGTATATATAAAAGTAAGAATATATTTTTACGACAATATTTTCAACGTCAATAGGTAGAAGGTCTGCTGCCATTTGCATAGCATTATGCGCTATATGTGCAACACAGCCCACGCCAACAATATTTCTGTTCAGGCTTTCCTTGAGTCTATAATATACCGGGACAATCTCTTGAAACTATACATACAATGCGCATGCGCCAGATAATTCAATCTCATTGGTCAGTGAAATCGCCCCGCAGCGATGTTTTCGTCTGCTGAGCAGGGGGCCAACGTACACAAAATGAGACAAGACTCAAGAGCTGTAAATCTCTCGCGCATAAAACCGCAGATTGAGGTTATGTTGCGGTTTATTTTTACGTAGCGTGAATTGTCTAAGAATACTAACGTTCAGCAATACCGTAGTCGACATCGGAAGATATTCAACGGACGCAAATATCAAATGATACGGAAATTGGGTGTTATTTATTGAAAGAAGAAATCTGAAATTCAATGTGAAATGTCATTAACAAGTGGGAGTCTGGACAAACAGAGGTAGGTGAGTAAAAACAATGTTTATTGTAAACAGATTCTTTATTTACATGAAATTAAAAATGTGTCTCATTAACGATTTCTGTACAGTGCATTTTATTGGAAATTAGTTGTATCCAAAAATACCAAAGGATCCTCTCTGATAATAATAGCTTCTAATATTTTCAGGTAAGAAATAATTCATTTTCGAAACAAGACTAAATTTGTCAGGCATGGAAGCATGTAGGTACATTTCTAATTAAGTGATCTTTGAAAATTACAATATTTTAACATGGATTCAACGATAAAATTCGTTTTTTTTTAGCAGGCTCGAAGTTTAAACTTTGATTAACACAAGGAAAATTATGCCTTACCTGATGGTGACAATGTTGAGGTAGCAAGGATCCTGGTTTCTCGAGCGGTGCAATCATTATAACTATCGAACCTGGTCGTTCCGTCAGACATCAGGTGCCAGAGTGAATTTCATCAGGCTATCGCCACCATCTTAACATCAGTTGAGGCAAACTTGAAGAGCGGGATATACTACAGATGATAATGGCTGAATATCCCATCAATTTAATTTGATCGAGCCAATAGCGATAAGTTTGTTACTTAACCGTTGCCGCCAATTCGTTCTACCGAGGAATCATTCTGTGCACCATTGTAATTTAAGCATTATTATTAACCAGCATTGTTTTTCAAACTTTATGCCATTTAATTTAGTATCTTATTTTGAAGCTTACTTTTACTCTCTTTAGCATTGAATTCAGATAAATAGTTTTTCAAGTCGTCAATTAGATTGTGGGGTTGAATTTTGCTAGGCAAACTGAATCAATCTAAATCTAGAATTGTTAAATAACTTCAGTTAAAAATGTCTTTAAATTTAATCTTAGTTGACGGTGTCATCAGGCTAGCTAGTTGCACGATAACTTAAAACCAAATTCAATTTCACACTCTTTGTAGGGTCCTACGCTAAGACTGAAAACTTCTGAATCTCCATTTACCGCAATTATTTCTGCATTCCATATTAGCATTGTCTGGAGCTAAAAAAATCTCATTTTGAGATTGGAAATGGAACCTGAAACGCAGAATTTATTCTGTAGCACGAATTGAAAACCAAGAATTTTATAATGGTTCCTGCAACAAAGGGACTCTTTCCAAATATCATTGTTACAAGGTGATGTTCAGAGGACTATGAACAAGATATTGTATCGGATCACATTATTTGGAAAAAAATCTTCATGAACTTCGTAAAAAATTAGATATTCATTTATTTTGATGGAACAAGGGACACAATCTTGAATCCGATAAGTCAATATCCTCGTAATAATGCTCTGACATTACTCTAAAACATGATTGTCCTTGAAGCTAATTGTGACGTTAAGGCGCATTTTGAGAAAGTTGATTATCAACTTGTGTCACAGGATGTGATCTACGTTCCTGAGTTCTACGTTTCCGATTAGATTTTCTTTGTTTCGAACCGCACTAACATGAAATACAGAAATCATTTTAATAAATCTAATATTACTTGAATTTTCAATTTGAGTATTAGGTTCCCTTTATTTATTTAATCGAAAATCATTGAAAATTTGCGGAATGAACTCTGATAATCATTGAAAAATTTTTAATAGTAGTAGCAATAATTTATTGATCGGAAAAATACATTGACTATCGACTATTTGTAAATTTTGTTGAACCATTTTCGAGAAAAAAAAGTATTCACAGTTCTATTACAAATAGTGAGAAATTTAAATTTCTTGAACGCTCGGTTTAATGTCTCATATTCAAAAGTGATAAAATTCAATATTACCGCCTGAAATCACAAGAGAGTGAGAAAGTTGCTTAGTTGCTTGAAAGTGGCGATGATCTTTGCACGTGTGATAAATTGAATACGCAGATAACAGTAAATATCAGAGATGCAATTATTTTGGCTGTATCACCTGTTGATAGAAAAAAATTTTATTGTTTTTTCTAATGTACGAAATAATAAAAGTGATGAAATAAAGTGTTTCTACCTACCTGCTGCGTTTCTTCCAAGCACTCAACATTTAAACAGATTTCTCATTTCAGTCGAATAAACCCAATTTTTGAAGAGCATTAGCATCAACTTTCCGAGTCACTATCTCGAATGTTTGAGATTCTAACCTCAAAAATTTGTATGAACTACATCGCCGCCAGAAACAGAGTTTGACAGCTGAAACTCGGAGTGGCCAGCCTGTCCGTGCAGCGGATAAAACTCGCGCATGCGCATTGTATGTATAGTTTCAAGACATTGTCCCGGTATGTTTGACTGTCCCCCACGATCAATCCCTCCGAAATTAGTATTAGCGTTGTCAGCACAGAATCCAACCGTCTTATCTTTTAGGGCATGTTTCTCGAGAATTTCGATGATTAAGTCGTGAATGCTTTCGGATGTTTCTCCCGGTAGATCCACGAAGTCGATTAACTTGACATTGATTTCACTTTTTGGGTGGAAGTATCATACCAGAGTCGGAAATAGTTTTATGTTTTTGTGATTCGAGGCATCCGAAAATATTGTAACAAATGGCACTTCATCGAGGTCCTTTTTTACTACATTTAGAGAGTACGGCGCCATTACGTTTTCAACAGTTGCTTCACATTTAGTTCGGCTACATGTGAATTTTTTTTCAAAAAAACTTTGAATCAATTTAGATGAACAATCCATGGAATTGAAATTTTGATGACGCTGAACCGTATGAAATGCCCATACGCCTTCGGCTTTCGCGAGCTCTGCTTCTTTATCGCCAAACTTCTCTCGACGAAAATATTGTTTCACCGATACATTTCCAGCGATCAGATTGATAGCTTTTTCATGTTTTTTTGAAGATATATGTTATGTTATATCGCTTTTGCCGCCATCTGCTATAGAGAAAGTAGCATGGTATGTGTTGCATAGAACGTCCGTGGAGTAGTACTTTTATGTATATAAGGAAATTCTCTTTGCAACTCATCAGTCAATTTGCACAGGCTTCTCCTAGGAGTTGGGGGTATGGTCAAATATTCAAGCTTACACAGCGTACAGATTAGGTTAACGCACGCCTGTACGCGACTGTTTATTAGCCGAGCCCAGTACTGACAGCCGGTGTGTCACGCCCATGGCACAAAAAAGCCGTGGCATGAGCCAATCACGGCGATGTAGTGGTGTATGGACGGTTCGTGTGAGTTACGGCTTACGGCTCACGGTTTTTCTTGTGTCACGGACTTGAAGCACATCAAGCAGGGGCGGTATTCGTTGCGTTTTAAGACATCTTAAAATCTCATAATTTAGCTCTCACGAGAGGGTGTATTAGGGAAAAAGTTTCATTTTTTACCTCTCCTTCACTACTTCATCGTTCAACGCCTAACGTAAGAAGTGTTCGTAATACACATCGATTCACTCCACTTCCGTTACGGCGCCCTCTCGTGGGAGCTAAATTATGAGAGATTTTAAGAAGTCTCAAAACGCAACGAATACCACCCCAGATCTCTTTCGACTTTTGGGATAGCAGAAGCGTTGTTTCGGGTCCTATCGATGCCTAACGAATGATTGAAAAAAAAAAAAGTTGAAACGAACTTGCACATAATTCGGGACATGCGGGACAATTTATATAAATGCGGTACGAATTCTGAGTAAAAAAAAATCCGGGACACTTGGCTGAAATCCGGGACGTCTGGTAGCCTTAACTAGGAGCGATAAAATCGAACTTAAGAGTTGCGAGAAAACTTGCACGAGCTGAAGCATGAAACAGCGGATTTTCGCCGCGAAAAGCGATTGCTTACTAGTGCCATCTATAGCTTAGGCCGCCCGTCGTACGAACTAACGGCTATAGTAGCAGTCTGCATTTAACACGTGCAAGCCCGTCATTCAAACCTCGATCTGTGAGCGTTACTCGGTGTGTTCTTCGTCAATAAATATCAGTAAAGTATCTAAAACTCCTTGATAAGTGTTCATCAGTCATTCGCTATGACTAAGATAAGGAAAGTATTACGGAAAAGTAAGAAAAAGGGCCAGGGATGGAAAAATTTGGCGGCTGATCAGCGGGAGAGGTTGAGGTAAATAGAATGGCATCAATTTTGCTTACATAGACTTGATTCTTTTGATTTTTAGACCGACTAACATGCACGTTTTATTAATTCAGAACACCGTATTTTCCCAACAATCTCTTCGAATTATTATTTACCGCCACTTTCTCAATGTGTGTTTTGTCAAGCTATTCTTCCGAAAATCATTTTCCATCTTTCGTCCACTCACGATTACAAACTTACCAATGACTTTTACCGTACACTGATCTACCTAACTGACTACTTAATTGTGATATTTGACATTTACTGGCCAAGGTCAATGCACAATACACTAATGAACTGAAAACATGACGTGCTATCGAAGACATTGTTGCAGCGTAAAGTTTCAATGCCAGCCACGTCCAGTACGCTACATTGACGTTTCGAAATGGGCCAATTATTCAGCTCCATGAAACCTGAGACTTGACTCCAGCACTGATTCAGTTTTATCAGTTATGTGAATTGGAAAAAAAAATTTAATGAGCTATCGCTATCCTTTTCGAACAGGCGTGATACCGTTTTATTCTCCAATAGCAATATATTTCCGCCTGAAATATCGTTTTGACTCGCCAGTGGCGGATGGAAAAAAATTATTCTTATGTATACTACAATTACGAGAAAAAATGAAACGTTTTCTATTGAGAAATATTACTATCATCTGTCCCGCGATTAACCAAAACATTGGTTTTACGAAGCTGAAATAACCTACATTTTTCGACCATTTCTGAAGAAAAATTTGTAAATAGAAGTGAAACATTCATCTGAAACAACACCCACCCGGGGGTCAGCACTCAAATCAGACCGGCTCCAATATTTTGTACATACTTGCTAATCAGTTACATAACATGTGGTCAATGTAGAATTGCTGCGAGCCAAATGATCGACGAAAAATTGGTCGCGGAAGACACGCCAACCGATGACACAATAACAGATAATGTTATCGAGTTTGACGAGGTCAGATTTCCAACAGAATTCATCAAAGTCGATCTGTTTTGCTCGGAGGTAATACCCAACTCTCCGATTTCTATAACGGCAGCCAATAGGGAGACGACAGTTGTAGGTACAAGCACATCCGTAAGTGTTTCGCCCACAACCGACAGTAATATGGTAGATGACAATGTGTTACAATTTGAAAGGATAGTGGATCAATCCAAGATCGAATCAAGTCCACTATTCGAGTTGGCCGGCAGAAGAATAGTGGATATAAATAACTTCCTGAGCAGTATCAAAAAATTAGCTTTTCATCCACTTTATGATTGTACATTTGCTGACATAGAACCTATATCCGAAAACCGGACAGGATTCATTTCAACCATCGCCTTCAAATGTGAATTTTGTAATAAGATTGAATCAATAGACTCAGAAGACTGTGAATCAGATTCCTCATCTTTAAGCTCAGCCATAGTATCAGGAATTGTGTCCACAGCTGGTGGTTTTTCTCAACTCAAAGAAATTAGCGCTGCTATAGATATCCGTTGCATGGCTAAGAAGACATGGAATAAACACGAAATTGTCAGTGATGCCTATCATGATATTGCTCGGGAAGAGATGGTCAAGGATGGGAAGGAAGAGGCGAGATTGACCCGTGAGGTAGGTGACGTTGACAAAGACGGGTATCTTTGCGTAGCGGCTGTTGCGGATGCGTCTTGGGCCAAACGATCTTACCGTACAAAATGTGATTCTCTTTCGGGTGTAGCAGCAAGAGTAGGGTATAGGACGAAAAAAGTTTTGTTTATCGGGGTTCGAAACAAGTATTGTTCCATTTGTAACAGGTCAAAACAAGGGGCGTCAAAATCAGTCGTGTATCATAAGTGCGCCAAAAACTGGGGGGGGGGGGGGGGAGTTCTACTACCGCGATGGAATCTGATATAATAGTAGAGGGATTCAAATGTAGCTTGGAAATGCACGGCCTAAAATTTAACAAATTGATAGGAGATGGAGATAGTAGCGTCCACCGAAAGCTTATCGATGCAATGCCGTATGGACCGGAGGCACTAGTCGTAAAAATTGAATGCCGCAAACATGTGCTCCGAAACTATGGTACTCGACTGGCGAGATCTATGTGTCAACCGTAAGGTCGGTACAGTGATTCTACGAAATTCTTCGCGCAAAAACTTGAAGCGCCTACGTTATGCAGTAACTTCTGCTCTTCGTCACCGAAAAGCAGAAATGAATAAGCCACGATACATTCGGGTCGAGGTATTGCGTAAAGATATAAAAAACGGTCCGAATCATGTTTTCGGAGACCATCGGCTGTGTAAAAACCGTGGTTATTTCTGCGACGGTAATCCGAAGCCGGGTGAAATAAACCATGTGCAGGATATGAAAACAACTGGTATCTTCCAAGAGATCCTGTCGCCTTTTCTTCAATACGCCTTATCTATCAATTTCTAATATACTACTGAATGTCTAACTCAATTTGTTTGATTTACTAATTTTCTTTTGAATATCTATCGATGTATGTAACACTTTTAATTTTTCCTGGCATGGTTGAGAGGTTGGGACGGGATAGGGTGGGTCTCTTCATCGCAGCGACCTCCACGTGGTGAGACCTGGGTCATTGATGGCAATGTATTTAGTAGGGATGCGCGATTCTAGATCGATCCACTCAAGAATCGAACTCTTGGGTCGAGAAAATAGATCTTTTGTATTGATACTTTACTAATCGATTTTTTCTAGAATCGATTCCAAGTCTACAAGGATCGGGTTACGTTCTTAAATCTTCAATGAAAAAAAGTTTTGAAAGTCTATTTTGACGTTCTGTATTTTACGGATAATATAGGTTTGAGAATACAAAAGAATCGACCAATTTCTAGCGATGAATAAATCTAATATCACAACTAATAAAAAAAGCTTCTTACCTAGTCGGCTGGATTTGTGTAATATGGATATGAGAACTATTGCTATGATAAACAAATATGACCCAAAGCAAACTATTGTTAAATATCAAAACTGTTGAATAACTACTACATTTGTGTTACACGATTTTAATCTCCAATATAGTTACCGGTTTCCAGTTAAACTAAAAAGTAAAAATAACGATTAATCTTCTGAAGATGAATCTTGTGTATCCGATTTTTTGGATGAATCGATTTTTCCAAAATCAATTCGAATCGATTCTGAGAATCGATCTTTCGCTTGATATCGCTCATCCTAGTATTTAGTCATGAATTAACTAACTGCTGTTTCGGATAATTTCTCTTGTAATATTTTTCACTTTACTGCAACGAGTTATGCAATAGATCTCTTGAAAACTCGAAGATTATTCAATGATTTCTGTAACTTATTATTATTTGCATAAGCAATAAATATTTGAAATAATATATATATACGTGCGAACCTCTTCTTGGATAAACGTATCCTAATCTCATCAACCACCCGAAACTCATACGGGCTTCCAGTTATATTCCTCGCACGTCAGAACTTCAGAACGTTCAAGTGCAAGCGGGCTGGTCCCAACGGAGTGCAGAGTGGGGGGCCATAGCACGCGAGGGGCATAGACTTAAGTCCCGCCGACTCTTCCCCTTGGCCGCCTGGCTTGAGTCGCGCGGGAAGCCAAAGTTCCCGCGCCAGCTCGGTAGGCAACGTCCTTAACCCTTCGTACTAGGTGTCTTTCGTATGACAGTCGTGATCCTTGTGATGAGAGAAAATCTCACGCTATTGCGCAAGCGCCAAGAGCGAAATTTTGAATTTGCGCAGGCGCAAAGAGCGAAATTTTAAATTTGATAAACTAATGTGAAGTTATAATTCTAGTATATTTCATTGTAGTATTTTATTTTTCTTAAAGAAGATATTGTCACTCAAAATCAATTTATAACAATACTTAGTTATCACATTTTTTTAATTTTAAAATAATAAAACAATAACTACAACAGCATAGAAAACACGGAGTGACATGGAATATTTATATATCTATATATAATTTCAAATATGGCGACTGGAAACTACGGAAATAACCGAAGTATAACGAAGCCATCCGAATTGAGGTTTTTCTTATCAACGACTTGACTGAAGTGATGAGAGAAATTCTCACAGCTGTCAATAAATATTTTTTTTGCTTTATACTTTTGAGTTTTTAAAGAAGTTTTATTGACTATCATGTGAAGCATAAAATTCAGTGAAGGTAAAAAAATTTTCAAATGGTCATTCCATTTGAAATTATAAAGAAAAAAAAGTTTTAAAATGAGCGTGAGAGATTCTCTCTACGCGACGGGTACGAAGGGTTAATGCAATTTGCAGTTGTGGATTATCGCTCCGTTGATTATGGTCCTTACCGATAGGTACGCGGGATCGGTCCTCGGAGCGATGACTCAACGCTGGAGCAGTGATCTTCCAGATCAGTCTGATGCCTGGCCAGGAAGTCGGGGAATGGCAAGCAGCGGTCAGCCCATTACGCCATCTTTATGGCATCTGGGAAAGCGGGCGGTTGGTTCGTTTGGGAGGAACGGTTACTCGGCTATCGGGATAATTTCACATCCCTGTACGCCGGCAGTCGATGTGGTACGAGTTTCCGTCAGTCAGTGGTACATCGGATTGTCGGTAACGAAGGTCTTCGGGAGCGAAAAACGATCGTCATCGGTAATTGTTCATCCCTCGGTGGTCACGATCGTCGTCCTAGTTGCTTGTTGTTTGCTTGCGCTGCGCGCCGGAGCGAAATTATAGAATTTACAAAAAAGGAATTAGTTACTGGTAGTTATTGCCTATTTTGTATCGCGTTCGGTTAGCGTACCCTGCACAGGGACGCGGTTTTCGGAGGTTTCCTTCAGTTTTATGTCCTTGTAACAGGCGGCTGTAAAACGCCACTTTACAGTATGCCAATTTTTATTATTTTTTAATATTTTTTGTATTCATACTTCACTCACTTTTGATATACTCTTACATACATAAAAGACAAAACTGAATTTCTAGACATTTGTCTACAGTTCACTGAAGTCTCTTGAAATTTTGAAATAAAATTCAGAATATGTACACCTATTTTTCAATATTCATTAAGTACTTGATACAATCTCACACCTAAGAGTGAACCATCGTGACGTCTTTTATTTTTCTGACACTACCACATGTGCACACGATCAATTGAATTTCGCATGATGAATTCTCAAAGACGAAAGCATACTTTTCAAACGTTTTGTAACGAAATGATTCCTTACTCAAAATTTTTGTGAGTAAAATAGCAGTGAGATATTACAGTTAAATCAAAAGTATCGAAAAAAATTATTATCAAATATTCCGTTGGCAGCTGGCACACGTATTTACACACTCGCAACGTCAACATGGCTACGGCTGAAACGTCTGCGATAGCATTTCGATTGTTTAACGATTCACGGCACTTAGATACCAGTGGCATTTATTTCACCCGCAACAAAACAGCAGTACAAATAGATTAATTGCAAGCCCGTTGTTGGTTAAGCTCTATTTACTGATATTTTATGACGCGAAAATTCAGTGATATAAAATGACGACACCATTAGCTTTTCGGCTCAGCGCTGAGCTGGCGAGGCCGAGCCACATCCGAGCGTAAATTTCCGTGGGCCCCGTCCGCTGCAAATGAATACCCATGCACAGCTTCTGTGTTACACTACACACACAGCTTGAGCTAGTAAGCCTGTGCAACAGGTACGAAAGTGTCGAGCAATTCATCTTTGAGCTTTGACCAATATGACGCATTGACGCTGAAATATCAAGGTAAGAATTCGAACAGAACATGTGAAACTATTTATATTTATTGTATTTCGCGCCTCTTCCTCGAGATCACAGTTATAGTACCTCCCACTTGCCCCAGTGTCACCACAAAGTTTAAAGCTAGGAAACAAAAGATTTTCTGCTACGATAGCCTTCCTTCGCGACATACGCGCGCCTATCTTCATTTTTTTACTTCGTGTCAGTGTCTCCACACACAAAACGTGAGATTATTATTCTTCTTGTTTGAAATTTTCAAACAAGGCATATTGAGTCGTCGGCGAGATGGAGGAGGAAAAAATTCAATGAAAAATTCGTCATTTGGAGAGGAAATTGGAACGAAAAAAAGAAAGCTTCGTAAGTAGCGGGCTAACCCTACTTCTTTTGTCCGCGAGAAAAAAAAAAAAAATATCACGCTGTGGTATTTGAGTCTTTTTTAAAGACCAATTACCATGTAGCGAAGTAATACAGTTCGTTGTGTCTACGATTTTATCGTTTGACACAGTGCTTTCGGCTCTTACCGAAATGCACGCCTTTGACAAAGGATAGTACGCAATTGCGGCGAGTTTGGGTTTGACCCTCATGGCTCGGGTGGTAATTCTTATCATAAACCCCATTTGATGGCGGAACTGATTGTGGAATGAGACAAATATTGCACACGTACCATTGAATTTAAAGTCTCAGAGCTTCGTCGATCGGACGGCCAGAATATCGTTCACCGATAAGCTCTCGATCGAGGCATTCAAGGCATTCATCGATGAGAAGATATCGTTCGCCTAAAAGATCTAGATCAAGGTATTCGAAGTATCGGTCGCTGCGAAGATCTCGTTATTCGAGAAGATCTTTTTCGAGGTTTTCGAGACATTGCTCGCCGACGAGATCGCGGTCGCGACTGTCAAGACACCGTTTATTCAGTAGATCGTCGAGCAGTTCAAGCCGGGGTTCGTCGAAAGAATTCTTGTCTAACCGACGGTCGATTATTGATCAAAGAATCGACAATAAGGTTCTGCCTTAATATAACGATGACGCCTCTGCGGCCATTAACGGTAATGGAACCGTTAGTAACGTAACTTTGCAAGTTACCAGGAGTACAGAAGTATCGCCTCCGATTGTTCCTCCTGCGGTCATTACGCCTGATCATGAGGCCGAGATTGAACCTGATGTCTTGGAAGTCATAGGCACATGGCTCGAAACGGTCAAAAAATTTCCCCTGTCATTCATAAGGATGTAGCACTGCGGTGGGCAGAAATTTTCAGGAGCGGACTTCCAACTGAGGAAGTCAAGAATCTTTCACAGAAACATCCGGCTCCGGAAAATTGCGCTTTTATTTCCGTCCCGAAATTAGATGCAGAAATCATCGCTGCCGTACAGGAATCAGCGATAAAACGAGACAAGCGCATTGTCGAAAAACAAGAGCGCATAGCAGCCTGTCTAGGGGCTTTGGGAAAAGCATTTCGGGCGTCCTGAAGATGGAAGGAACTCAAAAAATCGAATTACTCGAATATCTGAGTGATATGGGTAGACTTCTAGCTTCAGTCCACCGAGAAGAGTCGTTGGCTCGAAAGAGTTTGGTTTTTGGCGAATCTTAACGCATCTTTGAAGCAAACGTTATGGAACACGACGATCGATGAATGGCTGTTTGGCGCAGATTTGGAAAATATAATTAAAACAGCAAAAAATCTCGAACGAGCTTCAAAGGATCTCAAGCCACTGAGCAAACAGCCTCAACAACGATATACAAAAAACTTGAGAGGCCCAGCCCGTCAGTCGTCATTCAGGAATCGGCCAACGGCGTCGGGCGGGAATCTAGGAACATTGTCGAACACTTCGGGACCAAAGAAACAGTCGTTTCACAGGGAGAATCATCGCTACAAGAGATGTTAATAAACTCACCGATAAATGTAGGTAAACCAGCCGTTGGCCTGAGATTTTTCGATAACGCTTGGTCAAAAGTAACCCACGATTCTGTTGTACGGAAGTGGGTTAAAGGATATGAGATCCCTTTTATATCAAAACCGTGGCAGAAAAGTTTTTCGAACGAGACAGTGTAGTCGAGGAACTTTAGACATTTAGTTCGGGCTCCGGGAAACTTCCACCGATATTCATAATTTTTTTTTTAATCGCTTCGAAATCGACTTTGAAACAAAGTTTACCACCTGAAAACACTTGATTTTTTTTTTTGAAAAATTTTTTTTCGAAATTTTTTTATTGCATTATTATTTTTTTTTTCAACAGTAAACTTACGTAATTAGTGTTTTTGAGGAAACTAGATGCAATATTGCTGAGGAAAATGAAGAATAGGCAGTAACTTATACTATATTTTCAGTTTATCATCAAAAGTCTTTTTATTTTGAAACTTATGAGTTGATATTGTCAATATCGTTTTCGATTGAGTCGTCGGCTCTAATGACCGGCACTGCATTCATGCAGCTCGTTCCGTTGCATACACCACACACTTTGGTGCAGTGTAATCCACTCTTTCTACAACCACATGCTAGCCCACATCCTTTCTGGTAGTTGCAGAAAATAGTTTTCAGGATGTTTTCTGGGGCCGGTTGCTGCTGCATAATCACAGGTTTCAGAAATTGATTATGATAACTCCAACCCCACTCCGTTGGAGATATTTTATTCCCAATCCAAAGTTGTACGTGGAGATAAACCCTCTTAAGATGCTCGGCTGATGCGTCTTCGGTCGGGGGCAAAGCGTGCAACTGCGTCGCTCTGGTATTTTTAGCTGTCGCCTTGATGAAACTCTCGTACCTAGGTTAAAATGAAAAAAGGTCATCAGGATCACAATATCATTACTTTTCAAAGTCAATACCAATATTAATACACACCTGAATTCGTTCAGCGATTTTTTAGATTTCGGGGCTCCATACGATGCGAGAATGCATGTAATCCCCGCATCAAGGAGATTTGTGACGTCCGCATTCTCCGCTTTGAATACCACAGCTAGGGCACGAAGATCCGCTCTTCTCTCAAAGGCTTTGGCGAAATTATTTTTGCCTTTATTATAAAAATCTGACGTAGTATCGCATCCTGTTAGTGCGTGTATAAATAGTAAGTGTTCTTGGCAGTTAGGTAATTTGTTTTTCAAGCCCTTGGAAGAGAACACTTTTTCCTCTATTTTTCCCTTGGCTGGTTTCAAATAATAAATTTCCTTATTATCAGGCGTGAGCGCAGTCAGAATAATTGAAACATCGATGTCTTCAGCTACAACAACAACATTTTCTTCAACAATATCAATAGCTGTAGTAACGATTAATGTATCTACATCACTTTCAGCTTGGTGAGACAAGATGTTATCTGCCGTCAGGAACTCCCTTAACGTTGAAATGAGGCGTGATTTATTATAGCTGTTCGCTAAAAACTTCTCTTGTGCGATTTTCAAGGACATATCCTTATGAAAAGTACAATCCACTGAAGTATTTTTCAGGAAACGGCGATTTCTTTCTATAGATTTCGTTCCATCTTCATTATAGCCATCAAAAACGACGATGACATTGTTCCCGTAATTATTTTTCAAGTATCTCACGTAAGCTTCGCAGATACTCCCAAACTTTTCCTCCGGTTGCCATTGAACACGGTGTAGAAGCATTCCTCGATCAACAATAAAAACGGGTTGTTCGACATTTTTAATATTTATTGGTATTGACGGGAACAGATCAAAAAATGTTGATTTTTTAGTTTTTCGCATTCCTGCCTCATCAAAAAGAGATAGCGGATAAGGAGCCAGCTCAAACTGCAGAGAATTTGTTAACTCTTCGTCAAATTTTTTCAAGACACAGATCCGTTGGAACAGCAGTAAAGGATCAATTGGGACAATGTCATCATGGATTTTCATTTTGCTGTGTACAGCCAAGAGAGGAACGACTTTATCTTGTCTGGATAATTTGACTTCCTTAAAATTTGCTTTGTCTATTTTTTTCATCGCCTTGACACCCACCTCAAAGGCGTCACAGCAATTTATTGTCTAATCCCCTACTACTCCCGTTGCGATGGACATTATAGGACCAGTTCCCGAAAAAGGATTGTGTTGGCTCAGAAATTCTTCAATTTTTTTGATATCCGAGCGGTCTCTTTTCATACGAGCATCGGTGGCGTTAGTATGCTGAAGACTTTTGTCGAAAGATAGATTGCAAAAGTTTTCAATAGTGTCGAGTATATCCTTACAGTAGATGGTTCCTTCTACCCACTGATGAACAACGCTTTCCGTAGTACCACGACGAAAAGGACCACCCTCCGAATTCATTGCTCTCACCAAAGTTTGTTCGATAGTTTGATGAGAAGTAATACCCGCGAAATATTTATTCGAACGTCAAGCTGTGAAATAACCTTCTTCTGTAAATTTTCTATATTCTTCTCGATCCATTTTCTCATTCAGCTCCTTCATATCTTGTATATATAATTGGGTAGATTTGGCATACGGAAGATGATCTGCAGCGTGAAAATAGGGAATCATCAGTTCGGCGGTACTGAGATGTAAGTCCCAATTACCCATTCGTTCAGCGGCAATATTGTCCTTCAGTATGGATACGATCCGAAAATACGTAATCCACAGCTTACACGTTTTGCTCTTCTTTTCAAGTTCTTTCAACTTGTCTTCAAACAAACGAGCAATTTTTGGAAAACTTCATTGTTCTGTATTTCGTTGAGGTTGAACACGTCAAATATATTTGAAAATTGTTCGTCTTTGGATAATTCGGAAAATTCGTCATTACTTCCCATTAAATCGGAGAATATCAGTCGGGAGAGAGCAAGTTGAAACAACGTATGAGCTCTTACTGCTCGTTCATAAGCCTTTCCTGATAGAATGTGCTTCAAAGTATTTTCTGCATAAATGGTTCCAGGACCTTTTTCGAGGCCACTACTTCTCATAACGAAGCCGATACACCCCAAGAATGATATTAGTCTTTGGAACCCCCCTAATCTAATGACGACCAACAATTGGTCTGTCAATGACTAAGCCGCAACTATGTCACGAGACTTGGCATAAAGGGGTTGATCAAACGTAAGAATATAAGTTCTCAGTCCCAAAGCTTCTGCTTCGCTAATGGAATGCTTTATCGCAGTGTATAGTGTACTGTAATCGCTCGGAGTTCCATTGACAAACGGTAAGAAATTTATCCTAGAAGTATCAAATTTTCCACCCTTCGTCAGCATATCCATAAACCCATTCCAACCAAGGTAGCCGTCGCAATTCTTACATTGTAAGTACATCCAAAAAATATTCAACTTCGTTGTTAGTGTTAGTTGGAGTTGAAGTTCTTCTTGCGGGATTGCGACACAAATCTTTTTTAATCCTTCACCTGCTGAGGCAGTATAACTTTCAATCGGAATGTAACCTTTCTGAATAACTTCGGACTGAGATGGAATCTCTTTGAATCGTTCGAGTGGTTCTCTAGGCTCTAGTCCGTCTCCTGGAGTAATAATGAAAATGGAATTGATCCCAAATTGTGGAAGGTACCTTTTCCATCGATGGTATCTACATTTAAATCATAATTGTCGTGCACGAATTACACAAAAGTCCCGGGTTTTATCTGAGAAGGCACCTGGAATACAGCAGAAGTTTCGTATAATCTTGCTTCTTTGTATGCACTACAAAAGCCGAGAGCGTGGCATATTTCTATAATTTTTTTAGAACTGAATTTTCGATGAAGCGTAACAGACAACGCAACTTGCAGGGGCGATAAAAAAGTCCGTGGCCTAACTGCAGCCATAATGGCATGAGCGATAGAGGTGCACTTCTTTTCATTGAAAGCAATACTTGCATCTCCTTTCTTATCCTTCAAAATAATTTCCCGGAGAAGATACATCAATGCGCTTGGTATTGATTCGTTGATGTTGTCGAACATTTGATCGCTCGGTGGGTAATTCTCCCGTGAACATACTTTGGTTTTGATGCTTCTTCGGAGAATCTGGCCAGCAGCTAGTAAAATGCGAAATTCCTCTTCCTCATAATTTTTTAAGCGTTCATTATACCAATCGTCCGTCGAGATTTGATCATGTTCATTAGCAAAACAGATAATTGATTTACCCCCGGCTTTCGTAGTTATGATTATATCATCTTCGTATTTCGATAATAGCCTTTTCTTAATGGTTTTTTCATCAGGAACATGCGAGCCTGTGATTATTTCTTTCAACTGTTGTAGACTGAATTGAGAATCATCGTTGTCTTCAATAAACTTGAATATCTCGTCCATTGCATCGTCTACTACGACAATGGCTTGTCTGGGGGTTTTATCTTCCGATTGCATATGCAACACATTAAAACAATCTGCATGATATCGAGCGTCAACTGCCGTCAAGTCAATTACACTTGAAATTCTCGTAAGAATTGTTCGAGCTTGATCATCTCTTCGTTTCTTCGCTACATTGAGAACTGTTTCTTTGAACTGATACTCACTTACTAATCTGATTTTCCTCCGGGATGCTTTGGGTAACTTTACATTTTTGACCAGATCTGCTTCTTCATTGCATAAAAAGCAGTTACTCTTCGACTCGAATCCCGCGAAAACACTTTTCCTTATTTTTTTTTTTCGGTGGGCTATAATTTTGAGATGTTGATTCCTCGGATTTTTTTTTATTATTAAAAATATTGATATACTTCCTATTTACGTATTTTTGTCGACACTTTGAGCGAACATGAAGAGATGCAACGCTATTTAAGAACTTTAATTTTCCATCGGATCGCTCGGTTGCGGCATGTCGTAAGTTAAGCATTATTCTCTCCACTTTTATGAGATCTCCCGTAGTTTCGCAAATGAAAAATTTCTCACCGTCATCAGAATTTACAGAGTCTTGATTGGGCTCATTCATCTTTAAGCGTTTATATTCAATACAAAATTTAGTTACACGGACAAAATGTACTCACTACAGTGTATTTTCTATTATTCAATACATTATTTTTACTACTTTCTAATACTCTTATACAAGTAGCCTGGATGGCTCTCGGATGCGACTGGCTCCGTCGGGTAGCCGAGAACAGCTGCCGCGCACGACCATCTCCCCCTAAAAACGCTCCCAGGGTCGTATACCTGGGTGGAAATGTAATTTAAATTCTCCGAAGTATTGACCTATAGTAGAGGGCCTATACTTGTTTTTAAAATAAATTCACCATGACACGCTTATCTGAATACCTCAAATACACTTTTAATGCGAATTAACGATTAATCGGTTGTTTACATAAATTAAAAAAAAGCAAGTGATCTCAGGTGGTAAACTTTGTTTCAAATTCGATTTCGAAGGGATTAAAAAAAAATCATGAAAATCGGTGGAACTTTCCCGGAGTTCGAGCTTTTGGCGTTTTTTCTTCTGAAGTTCCTCGACTAGTGTGGTCTAGTCAAGAGCAGACGTTAATCAAAGGACAAATTGATAAGCTGTTTTCTAAATGAGCGATCGAGATTTGCTCACCCTTGGGAGATCAATTTTTATCGAAAATTTTTTTGGTCCCTAAACCAGATGGGACGTCTAGATTGATACTTAAACTCAAAAAACTTAACGAATTTATCGAGGCGGAGCATTTTAAGATCGACGATTGGAAAGTAGCAAGACGATTAATTGGTTCCGATGATTTTATGGCCACTCTGGACCTAAAAAATGCGTGCTATCTAGTTCCTATAGCGAAGAGCAATAGGGAATATTTACTGTTTTTGTATAAGGGTGAAATCTACGAATTCACTTGTTTACCTTTCGACTTAAACGTGGCTCCGTACGTTTTTACAAAAATTTTGAAATCGGTCGCGGCGTTCTTGAGAATACGGGGGTTTCGTTCCGTGTTCTATCTAGATGACATGTTCATTATCGGAAGCTCTTATGCGGAATGCGTAGGAATGTTCAAAGAACGCGAGCAATCTTAGAACAGCTGAGATTTGTCATAAATGAACAAAAAAGTTCTAAGGTCCCAACTCAGCGCTGCAAATTTCTAGGTTTGGTTTTTGATTCGAGAAAGATGATGATTGAATTGCCAGAGGACAAAGTTCAACGTACCGTCAAGCTTTTGAATCAATTCAGTAAGTTCGCAAGTTGCGCAATAAGAGAATTTGCAGTTTTCGTTGGTACTCTAGTTTATCGTTGCTAGGCTTGAAAATACGGGATGATCTATGTACGTAGTTTCAAGAAAGAATAAACTCGTACGTTAGAAGCCAGCAACGACAATTTTGACGCAACGATGAGTCTTCTAGGTAAATTTGAGGAAGAATTTAGGTGGTGGAAAACGCATATCCTCTCCGCTAGCGTGCAGATAAACGAACCGGTTTACCATCTTGAAATCTTTATGGATGCGTCGCGCTCAGGCTGGGGGGTTTTTTGTGAAGGATGCCGTAGTAATGGTTTCTGGAATCTCAAAGATCTCGAATTACACATTATCGTTCTAGAATTAATAGCGGTATTCTTCGGTCTAAAATGTTTCGCAAAGGATAAACAGCGCTGTAATATCTTACTTCAGATTGATAATACAACGGCAATATCCTACATTAATCGAATGAGAGACAGTCGTGCCGAGACACTGAGCTTACTAGCCAGAGAAATCTGGCAGTGGTGCAGAGAGACATTTGGATCTCAGCGGCATACATTCATTCTAGCGAAAACATTGAGGCTGATCGTGAGCCCAGGCGGCTACAGTCTGCAACGGAATTCGAGCTCTCCGATGGCGCGTTCGGAAAGATTATTCAGATCTTTGGTTCTCCGCAGATTCATTTATTTGCTTCCAGAGCAAATAAGAAAAGTAAACGTTACGTGTCGTGGCAACGCGACCCTGAATCATTTGCTATAGACGCCTTTACCTTTGAATGGAAGAAATGGTTTTTTTTATGCATTTCCTCCGTTCTCGATTATCTTGAAAGTATGAAAAATCGAACGCGAAGGTTCGAGTGGCATAGTTGTCGTTCCCTACTGGGAGGCACAGCCGTGGTTTCCGTTATTTTTGTCTTTAATCGATACGTAACCTATCATTTTCCGTCCAAATATCAACTTGTTACGCTCTTCCAGCAGGGAACCACATGTCATGTGGCATCAACTTACCCTGATTGCCGCGAAGTTATCAGGGAGGCCTACGCGCAGAGAAAAGTTCCGGTGGAATCGCTGGATTTCTTGATCGCCTCTCTATCAGAGGCTACGCTTCGTCAGTACGACAGTGGCCTCAAAAAGTGGTGGAACTTCTGCATTCGCAAAAATGTTGATTCATTCGCTGGTTCGACAAATGACGTTTTAACGTTTTTCACTTAAGAGTTCAGGCGAAAAGCCTCTTATAGTTCGCTTAACTGTTACCGATCTGTGGTATCACTGATATTAGGACCAGAGTTTGGACAGGACGAAAAAATTAATCGATTCTTTAAGGGAGTTTATAAATTGAGACCAGTAACACCGAGATACGACTCAAATTTTTCTCAGTTTTTTCAAAATTTATATGTTCAACAATGAAAAATGCCTCGTGATTAATATTAATATTGATAATGCATATCCACATTTCAATTACTAGGCGGTCATTGACTGTCTTACGGGCTTCGCATCAGAAGCGTAAGATTCCAAAATGTAAACACACTTACAGACATTCTTACAGTTGTGCTCGAAGAGGAAGAACACTTCATATATTTGTCCATATTATCCCCTAAAGTTTGCGCCGAATTCTGTCCGTGCGTTTAGCAACAATTAGCGGTCGAACCCACACAGCAAAATTGATCCCGGGAGCATCCTGATACAGTCCTATTCGTGTCTTGCCAAAATAAGACGTCTTATAGGTATATATGGGATATACTAGCAAGACCTTGTTCTACCCAAGATTTATATAGGACAGCTTGAGGATGTCCTGTCGTAACTGTAAGTAGACGATCGCAGCGCGCTCTCTTATAGATGTCTGTAGGAGGTACTAGTAAGACACTGTTCTACTCGAAATTAATATAGGAGGTCTTGAGGATGTCCAGTCGTGACCGTGATTAGACGATCACAGCGCACTCTCTTATAGATGTCTGCGGGAGGTACTAGTGAGACACTGTTCTACCCGAGATTAATATAGGATGGCTTGAGGATGTCCTGTCGTAACTGTAAGTAGACGATCGCAGCGCGCTCTCTTATAGATGTCTGTAGGAGGTACTAATAAGACGCTGTTTGACCCGGGATTGATATCGGATGGCTTAAGGATATCCCGTCGTAACCGTAAGTAGACGATTGCAGCGCACTCTCTTATAGATGTCTCTGGGAGGTATTAGTGAGACATTGTTCGACATGCGATTGATATAGGATGGATTGAGGATATCCTCTTGTAACAGTTAGCAGACGATCACAGCGCGCTCTTCCATAAATGTCTGTAGGAGGTACTAATAAGGCATTGTTCTACCCGAGATTGATATAAGATGGCTTAAGGGGGGATTTGCTTTTTTTTTGACAAAAAAAATCAATTTTTCAGCGACCAATGATTTTCATTCTTCAAGATGTTGAGAACGTGTGTGCCAAATTTTAAGTCGAAACTCGTAAAACTGGCCAAGTTATAAGCGATTTTATCATCAATCAATATATCCCCGTAAACCGTACTCATAACTTTGAACGCGTTTTTCTCGACACAGCTTTTTCACAACTGGTGTGTATGATATCTTCAAAACTATTTAACCGATCGCCTTCAAATTTGGACAGCATGTCAAATGAACATCCTTCTATCGTTTGATAAACCGAAAAAGCAATAGTTTGAAAAGTTTTTTTTCATAGCAAAAAATCGGTAATTTTTTTTAGCAAAATCGATATATTGAGTTCAAAACATCACCGTGTCCTCAATTTTTTTTTTTTTTTTCGATTCATCAAACGATAGCTACACGTGTATGGAGTGAAATGGTATTTGATTTTTTTGTTTCGGATCGTTGAGAAGAGAGAAATCATGCACACCAGTGACCGCGGCGTTTCGCGCGGCGTCGTGAACGAGGGGGGGCAGGAGGCGCATTCTCGAGAGGATACAATTGAACTTTTTTTTTGTGCATACATGGAATAACAATAAAACTGCATGCCAAATTTTAAATTGATTCATTGCATAGTTTCTTCACTAGAAAATTCGAAAAAAGCGGTAAATTTTGCAAAAAAAAAGCAAATCCGCCCATGAAGATATTCTGTCGTAACCACGAGTAGACGATCAAAGTGTGCTCTCCATGGGACGTCCCAAAAAGGTTAAATAAAGTTACGCTTAAATAATTTTTTACAAGAAACGAGGTTTTTTTTTCTTGTTTGTTTTCATTGCGGAAAAAAATTATCTTGTTTGAAGCAACCTTCGAAACATTTCCAAAAATCAGTGGTTTATCACTTTTGAAATAAGGTGATTTGGTATATTTTTCCGGGATCTAGCTGTTGTAGCCTTGCTGCCTATTCGTACGTGATTTGTGATACAAAGACAGCCTTTTGTCAACGTATAAGGCATCAAGAAGTGCGGCAGCTACTCGGGCAAGTAGCACGATCTGATGAGTAGGAATTCTGATGAGTAAGACAAGTAGCACGATCTCTATAAGCGCTTGCTATTGTTGATCTTCGACCCCCTCCACTACGAAGCTCGAATCAGTGCGAGGTGCGGGTCCGTGCCCGTTTTCTACGACGAACATTCGAAACTTGGGAAAAATTTGGGATTGTGTCAATTATCGTGTAATTTGTTATGTAGCAGAGCTGTATTATATTGAGGTAAGTAATGGTGTAAATAATGCATTTTTACCGTCGATTTTTACGGTATGTATAAAATAACCTCAATCAAAAATGTGTCGTCATTTACAGTGAGGGCTTCGTATTATTTGATCGCGGAATAGATTAATTTTTTTCAATGATTAATTATTTTTTTTTTATATTCGTATAATGCTTTTTTCTATTTGCCTTTCTCATTATATAATCCTTATAAGAAACTCTTGTGCCACGTGCATACATAACCTCAATCGGTGTACGCGAAAAATTCTTTCTTATTCGACGTTATTTGTACGCGTACGATGTTTAATTATATTACTTCAATGTAAAGTTATCGTGACAATACAAATATGTATTTAAAAAAATATCCCCTTTTCGTATAGGCCTTGTATTATTTGATCACGACGAGATGAATTGATTTTTCTAAACTTTTTTATTTTTTTTATTTTTTGTTTTTTTATCCGTATAAAAATAATATAATGGGAAACCCGAATGAAAGAAAAAAAAACCGTAGAAGCTGAAATATAAAAAAATGTGTCGTCATTTGCTGTGTGTGCTTTGTATTATTTGATCATGGAACAGATTAGTTTTTTTCATTAATAATTTTGTTTTGTTATAATCGTAGATATCAAGTTACCGTGACAATACGCATGTATACATATAAATCTGTCCTCTTTTTGTGTAGACTTTGTATTATTTCATCACGAGATTAATTGTTTAAAATATTTGTTTTTATAAAGATAATATATGAAGCGCTAATGAAAGAAAGGAATAAAGGAAAGAGACTAAAAAATACAAAAACCCGCACAAGTTCGAATATAAAAAAAATGTTTCCTCATTTGTTGTAGACTTTGTATTACTTGATCGTGGAATTGAATTTTTGAATTTTTTAATTTCATTGTTTTTTGAAAATATTTTTTTCAGGTTTTACTCGGTTATTCCCCTTATTACAGTCTTCTTTCGCTAGCTTCCTCATTCTATTCTTCCGGTTGCTTTTTTCGTATTGTATCATCCTTATACGAAAATCTTGTGCCACGCGCATACCCGACATTCATCGGTGTAGGCGGCAAATTTTGTTTCGTCTGTTGGTATTCGTAAGTCGATAGCTTATTATATTACTCGATCAATCTAGCTTCATTTTATGCTCATACGAAACCACAATCGCAATCACGAAAAATTTTTCTATTCATTTTCATTCGCATGATGTTGAATGAGTAGTTTTCATATGTAAAGTTTTATGATTAATGTTTCTGAAAAAAATCTGTCGAGGCTTTCGGGTAGCGGTTCGATAGAACAAAGTTTTACATTATAAAATAATGCATATATTCATTCTATTTTTTACGTTTTCAAGATAACTTCGCTATTATTACGAACGTTTATGGATATGTTAAAAACAATTTCTATTTTGAAAGCAATTTATAGGAAAAGTAAGTTTCTATCTAACTCATTGATTTAATTTTTCCCCGCCCTATAAATCTATTTATAGTTGCGATCGGAATGTCATGAAAGAGAATTAGCGTGAAAAAAATTGTTTCCTTTTTTTTAGTAAGGCAAGATGTAAATGTTATGGAAGTTAACTAAATCGAAGTTGCACTGCGTTCTGCTCGTACACATGAAAATCTACGAAGCCCTAAGAAGAAATTTCTCTTCTACAGATGGAGTCACGCAAAAGAAAAAGTGATTCTCAAATTTTTAGCCGGCAACGACGACGTCGAATTGCAACAATTATTCAGCAGTGGAAAATTCAATCTGAACCCGCTAGTGGATTAACCGAGTTGTCTCCGGCAAACACGATTATCGACACATTACCCTGTCCAAAAAAGATTGAACTAGCATACTCAAATGATTCGCCTGATTCTCTAACATCTTCTGAAGATAATTCTATCGCAATACAAGCTGTAAATAATTCTTTTCAAATGGATAATTATCCGAGCAGTGACGAAAATCCGCATAACGATAGAAATATAACTTCCGTTGTTGAAGTTCCCGGAATAGAAACATTGGTAGACTCTTCGCAGATTGCCGATTATGTTAAGACGAAGTTGGGGGTATGGGCTGTTAACGAAAAAATATCGCATAACAGCTTAAGAAAATTACTCAACTTGTTAAAATTTGTCCCAAGCCTATCAACAGTTTTACCAAGCGATCCTCGTACTTTACTCCAGACTACGAATCGAACCGATATTCGGGAAGTTTTTCCGGGAGAGTACTACGATTTCGGACTTGCCTCAAGTATTCAGGACATTTGCAATAGAATTGGAAATCTAAAAGTTGATGAAATAGCTATTTCTATAAATATTGATGGGGTCCCGTTAATAAAGTCTTCTACTGCGGCGTTTTGGCCGATTTTGGGAAATATTATGCCGCACAAAGAAGTTTTTATGATTGGAGTGTACTACGGCCACAAGAAGCCTCAAGATGCGAATCTTTATTTAAACGAATTCGTCGAAGAGGCCATTGAGTTGTCCACCAATGGCATTATAATTGGCGGAAAAAAATTAGAACTACTCAATTCGTCTTATCGTTTGTGATGCTCCTGCAAAATCATTTATTTAGTGCGTGAAAAATTTTAACGGATTTAATAGCTGCACTAAATGTGTGACGAAAGGAAAAACAAAAAAAAAAAAAAAAATCGCATGTGTTTCCCCAAATTAAATGCTAAACGGTGAACAGATGAAGATTTTTTGAACTATAGCGATCAGACGTACCATGAAAGAAGAACGTGTCTCGACTTTATACCGGGATTGGGATTGGTATCTAATGTAAGTTTAGATTACATGCATTCAAGTCTGCTGGGTGTTGTTAAAAAAATGTTAACGTTGTAGATTCATGGCGAAATCAACTACAGACTCGGTCGTTTACAAATTCTAAAAATATCGAAACGGCTTACAAATGATATGAGGCCATTTATTCCACAAGATTTTGGTCGAAGACCACAGTTGTTGGAGTTCTTGAGGGAATGGAAAGCTACCGAGTTTCGACAATTTCTTTTATATACGGGGCCAATCGTTTTGAGAAAGATTTTGCCAAAAGATATGTACAATCACTTCATGACGCTCTATGTTTTGATCAGAATATTATGCGATGTGGAGCAGCATCAAAATAAGTTGAACTACGCAACACAACTCGCGAAACACCTTATTAAGTCATTTGCTAAAATATACGGCGTCCATCACTTGACGCACAACGTGCATGGCATTATCCACCTCGTTGAAGATGCGAAGTTACACGCATCTATTAAGAAGTTTAGTGCCTTTAAATTCGAAAATTTTATGCAAACATTAAAACCTATGATACGCAAATCAGAAAAACCATTGCAACAAATCGCTCGGCGCTGCGGCGAAATTCAAAAAATGAAAACTGCATGTTCAAAGTACGCTCAAGACATGAACGATAATTTGGTACCTGTTGGCAAAATCCACAGTATAAAGTCATTCAATCATCGAACTTTATTATTAGAACTAATGGGAATGCTGATAGTTGCTGTGTTCTGAAAAACGGTGATATGATTGACGTTCAGAATATAGCTTTCTGTCACGAAACTCGAAAATTTGTGATAATAGGAAAACAACTCACTATCAAGGAAGATTTTTTTACTATTCCATGCCCATCATCATTGCTAGGAATACATAAAGTGAAATATACGCGCATTGAAAGATTGACCATACACCCACTTAGTGATATTACGAAAAAGTGTGTAAAGCTCCCACACAATTCAACATTCGTTGTTTTCCCATTTCTCCATGATAATAATTCAGTTGAATCAAGTGTATAGGGGTTCGTGTTATATCTTCTTTCGTCGCTATTACTAAATATTTTGAATTAAAAACACTTGAGAACCAGAAGTACATTGCATTAGTTAGTCGTTGGATAATGTTCGGATGTAGGTGAATTGGAATCATACAGTTAAGCAATGAGTACACATCGTCCATCTTGACATTCATCGGTAAAACTGAAATCTTAAATTTTCAGGTCTCTCAAAGATGGCATCTAATCGATATGCGGTTATTGAATTCAAAGATGGCGCTAGTCTTGATACGGAAAAATGGATGACACCTCGGAAAACGCATTGTTACTGGCCTCCATAAAAAAACGAATCGAGATTATTGAAGGCTGTTGAGAATCAAGAGGACGTTACCGAAAACTGGCCTCAGCACGATATTATAAAAATATTGGCTTCGACGAGTACGTTCAACCAATTTTAAATTAAATTTCATGCTTGTATGCCAATGCATATGTGAAAAACGATTATACAAGCCAGTATGTAGAAGTCATTATGATGGTACAAGTCACTAGTCATTATTATTATTATTTTCTTTTTTCAAAACAATTAATTCCAAAATATACTCGTTATCTTTTTCAGAAACATTTAAGCATGGACAAACTAAATGTACATAGGCTTTAGTAATGTCTGATATTAACACTGATTCGGAGCGTGATGATATTGGATCAAAAAAATCGACTCAGTCGTCTGTTATCATTAGACCATTTCCACCGATTGACATCGAGGGTGCAGCATGCTTCTCCAGTGGTAATGAAGATTTGGATATCGAAACGATAAAAAAAAAGTGCACTGAAAACTAGCGTACGGTCAAATACAAAGGATCCAATTTCTTCTATAAACAAACTGTCCGTCATTGAGGGAACCGTACAATTGTATTGTTACAAAGGGTGAAATCACCCGTTTTGCCCCCTTTTCAATGATCTAGTAGTCATCATAGATAAAAGACGTTTATAAACCTCTTATGTCTTTCAAAAGAATAAGGTTGCTGCGTCAACCAACATTATTGTAAAAACAGTCTTGTTTCAGACTTAAAACGAGAAACACATATTTCGCAATTAAAGCTTATTCACAACATTTTATTCACGCTTTTGATTTTGACTTGATTATTAAACTTGCGGATCCATATTTTATTGCCGTAACGTCGAAGAACGTTACATTGGTGTCAGAAGCGGGATCTTGAGTTTCTTTTTAATCGAGTCAATTCAGTGCGCGAACTATAACTATGAGCAATAGTCGTAAGACACGCTCACGTCGAAGGGAAAGTGGCGGAGAAGAACCTTCCATTATGGAAAATCCGCGGGTTCCCGAGACAATCTCATCACCTTCAGTGGACCCTCTTCCAATTCCTTCGGCGGTCTCTCAGATTGATCTGCTGAAGATCATATCCCAACAACAGGAAGCCGCTGAACGTCATCAGCAGCAACTTCTCCAGCTGCTGCTTGATCAACAAGAGCAGCGAAAAAGAGAACAAGAACAACGAAAAAGGGAACTTGCCTCTCAGTTGGAGCAGCGAAAAAGAGGACGAGAACAACGAGAAAGGGAAATTGCCTCTTAGTTGGAGCAGCGGAGGCTTGGTAGAGAAGCTCAAGAACGATCCGAGACCAGTCTTCATGAACTGTTCCGGACGACTGTGGCAGCTCTTCAGGCTGTCCATCAAGTGAACGGCTCAGGAGAACCGGCTGTCACCCCTCGAGGTTCCAGAGTCGTTACTCCGCTTCCCTCTCCTGTTCCCTCTCCTGTTCCTGTTCCCGCTGTTCAGGAGGTCCGACATCCAGGACGGTTCCAGGATGTTCGAGACTCAAGGTCTGTGCCTTTTATTAGGGGAACAGATGAATCCCCAATTTGTAGAACAACAGTAAATAATGAGGTTGGCTTTTCCGAGCCTCTGTCTCAGGTTCAACCTCGTTATTCTCATTTAAGTCAATTAAATAATTCCAAATTTCCTGGGGTTGCTTCTCAGATTAACGAGAAACCCTTTTATCCTTTAAAACCGCCAATTTTTGATGGAAAGATTCCATGGGCAGATTATGAACGTCAATTTAACACAATTGCAAAGCATAATCAGTGGGACTCCGCCATGAGGGCCCACAGCCTTGCCTCTTGTCTTCGGACGCCGGCTCTGAATGTTTTAACGGCATTGTCTGAGGAAGAAATTTCCGATTATGAAAAACTTAGTTCCGCGCTTAAATTGAGATACGGAAATGACCATCTGACAAAATTGTACACAGCTCGATTACAGACTAGAAGACAAGGACGAGACGAAGACCTCGCGTCACTTAGCCAAGATATTGAACGGCTTTCTCGTGTAGCTTTGCCAGACCACGAGCCGTCTCGTAATTTATTAGCGACCCAAGCTTTCTTAAACGCAATTAGTGATCCAGAAATTAAAATGGCCGTTGGGACATCGGTTCTCACTTCTCTACGAGAGGCAACGGCCAAAGCCCTTGAGGTGGAGGCAATGCGAAAACAATATTTTGGGTTGAGCAAGCTTCGTCGGATTGTGGTGTCCAAAAACACCTCAGAAAGACGAGGTTTTGAGCACTCGGAAGAGTCAAAGCCTCAAAATTACAGAAATAAAAATAATAACAAGTATTATAATCGTGAAAATCGTGGTTCTCTTCAGAATCAGAGTAACAAACACGAAATTAGAGGCGCAGTTACGACAGATCAAACTGTAGTAACTTGTTTATTTTGTCATAAAATAGGACATGATACCGATCATTGCTTTTTACTTAAAAGGTTAGGTTAAAAAACTGTTATATATAAAATAATATTATCTATAAAATACTATTATATATAAAAATACTAAAAAAATGTAAGAACTGTCGTTGACCTCAATTTTTGCATTTTTGTACTTTACGATTGTTTTCTTAAGTGTTAGTTATTTTTTATTCTTTTTGAAAAATTTATAAGTCAGAGAACACCTAATAATACGTATTGCGTATATATATATATATATATATATATATATATATCAAATATATATATATATTTGAAACATTCGCAATTTGAAAAAAAACTGGAACGAGACAGATCACCATAACAAAACTTACTTACTATATATATATGTAAGCTTGTGCGTAATCAAGCTTGGCTGCGTCGCCTATTGACACGCGTGTGAGAGTCAGTATGTAACAAGACTCCGAGCTGTTAGCATCAATGTTATTATATTGATGTATACAAGGGTTTGCTATCGGCAATTGTATAGATTCAGGTTAGCTATAAGATTATTAGTAAATGGTAATATCTCTGTATTTCACTAATTTGTACATATTTTTAATATTTCAGTTGTTAACTGCATCTTACATGTGTAGATTATCACCCTAATCTTCATTCCTTCCTAACAATATAATTATTGGCTTACATATATATTTGAAACATTCGCAATTTGAAAAAAAACTAAAGATTTGATATATTTGATATATATATATATATATATATATATATATATATATATATATATATATATATTAGACTGGGCCAAAAAAATTGACTATTTTTTTTTTTTGAAAAATATATTGAGAATATCATTTAGTATGGCAAAAAAAAAATTTCATGAAATTTTAAGCCCTTAATATTAACTTTAAGAGGTCTATCATCGCTATTTTTAATTTTTAGTAATAATTTGATGTTTTACGTCATAACTGTCGAAATATTGATGTGAAAAAATTTATGTTCACTTATCCCTTTATAAAATTAAATTCCCTACAAAAAAGGTCTGATTATAGATTTTTGTCAGACAAGCCGTTTCCGAGTAATTAAGCTTAATAAATTGATATAATTTCTCGAGAATCAATCGAGAATTAATCGAGAAATTATATCAAGTTATTAAGTTATTAAGAAAAATTGAAAATCTGCGATGTTGTATCAAGTAAGTTCAATTCATATCAAAATATTATTGTGATTCTACTCGTAAACTGTAACAGTTGAATTTAGCCGCCAAAGCAGTGACTACGGGACTCAGTAATAGGTAGGTCCGTAGGGAGGGGGGCTTTCACCTAAGCGAGAGACGACGGGTTAGGAATCGATCGAGAAGTATAAGCGGGAGACGATGGATGAGCGGTCGATCGTCATCAGAGTGCGCTCTAAAATAAAGAAATCATAACGAACGAATAAATACAACCGACGAAAAATTATGTAAAACGCATACGGATTCTATTGCGAGAACGAAGGACTCGTAGCAGCGACCCATCTTTTACGGATTCCCGATCAAGGAAAAACCACCGAGATATGACGGACGAGGGGATTCAAATTGGCCGGGCACGGAATTAGCGAGCGCAACTGCGGAAATGGAAACTGGGATTTGAAGAATATCCCCAAAGACACGCTTATGATAAGTTTTATATTCTGACCTGTACTATTTTATCTGTAATTTTACGAGTATGCCGTTTATGGAATTGTTATTGTCCTAGATATCCGCCGTGCCCATTTTATTTATACAATTTATTTATTATTTTCTCTCATATTTATACTTTTCTTTTATTCGGTTTCCATATAGATGCATGTCATTCGGTCATACCGACATCCGAAATTCCGTTTTAAATAAAAACAATAAAAAACAATAAAAGTAAATTGATAGCTGATGATTTTCGTTAATTGCGAGAGGCTCCGCAGTTGAAGTTAATCCTGGTCGAAGCAAACCGCGAAAACGAAAAGACCGTTACAAAACGATTACGATGTACTTTCAATGGCAATGTAGATTATAGATTAAATGAATTTAATCTATACAGTCATCCGCTGACGTTTCACAAAACCTCTTGTTGTAAACAAGGAAATTAGTGACCCCATTGAATCATGACTGCGTCATGCCCCTCCGCGCTTGGCACGAGAGAAAAGTGAGTTTCATTCCGCATATTTTTCTAAATAAATCATGATATCATGAATTTTTACGCGAAGTATAGAAAGTTTTTTCAGTGTGCTCTATACACATTACATAATTGCTGCATTCGAATTATTTTATTGCAGTATAATGATGGTATTTAAAAATATATATAAGACATTCTTCGTCAACCGAGCTACGATTTTTTTTTTTACACTCTCAGATAATTTATATAATTGGGCAAATTCTAATACTGCTTAAAAGTACTCCGTGAATTTTTTCAGATTTTTTAGCCTCAAATTTAGGAGATCTGTATTTTTTTGTTTTCTCTATGGCTAGAAAAAAATGAGTCGGACAGTTCAGCAATGTGTTGAGAACCTATAAAAAATTCACACCTGGCACTGCTAAACTGGCTAAGGAAAAACATGTATTTAAAAGAAGTTTTTAACGTAGCGTATTGTAAGAACGGAAAATATTGTAAGCGATGCTTTTTTTCATTGATTTTTCGTTTTTCCAGTATATAAATGATGAAAAAAAGCATCGCTTATAATATGCTTAGTTCTTACAATGTGATACGTTAAAAACGTTTTTCAAATATATATATTTTTTTGGTCAAGTCCGCAGTACCGCGTTATGGATTTTTTCGTAAGTTCTCAACACGTTGCTGAATACCCTCTACAATTAGCAGCTGAATTAAAGGTGTCCGATAATTGGATGAAAAAAAATTAGTTTCAATTTTTTTAGCTAAAAAGAAACTTTGCAGTGCAATTCAATGCGATACAAATATAAGACATATTGCATCAAATAATTCATGAAAAAATTTTGTTTTTATGTTTTTATTTTTGAACTGATTCTTTTCCAGCCATAGAAAAACCAAAAAACCACAGGTCTCCTAAATTTGAGGCTCGAAAAATCTGAAAAAATTCACAGAGTACTTTCAAGTAGTACTAAAATTTGCCCAATCACAAAAACTATCTGCGATAGGGTTCAAAAACGTGACTCAGTTAACGAAGAATTTCTCATATCTATATGAGGTATTTGATTTGGAATGCCTCATATACATTGTTTAGAGAGATGGCAAAAGGATATGGATCATCGACGTGGGATCCGCGAATTAGTGATGAGAACGAGTGTAAATGAAACGAAAGTGATGTTGAGATGGAGAGAGATAATGATTACCGATAAACGAGACTTTTATTGGTTTCGATGTGGCGATGTAGACCGTATCGCAAGAGAACGTTACAGAAAGTGAAGATTTACAGAGCGAGAGAACACATAGATTATACACATACATAACTTCGAGACAGTAGACAATACATGAGATACAGCTGATAGGTTTTGAGTCGCGATACGGGCAAGAGGCGAGATTTGACGCAGAGACGACAAGTAAACATTGCATGTGAGTGTGCGTACATGTGCGAGGACGATTTTGAGTGTCGAAAGCACACATTTAACTATTCGATACTTTGCCGAAACATACCGCCCGCTTCGCTATCGGTAACGATCGCGAAATTAGATTATGCCGCCCGCCGTGCGTTCTTCATTCTTAGTCAATAATTGTCTTAAGAGGACACTGGGAGCACACACAAGTTTGCGATTGGACGTTTTAACACAGCGGATTTCGTTTTAACGGTCACAACGCGAACGAGACCGTCGGTTCCCGGATGCACTTCGATCACTTTCGCGAGGAGCCACACAGATGGAGGTAGATTTTCGTTTTTTACGAGAACGATGGATGCGATTTTGATGTTCCCGCAATGAGTCTGCCATTTCGAGAGGTTTTGAAAGGACTGAAGATACTCCGTACTCCACCGTTTCCAAAAATGCTCCAGCATTTGACGCGAGTGTTGCCAATGCGATAGCCGTTGAACTGGCACCTCGATGAGTGACGGCTCAGGAATGGTGTTCAATGCTGAGCCGACGAGAAAGTGTCCTGGAGTCAAGGCACTTGGATCCCGGGGATCGTCCGAGATAGCGCAAAGAGGTCGAGAGTTGAGCGTGGCTTGTCACGCAAATATTGCGCAACGATTATATATGTATTTATATGTTTATTCAAACAGAGAAATTGAATGGTAATTGATAACAACAAATGGTAAAAGGAAGCGTTAACGTTATATTATATTAAATTAGACGTGCGTTACGCCTGGAAGCAGTATTGAGACTGCTCACACAGCCGCTCGCCGGGCTCGGCGACAGTGCATATGAAGTGCATAATCGAGTAATTTGAGCACTGCTGCCGATAAGAAAGCCAAGCGCATAAGGCGGGCCACGCTGCATGATAAATTTTGCACTCATTTAAATGATCCCCGGCATGTTCCTACGAGAGGATATAAACTGTTACATTTCATTAGAAATGTTACAGCTCCATCACAGGCTTCTACTTGCGTGAGGAACGTCGCGAATTGCTCGAACGTTTGAGAGCCATCTCCGATGACTCGTTTGAGGTGAAACTTGACCGATTTGACTCCGGCTTCCCATTTTCCACCAAAATGAGGCGCGGAGGGAGGATTGAACCGCCACTGGGTTCCGTGTGATGCGAGGATGTTTGCGATTTCTGAGAACTCCTTTGACGATGCAGCGAGAAGATGGCGAAGTTCTAAGTCTGCGCCGACGAGATTCGTTCCACAATCGCTTGCCATCGAGATACAAATTCCTCGTCGAGATGTGAAGCGTTTGTACGCCGCGATGAATGCCTCCGTCGTGTAGTCCGAAACTAGCTCGAGATGCACAGTCGAGGTCGTGAAGCAGATGAAGATAACGATATATCCCTTGCATGATTTTGCTCCTCTTCCACGGGAGGCTCGAATCGAGAATGGACCAGCGCAGTCAACGCCAGAGTTAAGAAACGGCCTTGATTGTGTGACTCGAGACTGAGTTGGACCATCTGTTGGCTACTGAGAGTGGCGCGATAACGCGCACAAGGAACGCAACGATGTATGAACATGCGGATCGGTACTCTTCCTCCCAGGATCCAGTACCGCTGTCGGATTGTAGCGAGAGTGAGTTGCGGACCTCCGTGAAGCGTCAACCGATGATGATGATCGATGATTAATGTGGAGAACGATGATTCGCGAGGCAAGATGAACGGGTGCTTTTCGTCATACGAAAGCAATGAGTGATTCAGTCGACCACCGACTCTGAGGAATTCGTTCGAATCGATAAACAGCGTGAGTCGCGATAGTGGATGACTTCGAATGAGACTTGAGCTTGTCTCGATTTGGCGAATTTCTTCTGCGAAGTACGCCTGCTGGGTCACCTTGGTCCAAAACAGTTGGGCGTCGCTCAATTCGAGAGTAGAGATCGGTCCGACAGTGATAGACGTGTTTTTGACAATGTCGTCTTCGCGAGGAACCGATTTGCTGCGCGTTTACACAATGATGTGACTTTGAGGAGAGTAGATAGTTTTGAGTAGCGATCGACGAGATCCCAGATTTGTAGAGGCTTAGCTGTTGCGATGTGCGTCGACAGCCCTTTTCTTTCCTCGAGATGAATGTTTTCTTCCGGTCGCGGAGATAAGGATGGCCAATTGACAGAAGGCTTCGAGAGCCAGGATGGTCCGAAGGTCCAAAGTTCTGATTTTTGGAGTTGCTCCGGAGATGCACCACGAGACGCAAGATCAGCGGGGTTTTCAGAACCCGAGATGTGATACCAACGAGCGCGCGCGAACTCTTGGATTTCCGTTACGCGATTACGAACGAATTCTTTCCACCGCGATGGGTGGCTTTTGATCCACGCGAGCGCGACTGTGGAATCCGTCCACAGATAAACCGAGGTGTTTTCGAAATTAAGAGTATTTTCCACATGACACATCAACCGGACAAGAAGATTCGCAGCACAAACTTCGAAACGAGGAATTGTCACCTTCTTTAGCGGCGCTACTTTAGTTTTCGCGCACACTAGTGAAACGCGCACTTCGTTAGTGTGGATGTACGTTCGCGCGTAGATCACTGCGCCTAATGCACTTTGAGAGGCGTCCGCGAAACCGTGGATCTCTATCCCGAGAGATGCTGAACTCAACCCGATCCATCGTGGGATGGTGATAGCTGAGAGCGGCTCGTCCCAGTCGAAACCGAGTGCCCACAATTCCTTCATAAAGATTTTGGCTCTGATCGTGATCGGCGAGAGCCATCCGAGAGGAACAAAGAGCTGCGCGGTTTGTGAGAGAACTTTTCGTTTCGTGAAATTGTCCCGAGTTTGATGAATTTGCGGGGAGAACGCGAACGCGTCGATGTCTGGTCTCCACGCAAGACCGAGAGCCCGAAAGAATGGACTTTGATCGAGATTTAGATGCATCGCGATCTCTTGATGGTTTCGAGAAATGTCAACGAGAGTTTCTGGGTGGCTTGAAGTCCACTTTTGAAGTTCAAAGCCGCCCGCCTTGAGCAATTGATTGAGTTCGTTGATTTTCTCGCGACCTTGATCAACGTCCTCTGCTCCTGAGAGGATGTCGTCGACGTACGTGTTCTCGAGAATGACGTGGCTCGCAAAGGGATGCTGCTTACCTTCGTCCTGAACGAGTTGATGAAGAACACGGATCGTGAGATACGGAGCGCTTGCAAGACCATACGTTACCGTAGTCAGTTGATATTCTTCAATCGGTAGCTCTGGTTCTTCCCTCCAGAGGATTCACTGAAAATCTTGGTCATCATTGTGGACCAAAATTTGTCGGTACATCTTGACGATGTCTGATGAGAACGCGACTGGATATTATCGCCAGCGTAAGAGAACGTCCGCGAGGTCGGTTTGCACTTTTGGACCGACGAGAAGATTGTCATTGAGAGAGAGTCCGAGGTTGGTTCTTTGAGACCCGTTGAACACGACACGCAACTTTGTTGTTGAACTGCTGTCGCGAACTACACCGTGATGGGGAAGATAAAACACGCGGGAATTGTCTTCAGGTGTATTGATAGCGCGATGCATGTGCCCGAGTTCACGATATTCACGAAGGAAGCTCGAGTAAGCCTCCTTGAGTTTCGCGTTGCTACCGAACCGTTTCTCCGAACGAAGGAGCGTTTGATGCGCGGGATTCCGCGAGTTGCCGAGCTCTACCGAATTGTCCTTGAGCGGCAGCCGAACTACGTAACGACCGGACGCAGTTCGAGAAACCGTTTCGCGAAAGTGTTGCTCACAACGCTCTTTTTCGGAAGTTAGTGCCAAAGGTTTCGACACTTCTTCCTGCTTCCAAAACTGCTGCACGAGATCGAGCAGTTCGTGATCGAGGGAGCATTGGAAGCCTTGGACTGCGCTATACGAGGGGCTTGCTGCTTCCGCTGAAACGCAGCCGGAGAGGACCCAACCGAACTGAGTTTCTGGCGCGATTGGTGTTCCTGGTGCTCCTCTTCGAACTCCTTGACCAATGATGTTGCTATAGATGTCAGCTCCGAGAATTACGTCGATTTGACTGGGATGTGCAAAGCTTGGATCCGCGAGGTTGAGTCCTCGTAGATGAGGCCAGTCTTCGACGAGAAGTCGAAATGAAGGTAGATACGATGTGAGTCGTGGGAGCACGAGTGCCTCCACCTGACACGAGAACGAGGTGTTAGCACGAGATTGGAGTTGCAATGTCGCGATGCCGCGAGTCACTGCCGATTGATGAGCTCCGACGCCAATGATCGGTATCGTTGCTTGATGCCGACGTAGTCGCAACTGTTGCGCTAGCGACTCCGTGAAGAATGAACTTTCGGATCCTTGATCGAGTAGAACGCGAGCGATGATTCTTTGTTCAGTCTCCGGATTCGAGGCGATCAATTGCACTGTGGCGAGAAGAACTGGAGAGCGCTTGATCATTGTAGGCTGAGCTGAGTGGTTGCTCACCTGAGAGGCGCTGTTCGAGATCGGTGCGTTCTGCACTGCAGGTTGCGCTACTGCAGCCTGTCCTTGAGATGTGCCGTTGTTGGCAGCTGTCGAGATTGAGGAAGAGTTTCGATGCAGCAAGGAATGACGTCGACCGTTGCACACGCGACACGTTTTGTTGAATCGACAGTCCTTCTGCTGATGTGGACCGAGACAATTGAAGCAAAGCTTTTTCGCAGAAACGACTTCCCTTCTTTGATCGAGAGATTTGTCGCGGAAGATCGAACAGAACGCGATGTAGTGGTTGCCTTTGCAACAAGCACACGACTGTTCCTTTGATTGCGCCGTATGTGACCTTGTCGTCTGAAGATTTGACCTTCCTTGCGATGAGTGCGGTTTCGACGTCGTGATTTGATTGTGAGCATGAGCTTGCTCCACGGCTTCGAGGGTGTGGATGCGACCGATGAGAAACGCCTTGAGCTCCTCAAACGAGGGGGGCTCGAGTTTCTCGCTAACACTTTTCTCCCACTCTTCGAGAGATGCTGGGTCGAGCTTGCGAATCGTCATGTGCACGATGATGTGATCCCCTAATTTCTCGGGACTATCGAGAAGTTCGAGCGCGCCAAGAGCTTCGCAAGTGTTGCTGTGCAAGCTCTTTAGTTCCGATGATGATTTTTTTGTGACACGAGGAATCGCGAAAAGTGTCGCGAGATGAGAATCAGTCAGAAGCCGCTTGTTTTCGTATCGTGAGACGAGAGTTTCCCAAGCTCGAGGGAAATTTTCTGCGGTGAGAGAAATGTTTTTGATGAGTTGTAACGGTTCATCGGTCACACTGGTTTTGAGGTAGTGCAGCTTTTCCACTTCCGAAAGTTGCGAATTTTCGCGAACCATCGACGAGAAGAGGTCGTGAAACGGCTTCCATTCTGAGTAGCTGCCCGCGAAAGTGGGCAGTTCGATACTCGGTAACCGTTTCGCTGCTCAATATTTCTAAGTCAGGCAAAGGCGTATCATCATCGTCACAGATGTCGAAGCGTATGGGCAAAGGTGTTCTGCTACTTCAGGCTTTGGTTACTCGACAAGGTGTTAAAACAGATTATATTTTCTGGGACGACGCTAAAGATTTCGTGGAACGTCTTCGTTTGCTTATGACATCTCAAGCGGCTGGGAATACAAGTCGTAACAATGAAATTATGTCGATTCTGGAAGAATTACGGGTAGCCGGAATCATTTATTAGCCAATTCTCGTCGACTCTGCGATCATTTACGAGATAAGCGTCGACGTGTTTGGACGTCAGCTGAATAAAAACAGAGCTGCGAGCACTCGCGGCCCTTGGTGTGGGGTTTCAAATAACAGCGGACAGACATTACATATACAGAACAAGAGACTGCAATGTCCCAGATCCCGCAGAGCTGAACAATGCTGTAACTTTGAAAATCTTGAGACGAAAATTCAACTCGCTGCAAAAATAAATCGACAACCTCGGTCAGATGATCAAAGGTTTGGAGATCACCACGGGGAAAGCCTTGGATACCTTCTACACAGACTTCAAAATAGGCAGAGACCTGTCGATTCGGAACACAGAAATCATTTTCAAATTAGATACCAGAATAAGAGCGTTGGGATATGAACGAGAAAAAGCAAGCAATGGTGACGGAACTGCATAAGCCTGCACGCCGGAATTACCCGGGTCGACGTGTAGACGTGCGCGGTATCGACGAGACCTGGCAGGCGGATCTTGTTGATATAATGTCGTACGCTGGACAAAACAAAGGCTACAAGTACATGCTCACAATCATTGATATCTTTTCAAAGTATGCGTGGGCTGTACCAATAAAGAGCAAGTCTGGAGATGATGTTAAGAAGGCAATGGAATCTGTACTTGTCCAAGGACGGGTACCAAAAAATTTACACGTCGACAGAGAAACGGAATTTCAAAACTCGGAATTTGAATCGCTCATGACACGTTACGGAATCAAACTTTACTCCACGTACAGTAATTTAAAGGCTTCGATCTGTGAACGTTTCAATCACACGCTGAAAGGTGAAATGTGGACACGGTTCAGCATGCAAGGAAGCTACAAGCGGCTCGATGTCTTATCGGATTTGGTTTCGGCTCACAACAACTCCAAACACCGAACCATACCAGTGAAACCGTCGGATGTCACCGTTGAGAACAAACGGCTGTTATTACGTCAGGCGTCGGGCCTCGAGCCAAACCTACCAAACTGGCAAAGTTCAAAACTGGTGACAAAGTTCGAATCAGCAAATTCAAAAACATCTTTGAGAAAGGTTACACTCCCAATTGGACGACTGAAATATTCACGATAAGTCGAGTGAAAAATACTCATCCTGCGACGTACAAGCTCAAAGACTACCGAGATCAACCCATCGCTGGTGGTTTCTACGAACAAGAGCTCCTCAAGGTTAAACATCCGAATATCGATCTGGTGGAGAAGGTGTTCAAGAAGCGTGGAAGAAGAATATATGTTAAATGGTTAGGTTTTGACAATACACACAACAGTTGGATAATCGAATCGGACATGTACATTGAATAAATGAATTTTTGTAAAAACGTATGTACCTCTTTATTTTATACCCGATACATAACAAGTATGCATCCTTATTTTTCAGACAATCGACAGACATATGCATCGTTGTACAATTTTTTATATTTCGGAGCGTTCTCATTCACTATCCGACATAATAATATATATTTTATTCATTATGGTACAGTTATAAATTAGGTCCTACAAATATTACGATACGGTAGTTACAAAGCTAAGGTGCAGGCTTGTAGCCCCACGGAAGCGTGTCGGTTGTGTTTTGAAACACGATCCGCTTGTCGTCGTTGCAGCTCAGTACCACTTTCTGCTGTTCTACAGTGTAAACCTCGTGCTTTTGACTTATTATCAAATGCTGATTTGTAGACAAATTTTCGTGTTTCAAAGCACATTCCAAATAATCGTTGGAAGTTAATTTACTCAACGTTGATCCATTGACACCTTTGGCACGTTTATTGTCTTTCTCATCTCCCACGACTCGGAATGCGTACAATCTTGCTCTAAATCCTACAAATTCCAACATTATTTTCCCGTTATTCTCATCTTTCATTGAGCCGAGGACTCTTTTGTTCGCTAGAGGCATTCCATAAGCGTTATCAAGCGGATAATCAGACGTGTCGAATTCATGCAAGTCCTCCTTTATATGTTCGTATATGTCGGGGACGGTGAAGTTGTAAATCAAACTGTCGGTATCCGTATACATCAATTTTGCTTGGATGCCAAATTTCCGTTTAATATAATTATAATGAAAATCGTAGATATATGTTTTGGTCAGATCTAGGATGGAGAAACCTGCATACAATGGTTCATTCAACTTGACTTTTGTTTTACTCATTTCGACGATAATCATCTCTTTCTCGAAAACGGTGCAGCTGTGAAAATCAGGCTTGGCTATGGTAGCTCTAGCACCGTACCGTCCATCCCATTCGGTGACCAATCGAACATCTCTGTAGTTTCGCACGTTTTCCATTGTTTTGCCAAATCTGCGTTGTTCATCAGTTTGTAAAAATTTTTCTCGAATTCGTTGTGAGATTTTTTCCGCAAGTCGGTATTCAAATCTATATATTTTTTGAGCTACGGGGTTTGCCTGAATTTGAGAACTCTGTGAATTTTGAGTAATTTTAAGCCCAATTGTAAGCATTGTTTCAAAACGCTATAGTGAACAACGTAGTTTTTTTTGGAAAATAGCGTGGGCGTCAATTTTGGCTGTTTATTGTTTGTGTTGTAACATATAGACAAATTCATAATCTTGATTAATGGCCAGAATGAAACTTGACGAGCCATCTATTGGCCAGCGATAGTTTTGTGTAGCGAGACGAGCTCGTGCGGGACCGTACGCGCTAGGACACAATCTAGCTCTCTCTACTCCTGGACTCCTTGTTAATAGGACATGCCGCACTGGCATTATGTAAATAGATATTATACTCTAATAAACTACTTTAATATTAATTGCATAAAACCACACTCCCTCTTTTATATCCACAGTTTGAAATCGGAGGTACATAGTGCTTCGGACACAATGGGAAATCTTTATGAGTTTCATGCCACTCCTCAGGATATTCCAAATCGACTTCGAATACGTAAACAAACTCCGTTTCGTTCGGGATGGCAAGAACGTCGCACTCTCTGAAACCTGACACCCATTCAAAACAATTACACGGCAGAGCACAGCTCATAGCCGCAACGTACAAATTATTAACGTCAAAGTACATGAGATAAGATTCTTCGACCTCAGGATCGAATGCCTCCCCCATGTACCTGTTGATAGCCTTCCCGTATCTGTTTGAGCACTGTGACACACCACCACGAATACCTCTTTCGATAAACATAACCATATCTATGTCGGTGAGAAGCTCGAGTTCGATGCCTGTACATTTTAACATTGCATCAAACGACAGACCGGGCGCTCTAAAATAGTGTAACGGGTCCAGCTTGTACGTCGTCCAACAATTCTGTCAAAAATTTTGGAAAATGTCGGCTAGTCAAAACACGTCCGTCTGTAAGTACGAGTCCGAATACTCTCCAAAAGTTGTAACGTTGAAAGTTCGCCATACGTCGCACGCGTGTGCGTAATCGTCGTCTGATATATCCAGGTCATTCAATTTTGAATAAAACTGTTCTTTGGCTGGTAAATATTTCTCCTCGAACTTCTCCCAACTGTCTATGTATTCGTACGGGAAGACACCTTTCCTAGTCAATAACCGAAATTTGTTCAAGCTACTGCAGAATTTACGTGTTATTGTTTTTTGACAATCGTCCAGATACAATGATAATTTATCGAGGCTGCTAGGCATGAAACGGTATGAATCTATGAAACGGAACGTTACATCCGTTCCCCTAACAAATTTAGTGAAGGAAATGTAGTTTTCTTTATTAACGGGTAAAAGTTTAACATTACCTTCGAATGCGTTGCCAGGGCTTTGATCAGAAAATGCGAATCGTAACCTGACAGATTGTGTAATATCACTGGGATAGTGTGCAAATTTTGGTAATTTAGATTACAGCTGCGGTGAGCAGCACCACGGTACTTTCCCGTGAAATGACAGTAATCACGATGTTTCACGTCTGTGGGTATAAACGGTTTTTCACAAATATGACAGACCGTTGATAAATCAAATTCGTTCATCTGATTGCAATTGAGTGCTCTCATGGGGACAACAGTCTTGTAATATTCCTCTAACGAATGTGCAAATTCCTTTAACTCGTTTGTAAACCATTGGATGCAAGTTTCTCCGCGATTGATTTTGAATTTTGAAAGCGAATCGTCAAACGCCCAATGTAAATAATAAGCTATACTATACGGAAGATGCTTCTGATAAATTGTTCTATTCTCCCCAAAACTTTTAAGAGTGGGCTGCAGTAAACATTCAAGTTCTGCGTAAATGCAGAACGGAACGGTTTCTTTGTGTTTGAAATTTTTAACTTTCAGAATCGTGTCCTCTTCTGCTGGTAAGATAACTTCGGTTTTGTTTAAATTCATGCAATCTACATTGTGCTTGAACAAACACCTTTCAGATTGAAAATAAGTCAACCATCTATCACACAACCAAGTACGACCATTACGTTTAGAAATTTGAGAACTTGTCAACCGCGATAAATTCCGAATCCATGCGAAATGGTGTGTTACATTCGTTTTATAATTTTCCATACCATCATTATCATCATCATTATCACCGTCAACAATTTCAGACTCCAAGACTAAAAGATGAATTGTAGGTTTATTAGACTTGTTTCCGCTCAAATAAATGAATACATTTTGACTGCGCTTTTGTTTTTCCGTACAATCTAAACCATAAACGTTATTTGAAAGACCGTTAAGTTTTTCAAATTCTGGAATTTGATCTAAGGACATTGGAAAATGCGAACCGTCGTATTGTAGCACTGTGCTGCAATGCGGATAGGAAGTGATTTCGCTGGGATTGTTGTTAGCTGGAAATCGGGCTGCGGTGGCCGACCATAGAAAGCAATATGAGTCGCTGTTACGGATGTTGACAACGGCCTTCTTATCTTGAATATCTTTGGGTAGTGGTGTGTATGTGAACACACCGCCTCGTAGTGGCACGTACTTGTTGATATTCACAGTCAAATTGATTATTTCAGCCAGCGACCAACCAGAATCTTTCTCTTGAAAATCTTCCACCTTGGCCAACACTTTTTGCTTTACGTTCTCTTCGAACCACCCGTGTATGTCAGCTGGCTGGAGGATCATCTGGTTTCTGGTGTTGAAATATTTCATTTCTTCAACAAGTTCAGCGTTTTTCGTTATATTGAATTTACAACACAAGACGCAGTTTGCTTTTAAACTTCCCACTTTTCGTAGTACTTTCTTCAGTCTTGCAACGACGAGGTGTTTCGCATCTTCCAAAAACCTGTTCAAATCTTTATGCCGCAGATTGATAATGGCTCCCGTTCGAATTCGGCTCTCGAAAGCTATCTCCAAATCTTCCCACCGTACTCGATCGCTTCTTCGGCGGCTTCGTAATCCATCACCCACTTTTTGAAATTGTTGAAATTTGACTGTCAACGATTTCAGAATTCCAGTTGTAGTCAAAATTCTTGTCTTCTCCTTGATCGTTGAGGCGTTGTTGCGTAAGATCTTATTCAAAAGCCTGGTATTTTGGGTTCCGAATCGAATTCATTTTGCAATCTCTGCCGGTGACGATTTTTTAGTTAAAATCTTGAACGCCGTTTTCATGATTCGTATTAATTTCAAATACTTTTCGGAATCCATGTTTGTTTCTTCTTTTTTCGATTACGCACTTGACAAAGATAGAGTTGCAAAGATACAGTTGCGAAGTTTGCTCTAGAATGACCGCTCTACGCTGGCACGGTTCCTTTTATGGGTAAACAATGACGTAACTCACACATTGCCGAAAATTCGTGAACAACCGTATGCAATACTCCTCAACGAAAAAAATTTCAAGCTATTTCTCGAACGAACCTGCAGCGCGTGGAAGATGGCAAGGCAGTTCTTGGAACTTGGCGAAGAAGTTTCGCACGCCTCATGTACGAGAGAGATCTGTGAGACTGAACTAATCGCTAGAGTTATACATAGAACTGTGATAGGCTTAGTAGATATTGTTCTCCAGGAGCGTTATGGGGATGTTTCACTTTGCCCACGGTGTCAGTTTCACGATTTCGAGGTCTACGCACTAGTGCAGTAGGACAGAGTGAGAAGGATATATCCTGCAAACGTAACCGACAAGTGTCAATCACTTTATGAATTGGTATCAGTTTAATTGTGAACCTCAAACATATGACGAAGCTGTACGAAAAGTGAGGTGCTCCGTCCGTCTGATGAATTCATTAGCAGTCAAGCTTGCAAACTGTCAAGATGGGTGATTGAAATCAGTGCACTTATACAGTTTTTTTTACCTTGAGTGAAGAACAATTTCCGATTTTACTTGAGTGAATAGAAATAATTCAACGTCGGTGCGTTTTTTTCAGATTATCTTCAAGAAAAAAACAACAACGTTCGTCGTCACCTCGAGCTTTCAAACTGTCATACATCGTGATTTCAATTGGTGAGTTGTGCAAGAATATTAATTTTTTTACAACATTCTGTGATCAATAATCAAGACTTTAGCCATGTATTAATTTTTTTTTTCAGAAAATGGAGTACGTATACATTTTATCCAAAGTGCGCGTGCCGGGAGAATGGACCCACTACCTGCCCCGAGACTTCTTTGTTAGAGCGGTTCAACTCGCGATCACAGCCTACGGGGATGGAAGCCGGAACGATATTCTCATTCACCAAGCGGGTGTGTCAGCCCGCTTGGTAAGAGAGGGAAATGGCACTTGGTTATTCCAGAAAGTGTAAGATGAACAGTAATATACAACGAATTTCATGAATTTTATAACAAGTTCGATTAATTGGTTTCATTGCTTACTATTTTTTTATTTTTTAGCTTTTTTTGAAAACGTAAACCTTGAAACTTTTGTGATACATACATGTCTTACGTTTCCTAGATATCATTTCGCAACTTTTAGAACAAATTTGATAAATACTTTTGTGTGTGATACATCATATCCTCAATTTCCAAAATTATTGAATGTTTCAGAGAACTGTAAACAACAGCATCCAACGTAGTAGTATATCTAGTTAATGTACAGCAGAAAAAAATAAAAGTTTGTGAAAAAATGTAGACAATTTTCTTAAAGGTTATGAAACGTAGAATAATTGGAAACTTCTTCGAAAGTTTTTTTTTGTTAAGTTTTTGAAATTAGTTCTTGATCACGTTCAGTAGTCGCACGGTCCATGCTGGTAAGAAGGAGACGTTGCACACGTTGTCCAGGTACGGTGTACAAATTAGGCGAGAATCGACGCATCTTTGAATTCAATTTAACCGTACTGGCCGCCCAGATACTGCAAGAGCAATCGCTCCTCCTCCATCGTCTGCACCAATTTTTGATATTAGGTCTCGTCCTCGTTTAGCAGTCGCACAATCCGTGCCGGTAAGAATACGCTGAATTCGTTGTTCAGGTCTGTGACGACACGCTGCCCAAGCCTCGTTTGGACTCGTCGAATGTTGGTGACTTTGTAGATTTTGAAAATTTCCAGCTCCGTCAATTTCTCCGTCGACACAAATTCGTTCATGCTTGCAACTTTGTTGAATTTTGTGAAATCCATTTTTTTTTTTGAAAGTTTTAGTAGTTATGTGTTTCTTGATAAATTTAGATTTGCAAACTTTTTTGTCACTTTGTTGAGTTATGACTTCTGGTTAATAACGGTTTTCAAGTCGTGAATATTTTTTAAGAACAAATCGATTCGCTGTTTTAATTCTGCTTTGTTTGAAGTTCTCCTTATGAGAGCTGAAGATGCAAGACTATTCTTCGGACCTGAAATTCAGACTTTTATAGCCGTATTCCCTCCCCACCAGGCACACAGAATCCTTGAAAAACTTCTAGAAGCTACCGAAATGATGTGTCTTCGATTGTGTGGGTAACATTAGATGTGTACGGTTCGGTTTCTTTCTCACTCCTCGTTGATCTGATGACACTCGATCCAATCGGCTTCGCGTTCATCGTCATCTGGTTCGATGTCCGATAATATTGCAATCACTTCGTTTTGACATTTTTGAAAAGTCACGATTAAAGTTTTGTCCTGAAAATATATCCTGTGTAGTCTGTGCGGTTGCACACGAGCTCTCCGGACACGCTCAACGAACCACCGAAGATCTTGTAGCAAAAACTCTGATGCATGACGTCTCGTTGCTAAATCCGAAGATCATTTCTTCGCCGGTGAATTCGTTATCACATATCATTACAATTTTAAATCTTTCGTCTCACAAGAATAGTAGTCTGACTGATGTACAAGTTTCATGTGCTAACCTATTTTATACAGACGGTGGACCTGGTTAGATGTTACAGATTTTCGTCAGAAGCTTCCAGAATTCGACGTCACACCTCAATCCGTTGTCCGCAGACCGCTCGCTGTCAAGTCGAAACTCCTCGAACTCGTGGTTTGTCAGTCTAAGTTTCCAAGAATCTTTCAGGGTCAAAGAAGCTTTTTCTCACGGTCCCGGACCGCTCGCTGTCAAGTCGATGTTGAGACATGATTTGCCCGTTTAAATGTCGCGCGATTGCCCAAGAGAGCTAGAGTGAATGTGTGGGACGTGTGTCTAGCCTACCGGTTCTGTGGCCATGTAGTCGAGTGAGGTTGCTTCCACTTCTCTTGTGGAGTCCGAAAAAAGTACACGCGTGCGTCAGTATGGTAAAACTGTGATCCTACAATAATCAAAATGAAAACATCTGATATTCGAAAATTGTTTGGTCATCCTTGACCTATCACACATTATTTCGACAGAAGCTTCGAGATTGCGACAACAGTCGAAACTTGTCGAACGCATTGTTTGTCAGCCTACATTCGTTCAGGGTCGAAGCAGCCGCATACAAATTTCAGAACCTTCCAGAATTCAAAGTCGCACCGGACGATTCCGAGAATTGTTTGTCTGAGATTCGTTCAAGGCCAGAGCGGGTCTTTCAGAATTCAACGTCGCACCGAAATCCTTTGACCGCATGCCGCTCAACGTCGAGTCGAAATACGTCGGACGAATTGTTTGTCAGCCTAGATTCGTTCAAGGCCGTGAGAATCTTCTCGAACCTTCTGGAAGCTCTAAAAACCTGACACATGCCAAGATTCTCGGTCGAACGTCCGAGGATATACGGGGTCCGCTCGAACGCCTGAGGATTCACGGAGTGCGCTCGGTAATGCACTTATCGATCCCGCTCGATGGCATAATTTTCTTTACCGTCAAAGAGCACAATTTATCCCACAAGGGGTAATACCACGGCAATTTCAGGCATGTTTACCAACGATCATGGTCATTTGGGAGATTCTCGTACCGACGAGCGGTCGGCAGAGCACGTTTTATCTTACGAGAGTGGGAGTAACTTTCAAGGGTTTGCGTCTGGGATGCATGGATAGGCAGATTGGTCAGCGGACAGGCGGCTTGGTCGGTAAGGAAGGTGTTTCTATCCAAAACTCTGCTTATTTATCTACTAAGGAAAGGTAACTGAAGGATAAATCAAAACGAGAGCAAGGTAATAGCAAAGCTGTCTTCTGGCTGGTTGAGCGTAGAACAAGCACAGTTCGGAGTCCGGAACACCGATCTCGCTGCTGTCGTCAGGTAATCCTCCTTCTAGTTGTTTGGTCATTTGTTCCCCGCCATAATGGTCATCCTTGTGGTGAATATCGGTTATGATTACGTCACACGTTTTCGAAGATTACCGATAGGTGACACGTAATGTACTGCCCGTGATTTCGTCATTCATATCAACTCGTACAAGTTCACAACAGCTGCATGCTACTGTCCAGTATACCTATCGTTGCGGCCCCTTGTACGGAGGCTGCCTCCTGGTCAAAGTTGCCGAATAGAGAGCGAAGACTTACATATAACTCAATGTTCGCTTCCGCCGGTTTCGTCGTATACATAGGTAGGGGCAGCTGCTCACGATATATCAAGGAGACTACGCAGTCACACGACGTCTTATTGCAATTCAGAGTCGTGGACCGAGCATGGTCTGATGATTGTGGTAGTACTTATTGCCTATTTCGTATCGAGGTTGGTTGGAGTACCCCGCCAGGGACGCGTTTTCCGGACATTTCCTTCAGTTTTGAGCCTTTGTGACGGGCGGTTCTAAAACGCCACGTTACAACACACACCAAAACATTTTCAAGAATTTTTTCCAAAATTTTTTCCGCGTTTTAATTTGTTCGCCATAATGCATCTGCCATTTTAAATGTTCAAATTTTGAGTTCAAATTCGTAATCAGTGACCCCAAAAGCCCATGCATGAAAAATTTTAAATAAATCGCATGTAAGGAAAAATGTATACATAGAAGGGTCAAGTGTAGATATGCCATTTAATCCCACTATAATCAAGGCCTACGCATCAATAGGTTTGCGCTATTCGGTCAGCATTGCAGAACACCTATACATATCTATAAAAACATTTCTGTTTAAAGTCAAACAATAAGCAATTGGTAATTGTCAAGACCTTATTATAAGAAAAACTTTAATGGTAAGTTTTCAATATAATCAACACACGGCTCTGCGTGTAAATGATTATACTCATTGAAGATTGTATGAACCGATGGCTTCTCTAAGCAGTTGATAACAGACAATTACCGTAATTTACATTGTTGATGTTATTACTGCGTGAAACAAATGTGATTTAGATATCATCTATGTTTAGTGGGTGTTGCATGTAGAACGGCAATAACAGTAGCTCTATCCAACAAATTATGCGTACACTTTGATACTCCTGATGAAAAATAAGTGGTAGGAGAGGTCAATATAAAATATCGATGTACACTCACATAATGAATGAATGATATTTAGTCTCATTTTGTCCATAGAAGCGATGCTGCAATAATTCCTCAAAAAAATAATTCTAATCGCCGAAAAAATTATATACCCACGAAGAGATACTAGAAAAGAAACTTTCGTATTTGCCCATTTCTATAAAATTGATTGTCCTTACTGTAATTGTCGTTGTAGTTGTTGTTGTTATTCTTATCATATATAGGTTCTCTAAATCTATAGGAATTTCACCTGCTAGTTCGGATCTATTCTTCACAACTTATCGAGAAAGGTTTTTTTCTCACACCGCTAGCGATGCGCGAAAGTTTTTCCCGCACATGTGTATAAAAGACTACTTTCAGTGTTTGTAAATGGTGCATAAAAATGGACTTTCCATGCAGGTGTTGCAAAAAGATACTTTTGAACGTTACGTATGATACATAATCTGCCACAGAGAAGCGAAAATGGCTGCACGGGGATGAAATCTGACCCCACATTGGGATACGTGATCGCGTTACACTGTGTCGTAGTTTCAGAAAGTTTTTCACACAAGAATCTGGGTTGAGTGGTTACGTAATACCGGAAGATTATATTTATTTATATTAAATCGTCATAATTTACATCGAGGATTCCTTGGATACTGAATACGCACCCTCACAGTAGATCGTGGCAATATATGCTCTGGAAGTGTTTCATCCTTTCCTTATAATATAAATATTTATAAACAAAGATATTAAAATCCGATCAATCATTTCCGATATATAGTCAGTTTAAAATTGAGCACACGGATATGCGGAGATCTAGCAGAAACTTCGTTTTTTATTTTCAGGATGATTATAATAACTTTCCTTGTCTTTTTATCTCTTTGAAAACAGAGGAACGAGAAGTTAGAAGGTATTACCTATATACATTTATCCGAACTATCAATAGATGCAAAATACCATGCAAAAATGCGTGTCAAAAAAATGAACATCCTGTTTAAAAGTGTTGGAAATTTCTCCGGTGCATATTTTTATTTAATTTCATTTATTCATCCTTCAGATACGGCACAACCACATGCAACACCAAATTCGAGGTACGCGTGCGGTGAATAGTGGTAGACGTCCCAATTGGGTCAGAAGTTACGAGCAATTCAATATAGCTACTGCATGCAATAAGCACGAGTGCGGTTCGGCGGCGCCTTGCCTCAGCCAACAAATTATTCATACTCTGTGAACCGGGTTAAACTACTATCCTTTGCAAGGACCTGAAAATACCATGTACCCTTCGCTGCTTTTCCTTCGTTTAATATTAGCGTATCTTATGTAATCATATTCCAAGTGACAGGTAAATAAATATTCAGCCCACTGTTTTGCAGCTAAAATTTGGTTGGGGGACACTGAGGCTAGTTGTCACACGGGTTAATTGGCACAGAGTTCATATTGCGGCCGCTAGATGTCGGAACGAGCTATAGATTGAAGTTGTAGTTCGATGTTTGAAACAAATAAATGTTTTTACCTAGAACATCGCATCATATGCGGCCTCGCAATGATTAAAAACTGAAATTGGATCTAGTCAGTGATTATTTTCTATCTTGTAACTATGTTTTTTCTCATTGTCTTGGCTGCTTGTAATATTTCGCAATAAAATGATCAGCAAGGTGATTCTTGTCGGTTTCATTTGATATATATTTCAGATGTTCTAATAGCAGGCTAGAAAGATATGCATATTTTTAAACAAAATCGCGGGTTGAGCAAGTGGTAACATGTGACAATAATTTCACAACAACTTGCCTCATTTTGACTTTTCCGTGGTTATTTAAGTTCGAGTCAAGTATTTCAGAATTTTTGGAATCTAGGTTGACTGTTTCGCGGTTTCCGTGAAAAAATACAATGAAAAAAAGAATTATTGCTTAAAACTATACATTGGAAATCCAACTTTCTTACATCGAAACAAAATCAAGAAATCAAGGGTGCTTCATTTTTTACCCTTTCTTGTCATTTGAAATACTTAGAACAACTGACCCCGCCTCAGGATCAGTTAACACACTCTGCAACTGTTCATGAAAATTCGAAATTCCTTATTCAGACTTTCTTTGGAATAACCTCGATTTTTTATAGGTGCGCAAAGGATGCATCTACAATGCCTCGTGTCTGAATCAGACAAAATTTTATTTAAAAAAAATTTAAAAAGCAGAGAGTGAAAAGTGTGACAACTAGTCTCGGTCTCTCCTACGTTTTACACCTTTTGTTATCGTTACAACCATCATCGATTTTCATGATTGAAAATTTCTGCGTAGTGACCCTCAAATTTTCAAACTTGTTTGTTGATATAAATGACATTAGGAAAAACGAAACTGTAGAAATTTATAGTAGCTACAATATTATTATTTTTTTTTTTTTTTTGGAACACTGATACATTCTTGACTTGATTCGCTAATTTTTGCGAAAGATTGTCTCAAAAAATGCCAAATTTTGAGCGGAAAAAAGAAATATATTAGCTATTGATTGATTGGTAAGGACGGACTGTAGCTTCCTCTTGAAGGAACGCCATTGAACCTTCCAAAATGATTAGTTGTGCTCTTGACGAAGGTACAGTGACTCATGCGATTTGCAAAAATGGATACAAACGATTTCACGAAAGAAATTTCAACGTCAAAAGGATGCTACAGTCAGTCAGTCGTTAACGACTGCGATAATTGTTTCACATGCATTTCGACTTTTATCAAAGCCTGAAAGGTCTAAAAGTGTCACAGTCAACGCAATTTTACATGCGCTAATGAGTCCATCGCCAAGACACATCAAATAATTTGAGCTGTTTCAGCAGCGTTCTTTTTTTTAGCTGGAACGTAAAAAGAATTATGCAGTGTCTACCCTTATCGAGAAAACTCTCAAAACCTTCAATTTGGGAATGAATTTGTACCCACAACTTTGTTTCTCATGTGAATTCAGTATTATCTATGACTTCGGGATACGAATTCACTCAGGTTCAGGTTTATTCCGTAAAAGTAATACTCTGCTTATCAGAAGCAGTGTTGCCGTTTCTAGTACAATTGTACTCTTCGAGTACATTTCAATCGTTTTTTAGTATTTGATCATACGATCAGATATATGTACTATTCCATGACTAAAATATCTAGCATGGAACAGATTGAAGTCTTGAAACTGTATTTATCCCAACACCATTTTCAATAAACTGGGTTTTTTGTACAGTTCTTGCGCTAAAATTTAAACTTCCGGGATTTTTTACACTTTTGAGTAGGCTACGCATGCGCATGAGCCTGCCACAAGAGACCTTTCAGTGACCTGCCTCACTCGCAACCAGCGTACGTCAACTCCAATACGTTGAAGCACGGTCTTACATACAGGTCTTGCGACTCAATAGAATTTCAATGGTAGAGAGTGGCTCCTCTGTTGAAGAAAAATCCAGATGGAGCTGCGATCGAGGGATGCATCAACATAACCTACAATGTTTGAATAAGACCGTGGGGTTAGGATTCCACGCCCAAGTGACGCGCGAGCGCGACTATCGTCATCCTTGTCGCACCGGGCATCCTTCGATCGCAGCGACGCTAGCAGCTTGACACGTTAAGAGGCCCACGTCGAAACTCAGAGTCGCAAGACCTGTATGTAAGACCATGCGTTGAAGTGTTAACCACCCCACACGCGCCACCTGCAGTGGCTCAAAACACTAAGTCTTATATGGCGGGTCGTTTAAATTAACCTTCAAATTAAGGTTCAGCGTTTCATACGGCTCGATTAATTCATGAATTTAAATTCTGCATCAGGAAAGGGAATATTTGCTGAAATGAAAGAGAACTTAATTTGTGTTTATATTATATTATTAGAATTTATTACAAAATAGTTATAAAAGACAATATCAAAATTAATTGGATAACTATGAAAGAAAATGTAAAGTAAAAAAGACAAATTAACTGAGATTCTTAAAAATTAAAGTAATGGGAAAAATGCTGAAGGCTAAAACCCATCTAATTTTAACGATAATATATTAAATCACGGCCAGCAAAAAAACAGAGGGAAAAATTACCTGACTGGTCGAATATTCAAAATAATATTTACATAACAATATTCTACCATGAGCTAGTGTCGTTAACATATGTGTACATAAATATATGTATCGTAACGGGGCATTTCTGTTAGGCATGCCCGTTACAAGGAGCTCTCTAAACCTTGGGCGGAATCCAGGGATAAGGGTTTCTGAGATCGAGTCGCGAAATAATACTAGAGGAGCGACAGAACTGGAGTCACACATCCGAGCTTCAACAGGGACGCAATCACGAATTACAATTAAGATATTGCAGGCTTTTGTTTTTATTTTAGTTTTTTTAGTACACCGGCCACAAGCCAGCGACCAACTCCGACGCCGAGGATATTTCAAGGCAAGACGAAACCGCGGAGATCTTGCGTGAAGGAAACTGAGGCTGCGGAGGGGGAGCCAACGCAGATCCCTGCAGCGCGGGAATCCAAGGCGGACGCGATTCCCGCTGGCGGTCGGCGTGCCGCAGCCTCCCCGCTCACCCCGCCTACACCTGACCAAGACAACCGCGAGAGACCGGCTAGCGACGAGGGAGCACCACCCCGCCCAAACCCGGGACACCATAGAGCTGCGCGGAAGACGACATCGCGATCTAGCGTTAAGTTCTGCGCCGCGAAGCGACGACAGGTGCACGTCAAGTTGCGCAATCTCCGAAATCGATGACAGATCGATTGTTGCGCATTCTTAGGGTGATGACGTCACGAAGGATTAGCGTGACGAGATCGGCTTTGCGGCCGAACGGCCATCGGGGATCACTCTAGTTCTGGCGACGAGTGGAAACTGTAGTAATTTGTTTGTGGCGCTGAATCAAGTTCGTTGAGTGTCGTTAATAACGTTGAGGTTGCGAATCATAATGGATGTCCACCGTCACGAGGCAGTAGGCAGCTTTGTATTCTGGATGTGGAGCGGTAAGCGCTGCTAATATTCTTGCGAGAGAATTTCGAGAGATATTAAATAAAGGCTTGCCGAGGAACGGATAGCCATCGAGGATTTGCGTTAACGAAAGTACTCGAAATTCTTTAGCCCATAAATCTGCTTGGTGACCGTAGCTTGAGTTTCGTGCACTAACGTAGAGCCACTGTTGAGTGACCGAGAAGGTCGAGTAGAGTCCCGGGTTTGAGTCACGGCAAGACTACTGTAATTTGAGTGTAACCAAATTCCGTTACACTGGGTCACGTCGAATCAATTACGATAAAGTGTAACTGCTTTTCAGTTATCTAAAAATTTTTTTTTTTTCTTTTTGTTAAATCTAAGTATTTGAGCGTGAAGCACGAATAGCGAATTATGAATTGTTATTTCTCTGGTTTTGCCATTTGAATCGCGAAGAGCGACGTTTGAGTTATTATTTTCGCTATTTTTTTTTTTTGCATTATCGTTGGCTGAAATATATTATTTTGATTTCATATTAATTTGGTGACATAACGTGTTGGTGTTGCGTATCTCGCTCTCTCCCTACACAACAATTACCCCTCCCCTCGCCGCGGTACTGAGCTACCGAGCATATTGTCGCGACATAGCCCATCAGCAATTTCGAGGCGTTTTGATCACGCCAGACGCCCAACAAACTTCGCGACATTATTTTTAGGTCCAAGATGCATTGTAGACGCGAAATCATTGTGCACGCGGTAAGTTCTCGGTCATTTGCTCCGAGTGACCGAGGTGCGGAAAAATCCACGTCACAGTTTACAATATTACCATCAAGTTTGTCAAATCTGAATATTTCCTTTTACTACACACTAAATAATAGGCAAATACTTTATTACAGTAAATTGTCTGATACGCCTATACTTAAATGTTGACAGGATTTACAAATTTTTTCCATGTCTAGAGTGTTTAAATCTATATATCCTGGCTTGCCTATATACAAAATTTGCATTATAAAGTGCTCTATCATATTTCCCGGTGAGAATTCTATTGACATTAGAACAAAATGCACGCACCTGCGATAAAATCAGTACTTCTAAAAATTTTGATTTCATTGCAGATTTTGCCTATTTTGGACAGGTAGACAAAATTGCAAACTCATCTGCATTCAGTTTTGAGTGTAACGTTGCCAGCAATTTCCTTTTAGAGCAATGACTAGGAAGCAAGGATTTTAACAATTTATTACAATGGTTGACAGATGCTAAGAAAACTAATTTACTTGATGTAAATGGCTGTCTGAAAAAAGTACTCTACATTGTTCATCTCTATCTACAAGAGAGTTCCCGGCCAACATACACTCTTTACATTGTTTACAGTTATTAACATGCTGTTACAAAATTTGAGCAACGTAATTAGCAGCATGACTATTTATTGGGTTAGCAATAATGGAATGTAAGCTAAAGTGTTGGGGAAAATTTTCAAGAGGTAAAGGCAAATCATCCGTTGAGCTATCGTCAGGTTCATGATTAACGTTTTGATTCTCCACCATGCAACGCAAATCTCCAAGCATATTACCTTGGTCGTCTTCACAATTCCCTCCTCGTGAATGAGGAATTGAGATGCTATTATCGACCAGTGATTGATATGCTGCGGTGAATTGCTTGCTTGAGGGATTTCATTACACCAACCACGACTACAAATCAAACCGAAATAATTTTCCAATGAGTCCTGGTTCATATTTCGAGGAAAAAAAAGGAAAAATTTTCTTCAACGAGGAATCGCTTCCAGATTTGTCGAAACCCATTCAATATTCTATTCCAATTCGCTAAGCACGGAATTGTTCTAACTGGCTAAGACTGTCCATGTTGACGAAGCACATTCTTCGTAATTTCTTGCGGGCATCCGCCCATAACCGTCTGTGTTTCGAGGTGAGTGTCACTGCACTCCGTAAATTGGTGAACCTTTCTCCAGCCGAAGATTCATTGACTGAATCAAATAAATCATCAAAGAAAAATAATACCTTGCTGGTATCCAGCGCTTCCTTTGGCATTCTATTTCCTGCTGATGGTGTAGATCCATATTGTGCTACCATGACCAAGAATTTTTCATAGACAAGTTTTCACATTCTTCATAGACGCTGGTTGTCAGTTTCTGCATACAAGTCCAAGTCGAGTGGCAGCTCAAAGTGACTCCACTTTGCAAAATAACGTTCTTCGACTCCTTGTTCTGAAGACTGAAACTCCAGATGTTTATTCAGGAGATTGTTTCTCAAACATTCTAAAAGACGAGGAGGATCGAAGATGGGAATGATTTTCATCTCAGAAAGCATGATTAGAGTAGGATCGTTTGCTAAACCCTTTTTCACTTTAACTCTACGATACTCTTCTTCCAATTGATTTATAGCAGCAGCATTAGAACTCCCTTGATCACAAAATGTATTAACAAGTGTCAAGCCAACTTCCTTCAGTACTTGAACATGTTATTTTAATAAATTGATCATTAGAGCCGTGGTTGTTTGTAATACACAAAATATGAAACTAAGGGGCATTTTTCAATTATTTTTTATACCACGGATCATAAATACTGGAGCATCGTCTGCAATAGTTGATGTTCTACGATTACCCCAACCTTCAGAACCTACTATTTTACCGAGTTTTCTGTCATATTGTAAATTTGGTTCCAATTTTACCTCAACCCACAAGAGTGTGATGAATTTGTTTTGAGGATCTTCCAATGAATCTACTTTATTTGCGAAAGCTCCAATAACCTTTTCACTAATTCCAACATCTATGAGATATCTATTTAATAATGATGTTAACGTGCGAACGGATGGTAATTGAACTTGGGATTGAAGCAAACGATACCCTCTACCAGATGCTTTCATCCAGGAAAGTGATGGAAGTTTTTCCTCCAGAGTGAAGCGCCGACCTCGCGATGAAACACTGTTGTTTTTGAGCTGCATTCTAAAAAATATAAACTGTTTTTTAATTAATCTTCCCGCAAATGCTTCAAGAGACCTATCCTTACACAGTTTCATAGCTTGGTGCAACCGGTCTCTGTATGTTGAAGCTCGTTTTTCGTAAGTATTGACGGCAGCTATCAAACCTCGAGCTTCCTTTATGAGCTACCTTTCTCTTTTTGGAAGACCCGATAAATGAGACCCTAGAGGACGTTTCCGTTTCCGTGAGATGGATACAGATTCGCTCTCAGTGGGCTTCGTTACATGTTCATCGCCTTGGTATGATGAAGGGGTGACTGACTGCTCAATAAGCTCTGTCTCCAGAACAATTGTTCGAAAATCCTCAGAGCTTCTCGGAGACTCATATACCGCAGAATCACCGCCATTCTCGACAGTACGAACCGGTAGCCGCAATCTCGGTAAAGCCGCCTCTTTGAGAGTAGGCCTTTGAGTTTGCGCCAAATAGTCAGTGCTGGAAAAATGCCGGTGACACACTCGATATTTGTTCAACTCCACAACCCCTAGGTTACTCAGTTCAGGATTTCCTAAACTTTTCACCCAGAGGTAAGCTTGGTTGACATTTTTTGGGATCCGGTAGGCTCTTTCTTTGCGAACATCTGTCTCGCACGTAGGCATCACACATTTCCACAACGCAATGGTTTTTCTTACAGAAGCCATCGTAGACACAAACCGTCACCTTGCCTCAGTAAATCTGAAATTTTTTAATTTTCACAAGCCACTCCGAACACTATAGTATACAACGCTTGCAAAAATCATAATGTCCGCGCGTTCACTACATCACTGTCATGGCGTCTGAAATGACGAGCTGACTGCAGCACCACCAGCGCCTCTGTAGGAGGCTCACATCACTAATTGTAAATCACGCTTCGGTTCTCCCCCATAGAGTTGCGGGCCCCTGCTCACACTACGAAAACAATGAAAGCAACACCTCGCGGCAAAAAACGTAACCTCACAATAGTTGAATTCTATTCAGTACATTCTACTACCTATCTAGATCATTTTTTTCACAGATTTGCTACATTCTCTATTACCAGAGTGGCAACACTGATCAGTGGCGACCTTGAATACATCTATTTTCGACGTTAGGTGACCCGACTTGACTATTCACACATTCTTTTGAAACCTTAGATCTCAGCACTAAGTAATCACAATAATAACGGTCGATATTTTAATTCGAAATAATTTTCAAGTTCAGAGAACGTGGCCACGTGTCCTTCAAAATATCTTATAGCGCTGTGAAGTGTACGTAAGTTATAGACTGATGTTTGAATTCCAGCATGTGAACAACTGTGCGTGCCTCGGTATGTACGTATATGTTATACGTAAACTTGACACTGAAGAGACACCCGCGGCATTTAATTATTCGTAATCTTAAAGTAACTGAGATGTCACTGTCGGTAAAGCCTTAAGAGTTTCGTCTCTCGATTATCAAATGAATTACTTGAATTATTTTATAACGAATCCCTAGGGCTCAAACAGTTAATTAGAAAAAGTTTCAGATAATTCAACATGGTTCTTAAATATCCAGACTCTGTAATACAGAAGTAAAAAAAAAACTATCAAGGGTTTTCAATTTTCTTTTCTATACGTAATGATGATTTTAAAAACGGATTGTAAGTATTTTTCAGTCACCTATACAATACAAAATTTAAGTTACATTGACCTAGAATTCGTTACAGTAAATTCAGTTGATTGAGTTCTTCTTATTGATTACGAGTTACTGATTAGGTATTTGATTATTGATTTACGACAGAGCAAATGAACAATCTGAAAAAAAAAAATTATTCGTAGTATCTAACTTTGACTGGCAGTTAAAACGACTGTTTGAGAGAGTTAAATGCACTGAAATGCACCGTTAGTCCAATTTGTTCATATACAAAGTCAGTTTCAGGTTTGCAACAATCTATGAGTTTCTCCAATCGCATCATTAATCTACTTTCACTCCATTTCCCGTCCTTCGGTTTATTTTATATTTTACAACCTTAAGTATCTGCAGATTGAAATTTCCCACGCAATTTGACGCTAAGACCAACATTTTTGATCGTATCTCACACCTCCTTGTAGTTTCTTCGTACATTTCCTCCGCGAAATACCTTTTATTTCTCATTTCCTTCCATCAGTCAGTATTCAAGTTTTCAGGTGACGCATTCTCCACATCTCTTTATCAAAATCAGCCTTCCGTAACTTGCAGCCACGTACAAAAATATTCTAGTTCCACTATGGTCGCACGTTGATTTAAACTATATTTCAGCATTCAGCCTTCAAGTTCACCGTCTTACGTCAACTATGTAATCCGAAAATTTTTAATCAGTTTTTCAGTCAATTTATTTAATCACAGTCTGTGAGCATCCCGCATCAATTTCATTCGTTTACAATCTACTTTTTCCACTGACATATTTGTTGTACATATTGTATTTTTAATATCTTGATCCACACAGCCTTGATGCTTTGATCAAAACGAAAACACACTAGCGCAAACACTATTGTGTATAACACTAACCTGAATCAATTTAAACCAATCAACCCATCTACTTTCAAATGAAAGTATTGATTCAAAATGCTTTCATTTGAGTAAAGAAATACTTTGTGAACAATTTGGAGATTTTTTGGACATGTTTCAGAAATTGATTTTTTTTTTAAATTACGTTTTTCTTACGATATGAAAATAATTGTACAGAATCAATAGCGACAATCAATTTGTCTGAAAATTTTATCCCTATTTCATATACTTGACAATTATTTATCATGCAATATGTCTCGATAAAATCGTGAATAAAAACGAAAATCAAGATTGTACACTACGGTGTACAAAAAAGTGAATGGGTTGAAAAAGTTTAAATTTTGCAGTATGAATCTGCACAGAGAACCGATAAATGAGGCACTGTGTACGAACTGTGCTTACATGTCACATTGTATTCACGTATAAGGCAACGAAACATTCTTATCGGGATATGCATACGTCATATACTTATGTTTAACGTGCATAAAGATGGAACAAAAGAACGGATTCTGGACTGATGCATCTACATGAATGATGAAATCAAAGGGGGCTAAGAAACTAATACCAGAATGACCTTTAGAGGAGCAGATCTCCAGGACGCTATTGTTTTCGGAAGCGCAATGGAATATTCACGAGCTTTTAAAGATTCGACGAATTAATCGGTTCCTTCCGAGCCTTCAGCACACAAACCAAGGAAATTATGAATTGACCTTACGCGAACGAAAACAAAAATAAAGTACAAAGTAGCTTTTTTACTCACTTATCCCGGTTTATTAGTTACCCTACATTTACAGTTGATTCACGTCTTTCTGGTACCATCCCACAGTTTAGAAATTAAATAGAAACATGTCATGCTTAATTCAAGAAGCGGAATAGTGTGTTTGTGGCTTCAGTATTGATCTGAAACTTTCAACGATAACTTGAGAGTTAGAATAAGAGAAGATTAATTGTATAATTGGGGATGGAATATCTGGTACGATGTTTAAGTTGAATAGAATTGGTAACGAATGTCATTGTTCGTTTAATCAAATTGGTTCAAAGTTCCAAGGTATGTATCAGAGTGCTACAATTTACCCGGCCAATAGAAGTTCGGAGAATTGAAGAAAACACCAAAGTATTTGTAGCTAGTTTTCAGTCGATTTAAGGTTATAGTAATCTGCTGCAGCTAAATCCAGATATTTTTTGAAACTTTATTGTTACGACCTCTAGACTTTAGATTCTTTTCCCACACTTTTCTTTACAAGCTACATTATACCTTGCATCTTCTGATCACCACCCTACTGCTTCGGTTCCCATATCGCATCAGCAGAATACTCCTACACCTAAGCCCTTACATTCTTCCCCCATATATTCATACTCTGAATTCATCTTTCATTCGGGCAACATCTAAATTCACCTCCCTTTCGTTTTCTAATTCCCCCTGCACATCTTGTTATTGTACTCTTCATATCTTGTACAATAAATCAATTATGTACGCAAACAGTCAACTCCTGAATACAAGTTTCTCTTATTTCTTCTCATCCTTCGTACGTGCACGTAGTCGACGGGTTGCGAATCCGAAATAAACCGTAACAACATCACGACTGGATGTGGATGCGATCATTGATAGCCGCTCGTCGGGATCACAATCATCTACACCGTAGCATTATCATGCATCAATCTCTACCTCAACATGTCTTAACCTTTTAATTCACCCTGGGCCGCTCAGCGTCATACCTTTTTTTGCAGCTGTTCATTTATTAAAACTACTTTTTTGCTAATAACTGCCAAGTTTTTTCGTTTCACACGGTCCCCAAAATATTTCTAGATTTAAAAAAATATAAAACTCATCAATCTTTTTAAGCAAAAATAGCACATGTAAACAAATGGTCGGAATTCGTACTTTTCCGCTGATCCACAATTAAAATTCGAATGCGCATTTTTACACGAACTTAATAAGTACCAACAAATTTATCTTCTTGTTGATTTTATTTGTCCGCCATATTGGGACCGCCATTTGGAGTTTTCTAATATAGAGTTCATGTTTGTAATCAGTGACCCTAAAAACTCATGCATGCAAAATTTCAAGTAAATCGCACGTAAGGAAAGATGTATGCTTGAAAGGGTTGAGAAAAGAGGATTTCGAGGTATCTAGGGTTCATTTTGAGATTACCAAATACACCGGATTCTAAGTGGACATTATGGCATCGAGTAGTGGGTGGGGGTAAGAAATCAGAAAAACCGACAATCAGAATGTCCAGAATTCCGAATTTAATAAACTCGAATAAAACATATGTGAGAACAGATACTATCAGAAATTTTAAGTTCTGAATAGTGCCCAATAAAAAGCTGCAGTTTACCTAAAATGTATTTAGTAGAGGGCTCTATTGTCCGAACCCACTGACTTCAGTGAACGTTAATCCAAGAATTCAGAAGTACAGAATTTAATAATGTATAGAGTCAATGTTTTAGAGAATGAATTTGTAGAAAGTTTCATACTCTCAAATGTCCAAATATTATAAAAGTAAAAAATAGAACTTCATCATCTAGAAACGGCAGAAAACAGATATACAGAATGTAGAAGGGTCATTATTCAGAATCGTACAATTCAAAAAGATCAGTATTCCGAACGTAATCGATCAGATGGCTTAACACCAGAATTTCACATTCTGAGTCTATCCAACTAATCTATTTTGCCTTGTAAAATGTTTTATATACAGAATCAAATAAATTCTTTTCTCAATACTTAATAATGAAAAAAGAATGCAACGCAACTGGAGAACTCTGAGTTGTTAAAGCTGTTGAGTTAGGCCTTTGAAGTGTGGCCAACGATGTGCCTGTTTTTATTTGCTGACTTATAAACTGCTCACGTCGCGAACAAGCTGAATAACAATATCTTCGGGCTAGCATTTACCTCAGGTTTTCACATATTTGCAATAGATACTTATTTCAAATTACGTTGCCCTACCTGATTGACCATTTCATACTAAGTTTTATCAAAATCAAATATCTTTTAGAATTTACGTCCACTGTCTTGGATCCGCCAATTTCAATTCTTGACCTTTAAACACAGATTCGTAATCAACGAGTTTAAAAACCATTCCATACTAAGTTTTATCGAAACGAAATAACTTTTAGAATTCTCATCCGCCATATTGGATCCGCCATTTTGTATTATAAAATTTCGAGTCCGGATTCGTAATCAGCGACCCCAACACCCCAGGTAAGCAAAATTTAGACTGAATCGCATGTAAGAAAAGATATGTGCATAAAATGGTTAACTAACAATCAGATAGGAGTGCCAGAATCTCGAATTTTATGCAGATGCATCAGGTGTATCTTTTCATCTGCAATATTTTTATGTCATTAAAAGATTGAATACGACTTTTGATATCATAAACTTATATTTCTTGGCTTCTGATATGATATGAGTTATTGACTCTTCTGATATATGGCGATTCTTCATTCTGATGATTCTGATATACTGCAATTCTATATTCCGAGCTTTCTATGAGATTAGGTACTACTCGAAGTTCTAACCATTCTGATTCTTGAGCCTTCGTATTTATGAATTCGAATAGATGAAAATTCTACTTTATGATCCATCTGAAGGTTATTTATTTGTGTTTGTGAGCAATTGCATTTGCCTCATTCTGCTAATGGCCTTCCGGGATTTTCAGCAGTTGTGTATTCTAAATTCTATAACTTCAAATTTCGATACCCTTGTATTCTAATTCCATTATTTCTGACTTAATGAAGAACCACCACTTTGTTCTTTCGTGACTGTGAGTTTTCGATACATCTATGTTCGGAATTATGACCATTCTAATTTTTGGTTTTTCTGATTTTTTACCCGCACCCCACACAGAGACAGGGATTCATGGACGGCTAATTTTTCGAGTATATATGAGTCATTCCCTGTAAGTATGAATAATTCCAATGAGTTTTGGGTCACCCCAATAAAATGTGACTGACTTTTGAGTTGACTTTGATGCTGAGAATAAAATGTAATTAATTTTACTAAATATTGTTCCAAAAATTTTGTGGGAATGTAATTAAATCACATGAACGCACTTAAATTACACAAATGCAATACTAAATAGTAAATACTCAAAGTTATTGGTAATCGAATGAATTTTAATGACAACTGCACAAAGTAATAAATAATTAAATGGATTTTTATTACAAATGCTCACAGTATAGAGTAATTAAAAGCATTTTTATTACAAATTCACAATGTAATGAGTAGTTAATTGTGAATTTGTTACTAGAGGGGGCAATTTGCAAGGTTGAACTTGCAGCTTGTTTTAGACTTGCACTAACTTTCGCGTAAACTCTTTATTGTTTTTTGCAAAATTTGCGAAATGTAATTTGCAGAAAATTGAAGCCTGGTATCTCAAATTCTGCTAACAATTAGAAAAAAATTCATACTAATTACATTCGTAACTTGTAATTGAAATTTTTATAATTTTATTTGATTTTAATTAGCAATTTTCTTTCTTTCAAATATATACAGAATATAATTAATTCAAAAAACTTCCAACACTAGTTATAAGTAACTTGTCCACAGTAAATGACATATTCAATATTATTGACACTGTATAACCATGTGTGTGATTTATTATTTATTTGACATTTATACCTGCATTTCGATAAAAAAATTTGAACCGTCTGGAATGAAATTTATTTGAAATGCTATAGCGACCCACCAGAAAATGATTCTATGATTATTGGTTGAAATAAGACAGTTGAAGTAATTAAGCATGCTTCTAATTTTATCCAATCATCGATATTTCTACTTGCCATTTTCCAGCTTTTTCGATTTCATGATCGAATTCTCAGACTTTCAATACAGAACAGTCCATCACGTCGAAAAATAACTCCGTAGTTATGATTGAAATATTGTTCTCTGTGTTCAATTCTTTTCCCATGTAATTATCGAGACTGGAATTTTGAGAAAAACTCACTCAACATCTATGAAGGGGTTTTTGAATTCATTTTTCAATTTGAAAACTCACTCAAAGTTAGATACGGAGTTTTATATGCCACTTCTCTGCCACAAAGTTAACCACCTACTGATGAAGCAACTTCTTACACAGCATATTTACGGAATCTTTTTCAGTCCTATAAATCTCTCCAAGATCTGCCTAAGGTAAGTGTACCAATGATTGTCGCCTTTTGACGCAATTATTGACCATTTTATTTTTCAAAATTAAAAATTAACGGTGAATTTCTCGATGACTAAGACCAATTGCTAGAGCGTTAAACGCTATAAATTTATTTTTTGGTAATTGAGGACCTACAAATCAAACAGATGAAACCAAAAAAGGTCAATAATTGGGACCGGTTCAGTAACTGGTACACTTACCTTACACCTAAATTCGTATTCGTAATGATACTTTGAACCTTATTAACATATCATGAGATTTTGAATATTTGTGAATCTTGAATCTATGAAAATGTGTTTTAAAAAATCCATGTTCATACTGTATTTTTAAAGCATATACGTATAACCACTTGAAAAAGTAAAACATCAAACTATCACTGCTGCTACAGACAGTCCTGATTTTCATGCCTGCCTACTTATTGTAATACCTAAATTCACAAAAAAAAGTCGCGCAACGGAAAAAGGCGTTTTCAACCGAAAAAAACTGGCACACTCACACACTGAAAAATAAAAGAATACGTATAAGAATGATTTAGCGAATTGTAAAAGTGTTGGCAATTGAATCGCGTTCTCGAGTTGCTTTAAAATCGAGAAAATACGTGAAATGTAGGGAATAAGTAAAGCACATGCACCTCTTAAGAACTCCATACGATTTATACATGAAAATATGAGGAATCCAAAATTGCTCTGCAGAAGCAACTTTATCGCGAAAAAAGATGAAATTTTTCATGGGAAGATTTTAGATGAAAATAAAAGACGAAGTAAAAAAAATCATCACCCAGGATGAGGTGGGTTATACGCGTATAATGGCGCGGTAGAGGTACAGCCGGGGTGCGGTGGTTACGTCATATCTTAGCGTTACGCGCAAGCGCTCTAAACGGATGCTGGGTACGTGTTGATCGTTAACCACCTTGTACCTTATGCCCTGCGACTCGATTCATGCGAAGGACAAGCCCTTGCATATTCCAGGCGAATACAGAGAGCCAGAAAATTGAACAGACAAAATGAAAGGTAAGAGGCATTTTCTTGTCATCATACACACATGTTGCATAGGTATGCAGAACACAAAAATGAGAAAAAGATAATATAGTCAGGAAAAGTGTGAAACAATCTCTACACGTTGTGCTTGTACAAGGTGTACCATTTCAAGTTGAAATGCCAAATACCTTAGGAAATGTATATCTATTTAACCCTTTGAAGTATACATTTTTCCTCACAGCCAAATTCCGTGAAAGAGGGCGTGTTATGGGTTCTCGAGGTAGCTGGTTTCAAAAATGGGTTCAGATTTGAGAATTTTCTAAAACCCAAATTTGTCGATCTAATATGAGCGAATAGCATCAATTTTTATATTTTCAGTACGCCATATTGGATTCGCCATTTTAAATTTTGAAATTCCGACGTCCGATTTGTTTTCAGCGACCCCGAGAATTCCCGAGTAACAAATTTCAAGCGAATTAGATCAACACTTATATTTTTAGCCCGCCATATTGAATCTGCCATTTGGAATTTTGAAATTTTTTCATCAAATTTATGTTTAGCGACCCCAAAAATCCAATATTACCAAGTTCCACTTTTCTAGTCTCCATAACCGTCCCACAATTACATTTATTCTTTGAAAACATGCATTTTCACCCGTTTGTTTATTTATAGTGTTCACTATATTCGCGGAATCTTCATAATCCCTTTTAAAACATCGGGATTGACATCTTAGAAGTCTGGTTATGCAAAAAAAATGACAGCGATATCTCAAAAATTGAATGTAAATTTTGAATAACCGATTGAAAAAAGGTGTGTCATATATGAGACGCTATGCCAAAAATAATTAAGTTTTGCAGGAAACGCTTTTGGAGAAAGCCTTAGAGTTGTCAGGATGACGTTCAGATGTGGTGCCTAACAACTACCTTCACCGAGAGAACTCTTCGGTTGTGCTCACTATACATTCTGTAACTATTTTCATTGTACACCATAACCGAAAAATATTATTCCGGGTACAAACGAAAATCCGTTTTGTAGCCGTAATCAGAAAATCAAGTATACATAGCTATCCTTTTTTATTATGGTCTCTTGTACCATATTTTCTTGTTATTATTTCGCTAATTTAAAACTACTGCAATAGTAAATAGAAGTTAAAGGCTTATTTGAGTTTAAAAAATGTAGTCAACTTGATAAACATATTTAATATTGCACCAACCAGAAAATCTGTTATTGACAACTACAATTACAATAAATAGTTATTTGTATCAGGTTTTCTTGTAATACCAACAATATTTAAGCCGTTGTTGCAACGATACCAATTCTATTACAATTTCCTAGTACCTAACTATAACAAATGAAACTTTTCTCAGCGTACTTACGGGAAGAATATCGGACCTCTGCATCACGGATTTGGCCAAAACTCCTAACGCTGTTTCGTTTTTCCTCTAAATATGGAGCTTCTGATGTGTAGTTTCATCGATTGGGCCGTTCTTCTGCACTACTCGTACGTTTAAAATTGGACCCATCTTTGTCAGCCGTTTAGTAAGGTAGAAAAATGGCAACTACTTTTCAAAACATCCGAAAGAATTCAAATTGGGAACGAAAATTTAAGATGGCCTTGATATCTCCTTACTGAGTTCACTAAGAAAGTAATTGTTAGCGCCATGTGATATCCTTTCTAAGCAACAACATTTTCGTATAAAACATTTTTCCATGAAATCTATTTACCAATAGGCATTTGACCTATGACGATAATACGTAATTATAAAAGTGCGCGCTAAACTTTACGACTCACAACTGATTATACGCATCCATTTAATTCCTCGTAGTGGTGCAAGATTTAATACGTCATTTATATAATTTGAAACTAATTTGCACACTAATCTTTAAAAACGAACATCTCACAGGAACGGTTTGACAAGACGCACATCAGAAAGAACACTATAAATGGATTTTACATCAATAACAGAACCTGTTGTGTCAAACTTCATGGATAAGTGATAAAACCGTTAATTTAATAAAAAAAAAAACTGTTAAGAATAATTAGAAATTGACAAATAAATAGCAATATAAAAAACAATTGATACAAAAGAACTAATTAGCTAAACAACCGTATTTTACCTTGTGTATGATTGTGTGAATGAATATATGAGTATGTAATTTTAAATCTAAAGAAATAGATGATGTCCATATATTTATATGATCAGAGAGTTAGAAAAGTAAAATTCAATGGCACGAATGATTAAAAGATTTCTATGGTAATTTATATTTTATTTATTTAAATCAATATCTGATGTAACTGTCATAGTTATCATCGTTCTTGTTTTATTTTTTGTATGCTTGTCCATTTTCTTATGATTACTGAATAAAATTCTTAACCTTCCCGTTGTTTACATATGTCTCGTTATTATATAAAATCAAAACAAATATTCACTGTCCATTGTACTAAAAATGGGAGTCCTCATAGGTATGTGGGGCGAATGCATTTCGTCTCACTACCCGATGCTGTTCTCGGAGAATGTGTCGTTGATAGTCACTGCAATTATGCCCGTAAACGTCATATCGGCAACGAAGTCGTTGCAGTCTAGGTTCCCCTTATTTGCGCAAAACCAGAATCATACGATTTAAAAAATGACTGAACTGAAGAAAAAATATTACTCTTGGTGCTCGCCTTTTCGACAGTCAAACTCTATCCATGACATTAAAAAAAAAAAATTATTCGTCATAATAATTTATTAAAAAAAAATTCTAGATAGATATATCACGTCCTCCAGACATTAGATACTTTTCTCACACTCCTACAGCTACCTTATACCCTGTATCTTTTTCTCATCATTACCCCACTGCCTCAGTTCTCATACCGCATCAGCAGAATGCTCCCTCTACTCCTGCACTGCAACTAGCTAGCTCTTCGTATCCTTCCCCCATATTCCACTCTGAAATCATCATTCATTCGGACAACATCTAAAAGACCTCTCTTCCCTTTTTCCACCTTCACGTCTTCTCATTGCGCGCGCCATATCTTTGACAATAAATCAATTCTACAACGAAACGTTCAACACTTTAATGTAACTTCCTCTCACTTCCTTTGATTCCTCGTACGTGCGCGTAGTCGACGGGTTACGATTCGAAATAGGCCATAATAAGGTCGCCGCTTACGATTAGTATGGATGCGATCATCGACAGCCGCTCATTGTGATCACTATCATTCACCCCGTAGCAGATAGTTCACTCCCCAATTTTTAATACATTTTAGGATAGTTTTAAACCTAGATAAAAAAAAAAAAATTAAAACAATAATCGTTTTAACTGTTTTGTCGCAGTTCTGATTCAAAACAATTTGGTCGCAAGGGTGGTAAACATTAAACAAAAAATTGAAATGAGTGTCAAAAATTACAAATGTAAGCTGTAATGGGAACTTATTTATTAAAATAACTACAGGAAAATGTAAAAATCTTAAATCCCAATTTCTAATCAAAGAACAGTTGCCAAAGAGATGGAAAGATGTTATTTCGTGTGAAGCGTCAAATATGGATCAAGAAATAAAGACAAACATATTGCAGTAGCATACTAGTAAAAGCTATGCGTGAGTACGCGAAGGAAGAAACACTTCGGCCGGTAGTAGCCATGGTGTGAAGAATTAGGTGCCCTACAGCGCAGCTTTTCGGACTAACCAATAGAAAAGTGCAACCGATTGACGTCACAAAAGGCAGTCAATTCAGAATTATTAGAAGATTCCAAGGTAGATTAGAATGTTACATATGAAACGTTGAATGAAGTCTTCAATCCATGTATAGTGAAAATGTGTATACTTTTACCTCTGCAGATGCCACCATGATTCTTACAGCCCTTAACCGAACAACTGAAGATTTTATCGAATTTGTGAAACGATGCGATTTAACGCGATGCGTGATCCACTACGTTTGTTTGTGCGTTTATCAATGCGTGTAGTTAAGGTTATGTTATAATGTGTACGCGTGCATGCACCTGCCCTGCAGCCTCACTTTGACTTGCCGTGATGTCCACTGGCGGAATTCGTGAGCTTTTACGAAAATTGGTCCTCTATGGAGCACACCTTGCTTCTTACACCATAGTAGTAGCATAACGAACTCATATAACGCAGTTATTATCGATTCATAAACATAGCACATGTGGTCGGGGAATTTCCTGAGCTATCGTGAGTAAAAGATTTGAAACTTTAGTTGACGTAGATTGCAGCTTACCGAGCCAGAACTCTCGCGGAGTAAGCTGCCTGTAACGAACAGAGAACGAAATAGTTAAAGGTATTGATCTAATCCAACAAGAAGTAACGGTTTACGTCGACACCATCTGTTTCCGGTAAGTTATTGCTGATGCAATTAGTAATATTGCGCTGTTCAACTTCTAATCGAAAATATCGCCGAGCATCTAAGGTATGTTCATCATTTAAATTGTATGCCTGCTCAATTATAAAGTCAGATATATCAGGAAACGCAAAACAACACCAGAATATTTTTAACGCCAGCGCACGTCTATCGTCAACTATTAATTGCTGCATTTGCAAGAATGGAAGTTCGCACCTATTCGCTAGGTGCTTACACGTGTACAGATCACACGTGCGGATATAACCACACAAAGTTGAATCTGTGTGCTATTGTTCATATGCTTAACACTCATGGTAATAGGTGTAATAAATATACGAGTTAAGCGGACGCAAACAGTATAAAAAGAAAAAAATTTATCGGCGTCATCAGGTCAATAATAAAAAAAAAACTGAACGAGAAGCTCGTTTCGCTTCTACTGCAGATAGGTCCTCCTCAGACTAGAAATGTTCTACTGAAAGAAACATGTTTTACAACCGAAAGTGATGTCACAACGTAATATTAACAATAAGTGATCAATACGAAAAATAGCCCTAATAAAACAAAAATTAGAACATAACCATAGTTTCAATTTCTCTGCTGTTAGTATCCTCCACCACGAAACTGACTTCAGAAAACGTTTCATTTTAGAAATGTGTAACATTGTTGGAGAATGAGGCTGAGTTGACCTTAGATCTGATACTAAGAACTTTAGCAATATTTATTTTAATCTGGTTTCGAACAGAAAATAATTTATCTTTCCCTAGAATCTTGTTCATGATACCGAGTCGTCGTCCTACGTATTTATCCAACATCGTATTTACATTTCATGGAAATATTATCAACAACTTTTATTTCGATTGCGATAAATAGAAAGATGACAAAAATAATAATTTATAATAGTACTATCATATAAATTTAATAAGTTTGTTCTTTTTTATGCTAATAAAATAAATAATATATTTGTTATTTATTTATAATTGTAATTTTAATTCGTTAATAAAGATATTTGTTCAAATTTATATTTTTTTTCCAGTATAATTGTATTTGATGCCTGTCCCCGACCAGCAGCACTCGCTTTGCTCGTGCAACAAATGCCGGGCAGGCATTAAAAAAGGTTATGCATATTTATCTTATGCATATTACTTTCGACCGGCTATGAAGAAAAATAGTATACACGACACGGGCCGGAAGTATGAAAGCCCTGAACTCTGCGCAGTGCAGGAATTTCATACTTTCGGCCCTAGTAGCGTAATATACTATTTTTCCTTTTTAAGTAATTGTTACTTAGTATAGCATTGCAATGTTACTTTCGTCAAACATGTTTACCCCCCCCCCTCCCCGTTTTGGGTTTTGCATGCACCTGTAAAATGGCGTGCCGGTGAAATCTTTGTCTTTCTGTCTGGTAAGGAAGGGAGATGTGTTAGTAGGGTATGCCTAATCTCTATTTCCTGTTTATCGTATTAACTCAGAATTAATATCCGTTCAAACTTTTAGTACAAGTTAGCGGGAATGCAAGTTTTTAGTTCTGCCAGTGACGCAAGTCGTGAGATTATTGCATGATGCCACGTCAAACTGCCCTTTGGCTGCGTTGCGTATGGCGAAGTTGGGATGTTAGGCCATTCCCGCGGTCCTATCTCATTTTTACTGATCTAATTTGAGTGCTAGCAGACGCGGGAGGTTAGAATGTAGCTGCGTGATACAGAGGTGGGCTATTAGACCGTCCCTGCATACCTTTACTAATTATCCTTATTTTGGTAACCAATGGGTTGAGTCCAAATCTTCGAAGTTTGGTAATTTTACCTGGAATTCATGCGACAACGAAAATGAATCAACTCCTATATACTTTGCTTATTACTAATTGTAAGTGCCGCTACGTAATTCCTTGGTTATGCTCCTAAGTAATTTTACTGTTTATACTGTTCCAAATTGCTTCTATTCCGTAATCTTTTCTCTAGTAAGCAAGTCACTTTAACGTTGCTTCCTCCATCCATTATATATGTCTAATCGCATCAAAAGCACTTAGTCTATAATTGTTCTTCCAACGAATTGAATCTACTCGAAGAGGTTACCTGCCGCATTGGCTTGGAACCATAATGAAGATCTACAAACAGCGAGTCAGTGCTACGTCATGAGTCTGTTGGTTATAGGATCGGCTGTCCGTGGTCTTGAGCAGTAACTTTGGAGCGAGTGCGGAAGCAATGATCCGCGGTCTGCCGGTGTGCCTGCGTCACTGTAGTCCACCCTCGGTGAGTCGGTGGTGCTACGTGCGTCTGTTGGTGAGTCGACGTTATTAGCTTTGTTGTGAATGCTGCTCGGCTCCTATTGAGGTGATTGAACACGTTACAATTCATTCTACGAGGTCGAGAAGAATCCCTTTCGAAGTCATAAAAACAGATGAACAAAGTACACTCGGTACTTCGACGCTACAAGATTTTAGCATTCGCAAATTTTTATTTATCGTAATAAATTCCAGACACACATTCAAAGCAGACCAGGCTCCTCATGATTGTCACCTCAGATGCTCCACCACTGACAACGCGGACTGCGAGTTGTTCGTAAAAGTTGCTTCGTCTTACGGATCCTACACGTCATTTTTCACCAGGCAGTCTTTATCCTCAGGGCTAAGCAAGCGATCACGCTGACGCTAACGTTATATTTTCTGCGTGTACTTTAATGTTTACCTTACTAGGGGCTTCGCGCCTCACTATTTCCTTACGCATTGTCTAGTAGACAGGCGAATTCCTTCATGTTGATTTGATGACAGGTCTGCACTTGCTGTCCACTTCAATTCCTTCTGTGCTTACTTTTCTTTTTTTCATCAATCTAAGCTTCCATTCGTTGGTTGAAAATTGGTGTTCCTTCTCTATTGATATCGCTCTATCTCCTTGACTTGCTGAATTATTTTTGCTACCGCTCTGCCCGTTATTCTCCAAAATCACCTTCTTTATATTATTTTTTTCTCTATATTTGCGTTGCTGTTCATTCCGCAAAACACCTCTTTCTCTTGTGGTCAACATCGATCCTGGTCGTCCTTTTACCTGGTTATACGAATATTTGATGGATATTATTCCATGGCTTATTTGGTTCTTCGCACTTACAATTTTATTTTCCTCTTTCTTTTGTGATACTTCCGACCATCCACCATCTTCATCGCCTTGTCTGCTGCTTGAAACTCCTCCTTTCTCCATTTGCATCGTAAATCCGGGCTGTCCTTTTGACTGTTTGGTGATATATTTAGATTTACTAATATTTGATTGTTACTTCTCATACTTATTACTCACTATCTGAATTTTATTTTAATTCTGCAAGACATCAAAGTGTTCACTGTCTCCGTCGCCGGTGAAGAGTAGCGAGAATTGTGTTTCATTTTGTGATCCGATCCGGTGTGGATGAATTTGTTCTTCGCGATACACGATTAAACATATCTTAAAAATGTCCGCAGCTGCAGCTAATTCTGCTTCTCCCCCGTATATTCCATTTTTATTCGTATGTGATTTGTAATCACCAGGTGACCTAATCACAGCACCGTTTGACTCATTACCTGTAATAAAACCCGCAAATGTAGACCAATTATCCACTATATTTGAAACGATACTCAGTCTCACCTCTGCGTGTCGATCTTGAGTGCCGTATACACAATACGCCAACGCGCGAAAAAGACAATTCCCGTCGGGAATCATCTTGATAATTTTCGTTTGTATGTTCATTTTTTGCGCGTCAGAAGCAGATACCTATAAATGGATTTGTTAAAGACTGTCATAAACAGCCGATGACAGCTGTCAAAGGGTTTGCTAGATGCTTTTTGTTTTGTTTTCGGGATCTCACCCCACCGCCAACTTCATGCGTATACTATTGTTATTATAATCTTTTTTTTACTATTGTTATTATAATCTTTTTCTACGTTCATTTGTTTGAAACTTTTTTATTAGATAGAGAGATTCACAATAAACAAAAGACGTTCTGACCATCAATCCACCTGATTGAATAACTCATTTTGTGGTAATCCTCGTGTCTGTGTGGAAATGCGAACAAATGAAAAATTCGGAACGCCAATTTACGTGAAATCCTGCAGTGTATATAAAAAAAACTGCGACTCTGGATTATCAAACATTATGCTACGTATATGAAATTATTTAAAATTTTTCCCAGATCATAATCAAAGGTACCTTTTAAGACATCATGCATAGCGTCGGCATAAATATTCATAGTTGGATTATAATGCGGGTGCAAATACGAGTGTTTCTACCACCGCTGCCAAACCCCTGTTTGGACCTTAATTCCTCCCACCGATTGCAAAGATAATTGTGATGCATAAAGAACTATTATTATTACAATCACCAACCTGGTAGAAAACGCATTCGTCTTCTATGACCGTATTTGTTACCTTCAATTCTACGTTTTCTTCATAATTAGTTTTGTTCACTGATCTGTATATTACGCTGGATGTTGACTGCTTGTGAGGTATACTAAGAGAATATCTTGAAAGTTAACACTCGATCACCGCTGACTCGGCACCACTCACGTTCATCGTCTGTTTTTCGCAGGCTGGCCATCCCATATTCAATTTTTAACTGCGAAAGGCCGAAAATGAAAAAAAGCCCTTAACGCTTATCACATTAGGTGTGATCACCCATAAAAATTTCGAGTGTTCGAGTTCGTGTTCGATAGTTCGTGTGACGACCGTGACGGCAGCACAATACAGATCAGCAATTCATCACAGAACTTTCAACTTTATTTTTCTATGGTTTATTTTTAAATAATCTGAAAATAAAAAAATTCATTTTCCGTGTAAAAAAATCTGAATTTTTCGAAAAAAATATTTTAAAAAATATAAAAAATGATACATTGGTAGAAAAAGCGTTTTTTAGTTTTTGACCTCATTTTTCAGGGTTTTCCCGACAGTGGAGGGTATTGGAAATATTTTTTTCAGAAAGCTGAGACTTTTTTACAGAAAAAACGTAATTTAATTTATTTTTAGAAATTTTAAAAGGGGTTGATATTTTTAATATCTAAAGTCAAGAATTGCAAATCTTTCAATTTTCGATCTACTGTATCTTCGAAAGGGTTCGACGAAAAAATTTGAAAAAAATCAGGAAAGCTCTCTTTTTTATGTACTTTTCAATAAAATTTTTTGTTAGGTTGGGTCAGATCCCCCGGCACAACTTCACTCAATAATTGGTGGAATGACCCAGATATTACTGACGTTCCCAGATAATAATTAGTTGATTGAGGTGATGACGAATTTTGGTCCGAACAACTTTTTCAGACGCTATCTTTGTTGCAGCATACAGTCTTAAATACAGTATGCTTTGCATACTTACTTTGAAAGCAAATAAATGTGATTTAATTCATTAGTTGCATCATCAAACATGGGTTCGTTTAACTGGGGAAATAATGTACAAGGCGATTGTACAAAATCACGCAAGACCTCTGAACAAAGAAACGCTGGAAAATTGTTTCCGACCGGAACCAAACCATTAAGTTTATCAATGGAATGCCTGAATGATATTCCCGTTTTGTTCACAAATACAAACGACAGATTCACTAGAAAAAAGTAGTCCTCCTCTCGTTCTAGCCTCTATAAGAAAGTTCTGTTGCAACTGGGTCACATTTTGAAAATCCTGTACTAAAGCATTTTTGCATGTTTCACATCGTACACTAGGCTTATCTTTATTTATTAATTTCTTCACAACCCAACTGTCAATGTAGACTTCATTGTCAAAGCGGGACTAAAGTTGTCAGGCATGGAAGCATGTAAATAAATTTCTAATTCCGTGATCTTTGACTATTACAATATTTTAACATGGATTCAATGATAAAATTGATTTTTTTTCAGCAGGCTCAAAGTTTAAACTTTGATTAACACGAGGAAAATTATGCCTTACCTGATGGTCAAAACGTTTAGGTGGCAAGGATCCTGGTTTCTTGAGTGGTGCAATCATTATAACCATCGAACCTGGTTGTTCCGTCAGACATCAGGCGCCAGAGTGAATTTCATCAGGCCATCGCCACCTTCTCAACATCAGTTGAGGCAAAATTGAAAAGCGGGATATACTACAGATCATAATGGCTGAATATCCCACCATTTTACTTTGATCGAGCCAATAGCGATAAGTTTGTTACTTACGGTTGCTGCCAATTCATTCTACCGAGGAATCATTCTGTGCACCATTGTAATTCAAGCATTATTATTCTGGTCAATAGACCAGCATTATTTTTCAAACTTTATACCATTTAATTTAGTATCTTATTTTGAAGCTTACTTTTACTCTCTTTGGCAATAAATTCAGATAAATAGTTTTTCAAGTCCTCAATTAGATTGTAGGGTTGAATTTTGCCAGGCAAACTGAATCAATCTAAATCTATAATTGTTAAATAACTTCAGTGAAAAATGTCTTTAAATTTAATCTTAGTTGACGGTGTCATCTGGCTAGCTAGTTGCACGATAACTTAAAACCAAATTCAATTTTACACTTTTCATAGGGTCCGACGCTAAGACTCAAAGCTTGTGAATCTCCATTTACCGCAATTATTTCTGCATTTCATGTTAGCATTCTCTGGAGCAAAAAAAATCTCATTTTGAGATTGGAAATGGAACCTGAAACGCAGAAGTTATTCAGTAGCACGAACTGAAAACCAAGAATTTTATAATGGTTCCTGCAACAAAGGGACCCTTTCCAAATATCCTTGTTACGAGGTGATGTTCGGAGGACTATGAACAAGATATTGTATCGGATTACATTATTCGGAAAAAAATCTTCATGAACTTCGTTGAAAATTAGATATTAATTTCTATTGATGGAACAAAGCACACGATGTTGAATCTGATAAGTAAATGTTCTCGTAATAATATTCTGACATTACTGTAAAACATGATTGTCCTTGAAGCTAACTATGACGTTAAGGCGCATTTTGAGAAAGTTGATTTTCAACTTGTGTCACAAGGTGTGATCTCTGTTCTTGAGTTCTACGCTGCCGATTAAATTTTCTTTGTTTCGAACCGCACTAACATGAAATACAGAAATCATTTTAATAAATCTAATATTACTTGAATTTTCAATTTGAATATTAGGTTCCCTTCATTTGTTTAATCGAACATCATTGAAAATTTGCGAAATGAACTCGAAATGCGACAAGCAATTGCACAAAAAGAAAGCTAAATTCTGCAAAACATAAACGTACACATGCAACATATATGTACATTTTGTATTATATCTATTATTATATCCATTATATTCACTATTATTCGAAAATTGTATTCATTATGCATTGTATTCATACGAAAATAAATGAATATTTTCACTCTTATACACGGATGTTTTTTTTCGTCTACGTGAGTACCTTATTACATTCCTGTTACCTATTTCCTAAGTCAACTTAGAATATTCTCATTTGTTGAAGGACTATTGGTGAATATTTAAAATTTATCATGCTAAGCTGAACAATTCAAATTATAATTCAAATTCATTATGTGCGCGAATAATGGTTTGCATAAAGTTATGTACAATATTTACATTATTCTCTTATTTCATATTGATTTTACAAAAAGTTATCTACAATATTTTTATTATTATTTTATTTCATATTTATTATACAAAAAATTATCTACAATAGCCTTATATTCATGTAAAATATTCGCGACGACGGTGCAACATATATATATATGTAAACAAATATGACGAGGCCTATATTCACCTCATCATATTTCTTCCTCACTCCCAAATTTGAAATTTCACCGCACAACAATGAGCGCCTTTGGCAGCTTCACGGTCAATAGTACATACGTGTAAATATGAGCGAATAGAGACGATAGAATGCCGAGGGCATATGACAGATGAGTACATAAGCTATTATCAGCGGAATCGCACGTGGAAACGTCAGAACGAGAGGAAAATAAGCTGTAAATGTCGTTTCTCCATTTACAGGTAATATTATTTTTGTTCAACGTAGAATATAAGTACGTAATGTAAAGAAAAGTAATGTAATGTAATAGTATACGAAACAATAAACTCCATTTACAGAGAAACTCATCGCAGCTTCGACAAAGTTAAAAAAAGGAACATTATATATATATATATATATATATATATATATATATATATATATATATATGAGAAGTTCTTACAGAACATCTAGCGCCACAGTGCGGCAAGCACATTTCGCGTGCCACTTTTACCTACCAGTGTCAGGGGGCTGGCCATGGCCGAGTGCAAATTTCCATGCGCCCCGTCCGCTGCACACGCGCACGGGTACACTCGGACAGGTTGTGTAGTACACTAACACACAGCTTGAGCGGGTTGAGCCACTGCAAGCAGCCTCGAAAATGTCAAACAATTCATCTTTGATTTTTGACCGATATGGAGAATCAACGCTGAAATATCGGGGTAAATATTTGAAAAAAAACATGTGAAAACTATTTATATTAATTATAATTTGTCACATCGTCGTTGGGGCCATATAAAATGCATATCAATTTTGAGTAACTCGTGAGGATAACGATACGTAATTTGCGTGTATAACCTAAAACTTATGATTGTTTACCTCTGCCGAAAATGTCTCTACCTACATACAATAATTGGAAAGTGATCATGAGATCCGTTGACAAATTACTTTGAAGAACATTATTCATTATTCTGCTCTCGACTTTAAATAGAATGTTTTTGTCAGACTTGCCGTCAAATGTTGGGGATACATATTTTAGCTCCAATATGACGAAAACAAAGTTTGAATAGTGAAATGTGTTACCTAGTAGAACAAAAAATCGTTAAGGTCACCGCAGTTAGAGTTTATAAATCTGATTAGAAAATTAATTTTATGAATACAAATAGTCAATCAACATTTGTAAGGTAATATTCCGAAAGAAGGCGAAGAAAAAATTGTGTTTTGACCGAGCTAGGATTGTATGACAGCTACAATGCTATCGTCAGCAAACGCATCGGAAGCAAGCGGATCCATAGCTGCAGAGGAAATTCTTACAACACTCGATGCGCTGGGGCTGTTGTACAATTTAACACATCACAGTCGTACTCAAAGTTGAATGGTGCGATGGAAAACAATCCGACTGCCGTATTTCAACTACAAGCATTTTTTTAACCCTTCCAATTACGATATGAATTGAAGTAATACAATAAAACTGAACAAGCTTAGATTACAGTTTATTTGCATAAATTATATGTTATGACTAGAAAATGTTATGGGCTACGTAAAATTACACTATAGCGTGTAACAGCCGAGATGCCTCTGAAGTGTAGTGAAGATTTGTTTTCAATTCTCTAGATGTAGTATCTTCATCTTGAAAAGACTCTGCTGTGCCAGGTATATACTAAATATGATTGAGATCTGCAGCTTATTCGCTTGAGGATTTGAGTACAACCTGAAAGTTCGAAAAGTACAAAATGAATCCGGTAAGCGCTCCAAGAAAGCACTGAGATGAAAATCCACAGAATTGTACAAAGTAAATACACCGAGACAACTTTGAGGAAGTCTAGAATATGTGATAACAGTTCGAAAGTGGTGTGAAGTGAGAAGACTACAGCCCCGAAGGTGATAATCTACACGTATGGAAATAGGACGAAGATGATATGGAGTGAGTATGGATATTAGTGATCATTCTGGATGACGGGTAGACATAGCTCAACATACCACATAAATTACTCATGTTTTTCTGAATCTCATTTTCTCAAATTACATACGAGATATTAGAAAGCAATTTTTGAAATAATCGTTTTTTATTTTGCAGGCCCTCTGACGTTGAACGCCGATTGATGCGTCGGGTACACGCTTGATTATGAGAGGGCCATCAGGTTGACAGTACAAGAAGCAACGCATGTAGCATTGTTTAGTATAATTATTAGAGTGCTCCTTAAAAAGATCATTTTTGAATTTGAATTGACTCTGCACTCCCTAGATCGGTATCAAAAAAATTATAAAAAATGAGTGAAAAATGTCAGCGTTCTAGTTCACCTAGAAAAGGTGCCTGTGAGCATAAATTCATTTTGAATTTCAAAGGGCAGAAACTGCTAATAATCACTGACGAGGAAAAATCAATGTGAAAAATAAAATATTACATCAGCTTATCGAACAGTATTTCCATTGTAGTAGGGAAATGAGGAAAAAATCATGCTTTGTAAGTTGACACACCTGGAACAATTCAAACCATGGCAAAAAATTCTTTGAATGTTGAAGATTGAAAAAGAGACAACTTATTTATAATTCTATTATGAATCAATCAGTCATATACCCTATTCACACTCATTAGTCATTACTTGAAGTTGGCGATCGTTCGTCGTTGCCGAGTGTTTTTGTTTATGTCCAATATTGGAGAAATTTTCTATATTTTTTTTTTTTTTTTGAGTTGATCTGGAGAGAGATTTTTTCAAACAAGCTTCTTGAGGGCCGCTCTAATGATATGTGACATTTTTATTGAACTATTTTTGAAAATATTATTCGTAAATTCTTGTAACTATGATATGGCAACGATAGTAAGATTTATTTATAATTATAAATTATGAAGAAGACTGTGATCTCTGCAAGAAATGTAGTGAAATAAAAAAAATTGTCAAGTAATTATGCTGCATACTTCGATACTAACATAAATGCGTACTTCTGTTTCATTTTAAAATATTGATGGATCTATTCGCTAATCCTATTCGTTTCAAAAACCATTGTTAAGCTACGTTATTCTATTGAATAATAATATATCTCTGATCAAATCTGAGGTCTCTGAGCAAATATGGCAATGAATGATCAACAAGTTTGTCATGGACTTATTCTTTTGTACTGATCGTTTTGTTACATGCGTTCTTTAGATGTGAAGTAGTTATCTGTTTTGGAATACAAAACGTAAATAAAAGCAAAAAACCATACACCATCACAACCAAATCGGTCTTTGCTACCAAAGAATTGATGTTCTGCACATCTTCTCGTGAAATAAAAATTTCAAAAATTTAGGAACCCATAAGCACTATAAATAAGTTTGCATGTATGTACGCTCTTGACCGAAGAAGTTCTTATGTTGACCACTAGTCAACTCTGCGGTCGACTAGAAGGATAGCGGCCACTATGGTTGACTCTTATCGTTAGTGTACTATTAGTAGGCTATTTCGTTGAATCAACTTGAACCCCGATATTTCGAAAACGACTTGGTTGCACTGTTGAGTATCTTGTACTAAAAAAATATTCAGTCATGGTAATTGAAGAAAATATTGTAACCAGATATTTTTATATATTTGAGGGTATAACGATATAACGATAATTGGTTACCCTACGGCGCAGTCGCTAACCTAAATAATTAGATAGGGAGAGATACTAAGGGAGAAAGATACAATTGTTGGGCGCCAGACGCACATGCGTCAAAAATAGATAATTAGAGAAAAAGACAAAGGTAAAGGTAAAGGTAATAGATAAAGGTAAGGTCAGGTTCTACGACGGTTTTGCACAGTTCGCTCGGAGAGACAAGATAATGGTAGAGGGGCGGAGTCGAATCCAATAGATAAAATAAGAAACAGGTGAAGCAGGAATAATATCAAATATATTAAACAAGAAGCGATAAGTTTACTGACAAGCAAGTAGCGGAAGAGTTTGCGATACAAGTACGATATATGCGATAATTAACAATAGTTACAGCCAGAGAAAGGTTAAGCGAGAGAGTTAACAATTAACGGAACGTTTTCCGAATAAGCGGGAAATATGCGTAAGCTCGCGATATTAAAGGTAATGAGTAACACGGTTTTAAGATAGATAGGTAGAACAGAAAAGATATACTGTACTTAAATTAAGCGGTAAGCGAATAAATCATAAAATATGAGAAGCGATTATAACACAGGCGAGATACAACAATTGAAATAGTTATCACATTACCAGAATGATCAGAAATAGGCAGACAAGGAATTATGAACTACAAGGTAAATTCAAGCGATAGGTCAAATAGAAAATTATCATAAAGTATAGAGAATAAAAGATAATACGTAGTCTCTGGTTTGCGGTAAGTGCGAGAGAAAGAAAGATAATAATCGGTACGATAAAAGGTAATTCAAGATAAGGCAAACAATATTCAAGGTAATTAATATGCAACGTACGGCAAACCCAATAGACTACGGACAACTACGATCAGCGATATTAGCGAAGAAAACAGTTAACAAGATGTGATGCGATATGGCACAATACTCCAATGTCAAATAAACGACGAACGGGACCGCGCAGCGATATAAGATCGCTTCCGCGGTACTCTCACTAAGATGCGATAATCAACGATAATAGATAAAGAGACAGATAGAAACTAATCAGAGAAAATATAACAAAATAGTAATGCTCAGTAGCTAAGATAAAAATCGATCCTTCAACGGAACGCGCTGCTAGACAGCGATATTAGACATTCAAATATTCTAAAAGAGAAAGATAATAAGATAAAGCGATAGTCACTACAATGCGTAAGTAATAATCAACCAGTCGCGAAGTTACTTGCAATAAGACAGAGAAAGGGACAAGATAAGAGATAATAAGGTACGAGCCCAGGTGGCTCAAGCAGACCAACTGCAAGGTAAAGAGAAAAGATACGAGCCCAATTGGCTCAAGCAGACCAACTGCAAGGTAAAGAGAGAAAGAGATAAAGGTAAAGGTACGATATATTGCAAGTAATCTCGTGGCTTCAAAAAATAGAAAAGGAACCTCACTTACGTAAAAGAAGATCTAACAGGTGCGAGAGAAAGCGATGCGATAGCGGTAATCAAAGCGATAATGGGAACACTGGTACAATTAACAAAGCTGAAGGTCGGATTAATAAAGGCGCTATTATCGAAACTGGAAGTTAAGTTACACAAAGGCACGTCTGCTAGGATTGGTAACTGAACGTAGAGTGTGACGAGATGAGCGATGATCCTGATTTTCGTCGAGCTGCTGTCACGTGATTCTTCCCAAAATTTGCGGTATTTTAATTGGACCAGCAGGTCTCGTGGCCTGGTCCAAGGATAGGCGGCGATAATCCCTCGCCGTTTGATGTTCTTTTCCCTCGACGACGGGTATCGAGGTATCAGGACGTCGGAAGGTGGTTAGAGATGTTTTCCTGCAGCTATGCGGTATCGTTGGTGAGAAGGGGGTGGGGGTCGTACTGCTCAGGTATTGCGATATTGAGGTGTGCGGCAATGTTACGTCACCGGTCTCCTGGACTTGCGACAGACTGTAACTCACTCCTTGCTTTACTGGTACTCCCCGTTGTAGCTATTTCGTCGGCGCTGCATCCCGGCCCTCGCTCATGGAAGCCCTCATGCCGGAACGATCTGGTGGTGATGGCCCTCAACCCGGATCCCCACACTAGATCCACCAGATCCACGTGGTCAGCATATCATTAGCCTATTCCACGCCGCAGTCCTTCGATAAGACGGTTCGTTAAGAGAAAACCGTCTTCTATTGGATAGTCAACGACTTAGTAGATGTTAGGGTCGGTTCAGCTCCAGGCTGATAAGTATCGTCGACGGGAGGCTTCGTTGTGTTTTTGACGCACAGCCCTGTACGCCGCCTGACGATGCATCCGAGCGGTAGAAGCATTCGTTCGTGGTTCGGCTCCTGGCCGATAAGTCTCAAATAGTTGGAGGTGCTGTTGTGCATCACGCACGACCCTTTTCGACAACTAGATAGGCATCCATCGGGAGTGGTTTCAGCGGTATTCGTTCGTCTGTAGTCGGTGGTGTTGATGTTGTGCTGGTACGTGACCCCTGTCAGGTAGTGTCCTGGTATCTTGACGTGAAGGTCTCGCGGATGGTTCTCGAAGAGCATTACAGAATTAGAAAATAGCATACAATTAGCTTAGTAAAGGGAAATCAACTTAAAGATAATTAGTCGTTCATTTTTGGAGTATTGGCCTCAGACGTGCTTTCGTTATTTTTAGCGATATTTGTACCTAGGGAAATGCGATAATTAAATAAAGTGACGGGGTACGAAATACCACGTCACAATATATACATTGAATCAAATCTGATGACACAAAATCATTTCGAAGTAAGTAGAAGGTACTTAATTATTTTTCCAGACCAATGGCGCCCACACCCAGTAATATTTATTGGCTTCCGGTAAAAAATGAGTCACGCTTTCATAAAGCGATATTAATGTTATGTTTTTTTCCAGGCAGTGCATATCGAGGAGTCGATCGAAATTGTGAACATAATTTGAAATATTTCGATTCGCTAATCAATGGACAACTTCAAAATCAGATGTCGGCATGATTAAGCGTAAAATAATCGTAGCCTTCAAGTGACACTGGAGTATCACAGGTTAAATAGTGTGTATACGATTTTGCCCCGCGTAGTAAGCGTGGTGTGTTGTCAAAACAAGGCAAGTAGTGAAGTGAATGCATTTCGTGTGTCGTCAACATCTAGTGTGTTTTGATTGGACCTGCTTTACCGAGAAAACGTACGTATACTATAGCTTTCGATTTCTATTCGCGTATTCGAATCAATCCAATCCCAAACAACGTGTCCAAAAAATCGGAAAAGAACAGAAACGGAACGATTAGCAGAATTATGGATCCAATTTCTTTAAATTTCCGAATTAAGCATGAGTTATTCCAATGCGACACTGTTCGTTTTAATCTGTTTATTCGTTTCTATTCGATTTTATCTGTTCTTTCCTATCCCGTCATATTCACGACAATGCCACCTTATGCCACCAATGTCGAATAGCTTATTCGTTTCAATTATTTATTTAGAATAAGAGATGGCAATTATCAATCCGATTCAATTCCTTCTATCCGAATTAATTCTTTTCAAAGAATACGAAACATCCGTTTGGATTAAGAAATCGGAATAGATCGTATTGAAATTCTCAATCCGTTTCTATTCTTTTCCGATCGTTGGGGTGTATAACCTTTTTTTTTTTTTCTTTCTTTAATTTAAATTTGTAGCAATAATAAAGTAGTATATTACGCAACTACGGAGCAAAAGTAATCTATCTTAAACTGAGTGCAAACACCTAGTTTGGGATGGCCTAATTTACTTTCCACGTTGCGTATATTTTTTCCGCCACAACTGTAACGGAAAGTGCGATATTTCCTACCCGAACAGGGCAATAGTATGATACTTTCTGTCGAGGTTTGGTAAAAAATATTTTACACTGATCCAATATTTTTGTTCGACTGTTATTTATTCATGTCATACTAAGCGAGTTCGGTAATCTTCCACGGTGATAAATATGTTGCCAATAAAACATAGTCACTGCAGATTTACGTAGTTTTAGAAAGAAGGCACGGAATAAAAATGTGAATGAAGGCATAAGCATCTGTCATGCGTATTCAATATCATCATCTAGGGCTATTTAATATAATATTTGGACAAAATAATTACAATAATACTGTTATGAGCGGGAAGGTAAGGCAGCGCCGGCCTGTGGGCAAGACCGGTCACTCAAAATTAGTATATCAAGTTTGTTATGGTCTAATTTCAACGGGGAAGGATTGAAGTATCAATAAACAAAAGGTGGACTTCAAGATCAGCTTCATGAATTACAAAGTGGCCTGAAAGATGCTGAATTGAGGGTCTTCAAACCAACGGCTTATAAGTTTTATCTCAGATTTCCGTTATTGTGGATATATTCTTAAATATTTCCCCGTTACAATAATACCCAAAAGATCATGTTCGGAATTTTCGGCCAAATTTTAATTTTTTTAGGGGAATTATTTCGTACCTGTATTAATTCCATGGAGCTAGTACTTAACATTTGATTACAGGCGTCTCTTTCTGTGAGAAGAAAAGATTTGATGTAAAAATCTCTCATTTGCAGTGCGGGCGATAAATAAAAAGGGGAAAAACTTTTATTTTTGTTTTTGAACAAAACCTATTGTATACAGTTGTACTTCATATTTTGAAAATTTTAAACATTTAACCCGTGATTATTTCGTCTCATTATACTTGAAAATATTTACCGAGATCGTTAGCCTTACTTTAGAATAGAAAAATCGTCTTTTGCACTTGCAATCCTTCCCATACACAGTAGTTAAGATACTGTATTAATTTATTGTCGGTAACCTCCAACGCTTTAGTTACCACCTTTTGCTTATTACATTCTTGATTTGATTTTGAACTCTTCCATACAGGCGAATAATAATATTTAATAATGAATAATTTTTACAAGCCAAATGAAGCTGTCAAAAATTATCAAAGGTTTCCATGTACAACACTTGCTGCCGAACGCTTCTCATCAAAAATACAAAAATTCCACGGAGCTTCAACCACCTACCCACTTTATTCCACGCATTTTTTGTTGATTATTGCGTTTCCGGGATTCGGATATTATTTTTTTTTCTGTCTTCTTATGAGAAACTGTCATGCTCAATGTAAAAAATCATAACAATTTAAAAGTAATATAACTCTGGTATAGTTCAGACAATCACTTTAAAAGTTTCCACAGGTGATTAAAAAATAAAGATGTGAGCAATTTGTACGATTTCCATTGACCTGAGACGATTTCGGCCTACACGCCTGTATATCCCAGGTTGTTGAAGTTGAAACTGCTGAAATAGTATAGTACGACTATAGGATGTACGCGATGTTCAGCAGAATGTCAAAAATCAATGTAACTATTGTTATTAAGGGGGGACTTCGGTGAAATTTTCGATCAAAATGACCGAAAAATCAATTTTCGGGTTTTTACAGAAAGACGTTCTTTGAACCGTCCCTTACCTGGGAAAAGTTTGACATTGCTGAAATATTTTTTTAATGTGTTTTTTTGCCCGATAAAACAAATGTTGAACTTTTCACTGTCATACTGGGTCCACTATTAAAATTTTTCAAAATCTGACTTTAGATTCGTGATAAGCGATCCAAAAAACATTTGAGTGCCAATTTTCGTGGAAGTCCGTCGATTCGTTCCATTATTTTTTGAAAATAAAGGAGCACGAAGTTAACAATCTGCCTGTACGCCACAACATCGGTGGGTAACATTACGGATAACTCTCGTATCAGTTATTGTGACATATGCTCTAAGCATCTAGGTATGAAAATTTCTATGGGTTAGCAATTATTCCCCGGGAATGTGTTTGCAAAGCTATTTTTCAAACGATAGATTTGACGAACTGTGACAAATTTTTCTTGTGGTTTGAACTACTCCGACGTAAATTTTAAGAGATCTGTCTCTCAAAATGACTCGAATCAGCACTCGCTCGTCGTCAAATGCTACAGCTCCGGTTATGAAATGGGTGAAAATTACACGAATCTACGTACCAATGATACTTCGACGAAACCACCCGTCAAAATAAACAGGCAAGTATTTAATGGAATGATCGGCATTAGACTAGGATACTCAAGTATGGAAAAATTCTATACTGTCATGGGTATGAAAGGCATGAGTGTCAGTAGTTTCAAAAGTCATGTGGACCAGGTGACTACAGAGACTGAGAAGTTAGAAGCGAGAGTTTTGTAAAAAGCTAGAAACACTGTTAGAAGAGCGCATAAAGTAATAGATCCTTCGCTGGAGAGTGGGTACTTGACATCGCAGTATCTTACAACGGTACGTGGCACAAGCGAGGCCTTACATCGTTATATGGTGTAGGAATAGGCATCGACATCCTTACTGGACTAGCCATCGATTACCAGGTACCCTCAAAATACTGCCAGGTGTGTGTCGTTGTCGCGGCCCAACTAGATGCTACTTCGCCTGATTTTGCAGTATGGTAAGGTGGTTATAAAAGAGAGTGCAGTAAAAACTACAGTAGCAACCGCAGTTGTTGAGTTCAACATGGGATCGTTCCATGCTCAAAAGGCAAAGATATCAGTGAGGTTTGAGAAGGTGGCAGATAATGCAGAAAAGATAAGCCAGCAACAAGATGCCAGATGAAAGCGTAAGGCTGAATGGAAAGCAACAACGGAGTGTAAGAAAGCCAGACGAACAGTGAAAATTAAGAAAATCGCTGCGGAGAAGGTTGAAACAGAAGCCAAAGGGACAACATATGGTGCTGGGGAATTCTAACGGTTTCATCACAGGACTAATTTGCAAGCAGTCAGGTCTAAAGTTAAATTCAGGTATATTATTGTAAAGTAGATTTAAATGTGGGCTAGATAAATATTAGTTGATTATTTTTATTTACTCAATATATTATTGAAATATTTGTCTAGCCCTAATAATCATTTCACAATAAAACAATTGTATTTTTCTTTGCTTTTGTTACGGGGTAGATTGCGTAGGCTCCGATGAGCGGTAATCGGAGCTTACTCCACGCCCAGCCAAGGTGTTATTTGGCTATTGTAGGGTCCGTTCACGTCGACTATGCACTCGCGTGCTACTACTCCCAATGCAGGAAGGGAATGGAATAGAAAGGGATCGGTATTAAGGGAAGGTAAACGATTTAAAGTATATGATTGTTTATTAGTGGTCAATGCAACGGAGTCGGTCAAGGGAAAAAGGGTATGGTCTTGGTTTAGAGGGATAGGTGTCTTGCTTGAGTGCTGGGATGGATCTGCCTGCTTCTGCCGGATGTAGCAGGCAAGCTAGCCGCGAGTTACAGGAGAACCTGCTGACTCGCGAACGATCAGGGTAGACTACAGAGCGTAAGGTAACTAAGAGCGTGGGAAAGGAATATGAAGTCTGGAGGACGTAACACTTTTATGTCCCGGAGTGAGTTCATTGAAAATTAAATGGTTCTGAAGGAAGAAGCGGAGTCAGAATAGTGTTGACCTCAGAACAGACACGCAGAAGCCGATTGGATACAAACTAGTACCGAGGAATGGAATTGAAGAAATCAATCAAAATAGCGATAGGCGCTGACGAGCGACACATGATTTATCACTAGATTACTTACATTCTGAAATGAATTTTGAACTCGATTCAAATAAATGAAATTAAAAACCGAATTTTAGATGGTCCAAATCAATGTTAAAGTCAACTAAGCCAAAGTGTCTTATTTCTAAAGTAAATATCTCATTCTGTGCATACTTCATATTTGCTTCTTAAAAGGTTCTGAAACTGAATTTATTCAATCGCGTTTATCTCAGAATTGTGTTTTCAGGTATTCAAAAAATTCCTTGCGCATTAGCTTTCATTCAATCATTTTGCCCTTTGGCAGATATATTCTTAGGCATATTATCTTGAAATCGTCGCACGGAATTTTAGTTCCGGTGAATGTAACTCATTTCCTAGCCTGTAATATACTAACAATTGTAGCAGAAAAAACAGTTGAAGTAGTAGTTTCAGTGACTTAGAAATCTCTAATAAAAAATTCCCCATTTCAAATTTTAGTCAATGGTACTAAGTGTATCCACAAAAAATTTCAAACTTCTATGATGAAACCTAATGCGCAAGGGATGTTTCGAAGAAATCTTCGAAAAAAATGCATAACTTCAGAATTACTTGACCTATTGAGCTGAATTTTGGATCAGATTCTAGTTTTAGGATTGTAAAAAACTGGTCCAAATTTCATAGAAATGGTCCAAAAATATGGGACCTTTATTTTCATTGAAGTCTCCCCTTAAGTGAACCTGTATTTATAATTTCCAATCGCAATTCGTATCTTTAATTGAATGGCCGATTTTCCCAATTGTCAATTCATGACTCGAACCTCAAAAGTTCGATTTGTGTAACATTTTTACCATTTGCAGTATGCATTAGAAAGAGAAAGTCTACTAAATTGTAGCGTTTTAGGGTTCGTCATTAAAAAGAAATGCGAAACGGAATTTTCTTGCTGAAAATTAAACATCAATTTTTATTGCACCTTCGTCGTAGCAAAAAAGTATGGCAATACGTTTCCTATGTGAAAATATCTCAAGTTTTGAAACATAATTTTTATTTTCCGGTGAATCCTGAAAAACATTCGAAAAACACGTTATTGATAAAAATCAGGTGTTTTCCATGTGCCACAATACTTGAACTTTCTTTTGAACTTTTCATCTGAAGCCAATATATGATCAGTAAGAATTTCAAATTTATAAAGTGGGACAGCTGTAGGGTCTAGTAGGGACCGCGTTCAATTTAATGAAGATCTGTGATCAATACTCGTGAATATCAATCCTAATAGTTTTTCAAAATCCACTATTGCCACGAACAGTATAGTATATGATTAAAAAAAAAGGTATATAAATATAACTGAATCTAAAAAAGGGATTTTTTTCAAATCTTCAGAGCCGTGATTCATGTGATCGAGACCTCATTGCCATCCCTTTCTGTAAGTTTGAATCTCTCACTTAAAAAATCTCAGCTTTCGGATGAGTAATTCAGAAAAATGCTACAGTATTGCGGCGTATGGAAAATAGCTTTGTATAGCCCAAAAACCTGTCTTTAGATGGGTATTAAAAAAGGTTTCAAAAATAGCAATTATATTTAAAAATATAGGATATTTTAAAAAGGAGATCATTTACTATTTTTACTTTGGTAGTGAAAGAGGTATAATAATTGGCATTGAATTTTCGACAGAAAAATTTGTTGTCACATTTCTCGCAAACGACAAATCCTCAAGGGCTGGAATTTAGTAGACTTTCTAATCTTAGGTCACATTATGAGATGTCAAACCTTCAGAGAAATTTTGAGGGTCGAGTCATTGGTTGATAATTGTAGGAATGGCCCATACGTACTTTGTCAATAATTCTGGATTACTATCATGCAGTTCTTTCGATGTATTACGGTGAAATTCGATTTAAAGCATTGTTTTGTGTGCGTAAAATACGATTTCACACACACCTGTGGGTAGAATATAAAACTTTGAAATATATTTTTCAACTTTATGAGGCAACTATTGATATACAAGAAGTGAACATGTATTACTTATTATATGAATTCTTGAAGTTGATAGTATGAATTATAATTTATTTTGGAATTCAAAAGTCAACCACTAGAAAGAGAACTACTGATGTGAAAACATTGAATATTGATTATTTATAATGTGATTGATTGAGGCTGCTAATACAAATTATGTACTATTTTTGGAATTAAGAGTGCAACTATAAATGTGAAAAAACGTGAATATTGATTATTCATTCTGTATATTTTTGATGTTACTAATAACAAATAAATAAAAGGCAAATAAATTATTTTTACTTCCACGAATTTGTTTTATTATATTTTATTTTTGGAAGTATTTTTTTAGGTACGGGGGTTGACACTGGCTTCTCATATCAAACTTTTCCCGGCAGGAATTACGAGGTATCGTGTGTGCTACGTGCAAATAGGCGATCTCTGAAATCTGAAATCGGCAACATTTATCCGCACTTATGTCACAATACACCATTGCCTTCGAATATCACTGTCCTTGTTTTCATAGCTGTATACTACGAGTAGGAATCAGTACATACTAAAGAGCAGGGTAACAAGCACGTAGAAATGGCGTCTCTGTGAGTTCCGTTACGTTGTTCAGACAAATACGGAAATAAAACGTCGATATTTCAATTGTACATGTCGGCTCTTGAGGTGAGGGGTATCCATAATAACAGCGTTAGCATTGGTAAAGGGGCGAGGTATTTATTGAAAGGAACACTTGTATTTGAAACAAGGAAAACAAAGAGGTGAACGGCTAATCGCTTGCTGACTCAGGGCCCCTAGCATTACAGGGTCGAGCCGTGAACAACTCGAGCTCCGACTGTATTCTAAGTCGCAGTATGTATCCCATCGGCTTTTATGGCTTTCCGAACTTCGATGTCGTTCCGATACGCGCCACTATTACCCATAGATCAGGTGCGTGCGCAAATATCTCGAATCTAGCCGTCATTGCGCCGATATAAACATATAATATTTATATGAAACAATAATCTACCTTATCCAGGGTTCATATAGTTTTTGAAATCTGAAATTCGCTGTGTTTTCCAGGTATTTCAGCCTAAAATTACAATTTTTCCAAGAACCCTTGAAATAATATGCCACTGGTGATGACAATTTTTGTAATCAATAATACTAATACCTTTAATATTTCCTAGTAACTATCTGTGAGAAATAGCCTTGTCGATATCGCACATATGTAAGTGGCGCTGTTGGCGGCCGTACGTTTCCCCTGCGCACCGTCCGCTGTGCGCGGGCGAGGCTCCCGCTATTCGAGGCTCAACGCTCGCAACGAGCACATCGTATGCGTCTATTCAGAGTTCGAGATAGTGGAATAAAGGAATTGAGAGAACAAGCAAACAAGTGTATTTACTTAATACAGTCACCCGACCCCTCTAATACATTATACTCTTACATGGTAGCAGAGTGTGGTTCCGATCCACGGAATACTCGGGTGACTTAGATGACTTAGAATGAGTTAAGTGAGTGTGAAAAAAAAAAAAAAAACAAGGGCATCGCCTCATCGTCGGATTACAGAGAAAAGTAATTCTTCTCTAAGAGCATTCGTCAAAGAGATTACGAGAAGTAAGTAAAGTGTGTATCAAGTAATATTCCGTTCCCGATAATAAGTCAAAGTTCGAGAACGGCAACAAAAAAAAAAAAAAAACGGGTGTTTGGTGAGCCGGGCGGCGATAGTGTGCACGAGGCGACCGAGCGGGGCCTGTCGGTACGTGTTCGCGGAGGGTTCTCGGCTGTCGGCCATTGTCTCTCGGGCGTTGGCGTGGCGCTGGTCTCGTGGTAATTTTGTACACCCTGTGTGCGAGTGAGCCGTGGTCGTTTTCGCTCGCGGGTTGGTTCCTTGACTCAACACGTTGGGCAGCACACGTCGCTGTCTAGCGGGCTAGCAAGCGTCTTGCGCTCGCACTAAGCGGGGAGGTCTAGGCGGCTCTCACAAATATCCCGGGCCGGTAGGTAATTTGCTGAATGCCCTGGGTCCCCTGCATGCTATGTCTTTCTCTCTCACGTAGATGCAAAAGGGATTCTCATTTACTACCGAGCGTTAATTTGAGAGAAACATTTGTTGTGACAAAGAGGTCACAATTCGGATAGTATACAGCGAAGAGGCTATATAATAAAGAGGTTAATATTAAAGAGTGTATCATGGCGTGGTTGATAAATAAAACAAAATTCTTCTTATCTCATTGTTAATAAGTTCATAAAGATGATTGATATGAACACGAAAAATTTCGTCAGTAATTTAATACTTTAAGTGATTCGCCAAAAAAAAAAAAAAAAAAAATAGTAATTCAGAGGAACGTTTAAGTGTAATAAATTTTGTTTGTTTATTAAATTACAGCTAATATTCAGAGAATAACTAAACTATGAAGAGGTAATGAGAAGGAGAAAAATTCAGTCAAATTTTGAATTTAGCTTCAAAATTTTTCCGAGTTTGCTGCTAAGAGTGAATAGAGATTCTTCGCGCAATTTTGGTGTCCCGTTCTAGCTTGCCTTGCGTTCAGATGCTGGATTCTGTGGGGTTTCTTGTTCACTGCATGCAATTCAGGGTTGAATTAAAATTAATTATAGGCAAATTCAATAAATTCCAGGGTCAATGTTCAGGTCAAGCTAGCGTTCAGTGGAGCCTGCTCATTGACTAGGGAGATCGGTAGAACCTCATTCGGAACCCACGTGTGTGCTTGCGCAACGCAAAACCACTGATATATATATACACTGGATTGGATATTACCGTATACTCTACGTGTAAGCTCGTGCGTCCTATTGAACAATTGAATTTCCGCCATCTTGTACAGAAAGTTGTCACAAAATGCGCGCTAGATTTGAACTGCGTAATATATGCTATTTAGATCTAACGATATATTCGTCACACAAAAAAGTTTTTGACGAGTAAAATAACGTTTGATACATTAAATGAAGAACAAATCATTTTTTCGAAAGTATATTATTATTTACAATTATATGGTGTAAGAGATCATTAAATAATATGACGAAAAACTTGTATTTAAGCGTGATTTTTCTTTATGTTCAAAAGAAGTCTTCAATTCTATGAAGTTTCCGTCCATTATCCTTTATTCTATGGTGGGCTGAATTCCATACGGATTATTCAAAAATTTGTATAACACTAATTCAACCGTTAGGGAATCCATTTACCATCCATTGATCATCAAAGTGGAGTTTAAGACATGTGAAAAAAGTTTTCAATTAAATTACATCGAATTGGGTGAGTAAAAACTTTATTCAAAAATATGGAGAATAAAACATTCCTTGCAAACGTTAAGGCATTTTTATAGAGTTGCGTGCAATAAACCACAACCATAATATAATTAGTAGTATCAATCCACAATCCATTCGCATGAAGAAAAAATTACAAGCATAATCAAAAGAAAATAAAAAAGATGTACATATCTGAGCATGCAAATCAGGTACAAATGTGTAGGTGATCATATAATTTGGTTTCATTCACTGTGGTGGGCCGATCGGATTCATCCTGAAATTCGGTCTGCTGCAAGTTTTCACCTACAGATAAGTTACTAATAAATAACGACAATGGAAATACATAGAAATGTGCCACACACGATTTTTCTGTAACAGAGCACTTTATAATCTGTAGGTAATTAACCGCTTCGACGGCATTGACGCAATAGTGCATCACATCAACGTGTCTTTATGCACACTGAGTTTTCTCTGACCTAAAAGGGATTAATAATTTCAGATCTTACCAAATAATGTTGGGATACTGCCTTTTCGTAAAGTTATATAATTTTTACTTTTCTTCTGAAAGCAAGAGGGTTCAAAATGGTCGGAACACAGAAAGCTATCACTTGATGGAGACCACGGTCCAATGTTTATATTTGCGATCCACTGCTTCATAATATCAGGTTCATCCAATGGAAACCTACATTACAAGCAAAGTTTAAATTTATTAATTCACACGTTATGTTGCATTGAGTAACGGTACTTTCTTGAAGAATGAATAGCCACGTCCATATTCCCTTAATTGGTGACAAGATAGACACTCTGATTTTGGGTTGTCAAATATAGTTGGTACACTGTTCTTTTTCAATGTAATTAGGAATCCTATGAAAGCAGTCGTTTGTAAAATGAGCTGAACACAATGTGCTATTTCGGTTTGGCTTCCAGTCCTTCCTCTTCATTTCTTTTAACCACTGCTGAAGGCGCAACACATCGAATTATAATTTAATCCCTGAGTCAATAATACCCGAGTTTTCAATTTCAATTATAATAAGATCGGTTCATAATTCAAATATTGTGAATTTTTACTGACACGATTCGTACGTCATAATACTCGTTAAATATAATTAGTAAGTACTTCGTATGCTGACATAACCTCTGCAAGTTATCATTTGCAGATTATATACACATACATATATCACGTATATATATATATCTGAAGTGACAAGAATCTGTACAAAATGGCTACCGTTCAATTGGCGTGACGGCACCACGCTTAATCCAATCCAGTGTATATATATATCAGTGCGCAAAACCAACCAGCTTTCGTGGTAACGCGCAGAGTTGACCATCAGGGAGTGGTATGCATGCGTGTTGTGCTCGGTGAGAGAATCTGATTTTTCGCGTCTGGCTAAAACAACTTGTGGTTCGGTTCTTCAGTTCAGGGGCAAGAAACATTGCTTGATTGGATGAAAAATTATAGAACACCTGGTATAGCAGAGTAAATCAAGGAGTTAAAAGAGAGAAACAAGGAAAAGTAAATTATTTGGGAGAAATTTCTTACGAAAGTAATCTAAAATAATAATAAGAAAACAAAAAAAAAAAAACCAATTAAGAATGTGTTATAATCCTGGAATAGATGGCTGGTACAAGCAATCAGAGTGGATCTACCGACAATCTGAGCGAAGGGTATGCAGAGTACATGAGAGTCAGGAATGGAGAGGAGTTTAATCATCCTGATCTCAGTAAACAAAGTGAGAACATTCGTTAATATTAGCCATCTATATTTGACTGAAAATTCAGAGTGCTGTGAATATGGTAAGAGGTCAAAAGTTCAATCTTGTCAAGATTAGAAACTTTTGTTTAAAGAGTGTAAGAGCTCAGATCTAAAATTTTAGCTAAGAAGTGTAAACCCAGGTAACGGTCAAATATTTTGCTTCACAGCAACAACCACAACGACCGAAGATTCAGAGGTTATGACCGGGACCACAAACATGAATTCAGAGAACAGCACTATGACTAAAAACACACACAATGCTCAAGAAAGCATAGAGGATTTACAGACGACCATTTCGAGTGTGACTAATCTTGCTAAAAGACTTGAAACACGTGACGTATCCGGAGATCGGACGACTGGAGCTTTGCTTAAGGAAGTACAGGACAAGCTGTGCAAAGTTCACACGCACATGCTTGAAAGTGAGAAACTTAAATTGAAAAATTTACAGACAACAGAACAACGAGCAAACATGCAATCTCAGCAGGGATCAGGTTGTAGCAACTTAAGCATGATAAAACCGAAAATTCAGAGGTAATACAAACTGACACCTAAGTCAAGTTTCGAGGTGTGGCTGGATTGTTTGAAAACAGAACTTACAAGTTGAATGTTACTGGATCTCATCGACCCAAACCAACCAGCATCAACAGGACTCTCAGAGACTGAGATTATGTTAAGAAAGAACTCAGTAAAAGGTATCATTATCAGTCACATAGATGAAGAATATCACAAGAAGATCCTAGGGTTAACTGAGTCTTTGGAAATTTTAAAGAAGTTAAGAGACAGCAGGAAAGGAGAGGTCAGTTCAACTCCGACTTCAATCAGAACTCGACTCTATAATCTCAGAATGTCCAAAGAAGAACGAGTTCACAAGTTTTGTGAACGATTTGATCAGATAATCAGAGAACATGAGCTGACCGACGATCCTCAGAAACTGACCGAACAAGAAAAGCGATCCACATTCTATCAAGCTATCATAACAGTCATGCCTAGAGTAAGACGCACCGATTCGGCCGTAATATCAACTACCGGCAAAGAAATGGATATGGAAGCGTTGAGAAAAACAATATGTCGTATACAAGAGGATAACGATGCAGCCAGAGGAACTCAAGATGGAAAAGAAGTAACAGCTTCAAGAGCAAACGTAGAGAGATATAAAAATAATAAAAACAAGTGTTACAGATGCAACAGAGAAGGGCACTGGCAAAGTGATTGCCCATTAAGAGATACAAACAAGTGGTTTTGCTACATCTGTAACTATATCACGGATCACAAAGGAGATGACCGCTCCGTTAATAAGGATCCACCTAAAAGATATAAGAGGCCTTTGAGTAGCAATAATTAGTACGAACCTCCTGTTAAAATGAATGAATCGGCTCCAAATCAGCAAACGAGAGGCAGAGGTTCAAGTAACTTCAGAGGAAGAGGCGGCAATCTCAGAGACAGCTCCAGAGGCAATTTCAGAGGCAACTACAGGGGTAGAGGAGGCAATCGAGGATCGAAAATCCACTCAACGGCTATGAGGGCTGACTATGATGAAGGGTCAGCTGAGCAGGAAAACTACAAGGGCTGTGACGGACATTATGATGAGTATGAAGAGTCAGAAGGTAAGAGACACCTTGATAAGAGTTCAAATAACGAAAAACATATAGAGTTTGTAGCTGACTCAGGTGCTACTAATCATATTGTGAACAAAAGCTTTATTTTGACTGATTCTAAAAAACCTGACAAAGGAATTATTAAAAGCGCCAATAAAAATGAGTTTGCTGATATTGTCATAGATGGTAGAGGCAATCTCTTGGTAAGAAATGATAGATCAGATGGAAACCATATTAAATTAACAAACGTAATTGCAGCAAAAGATATATCAGAGAACCTTTTGTCGTTACGGAAACTAGCAGATGCAGGGTTTTGTATACATTGTAACGTGGCATTTTTACTGCGCGTTCCACACGGCTCCCCGAACTCTAGACGGACCATAAACTTCGGGAGCACGCGGAGCAGACCGCGGCTCATTTCGAAAAAGAGTGCCAGGACAACAGTCACGCATCCGAGACTCTAAGAGGGGACCATCGCCGGTTTAGCGAATAAGACTTTTCAGGATTTTTGTTTATTTTTTTTTTGGGTGGCGAATAAATGCGGCTTCAGACAGGGGATCGGCAGCAAATCCGAACGACGTTACTGGTTGGCAATCGCGGCGGATCGCGACGAAAGGAGGGCCTCGCACGAGGCTACGGAGAGAGCGTCAACGGAGAGCTCTGCCGCGAGGGAATCCAAGGCGGACGAGATTCCCGTTGGTGGCCGGCGAGCCGTAGCCCCCCCCCCCCTCCGTCGCCCAACTGACGACAGGTACCCTCGCGAAGTCGTCACCACGCCACTGCCAAGCTACGGGGTACCCGAGACTGGCCAGCCAATCAACACCCCGCGACAGCGGAATTCAACGATAGCGATACGCTAGATTGTAAGAATTGCGTAACGAGAACCCCTATTCGATCGGGAAAATTTTGACTATGGATGGCGCCTATGTTCGGGGCATGTTCGAATTACGGCTCCGATTTGCAGGACTCGTCACTTGAGTCCTGGCGACATTTCGCGACAGTCGAGTAGGATAGAAATTTACAAAGACAAAAAAACCTCTTTGAAGTGTGTGTGCCATGGCCGAAACGGGAGTTGGCGAGTTCTTGTGGTTGCGAAGCGGTAAGCGCTATTAATTCTTTGCGAACGCATTTCGAGTGCAAGTAGATCGGCGCACCGGCACCCGGTTGGCCTAGCCCTTGTTTAGTTAGAGTAGTACTCGAAATTCGTTTGCCGATCTCCTTGATGATGACTATAGCCTGAGTTTTCGCGATAACGCGTAGAGTCAAGTGGATCCTTGTAAAGTCTCGCGTAGAGTCACGGTTTCGAGTGGGGAACAATTTCGGTTCGAAATTGAGTGCGGCCAAATTCCGCTACACGGGGTCTCGTCGAGTCTGCGTACGTGAAAAGGGTCACCTCTCGGGGAGGGGGGGGGGGGGGGTCGCGTGTTACCGTGCGTGGATGCTTGATTTAGCGGGAAGGGTTGTGAACTTTGGGGAAATAGGGACTACGACTGGAGCTCGGATGCGTCATAATACGCTACACACTCGCACGATCAGACAAGCTTCCTAGAGTTATTAATTCGGTCGCGATTAGCGCGTCGAGTCACGTCTTTTTGATTTAGTTTACGAATTCTTGTGCATCAGTAAGGTGGCGACTAGCGCCCGTAGAAATGAGATATCAGCTAGATTTAATCACGATTGCGATTAGCGCGTCGAGTATGATCTAGATCACGTTTTTGTTTAGCGGTTTATAATTAAGTGACGAGTAGCGTCGTAGTCGAGGACGATCGCGGGCAGCGCATCGAGTCCGATTTTGTTTTTGGTTTTTGCGAGTTAGGGTATTATTAAGACGGCGACTAGCGCACGTAGGCCGTAGAGGTCTCCTAGATTTATTCACCTTTTTTTTTATTATTTGGTTTGTTTCTCCCTTTCTTATTTCTTTTGGATTAAATTTAAACCTTGTATTTGGAATCGCGAAGGACGACTTGCGCAGTCGTATTATTATTTTTATTTTTATTTTTTTTTTGTAATATCGCTGACGAGAAATATATTATTGGAATTTTATAGTGATTTGGCCACACCACGCGTTGGCTTACTTGTGTTGCATTTCTCTTCACCCAAAAATTACCCCTCCCCTTTCCGCGGTACTGAGCTATCGAGTATATGGTCACGGTATTCCGCATTACCGATTTCGAGGCGTGTTGATCACGCCAGGCGCCCAACAAATTTCGCGATCTTGTTTTAGGTCCAGGGTACATCGTGGGCGCCGATTTATTGTGCACGAGGTAAGTTCTCGATCATTTTCTCCGAGTGACCGAAGAGAGGGAAAAATCCACGTCACAACATTTAGATGACAAAATATTCAGAGTCTATAATAAAGAGAATGACAAAACTATATTTGAAGAAGCTTATGAAAAACCTAATTGGAAAGTTAGATTTGAGGTTGAAAAGGTCAAAGATACCGATAATACTGCAATAAACAAGTGCGATAATTATTTATGCACTGCGTGCTTAGCAAGTGACTATGAGTCTTCCGAACAATCGCACACAAATAAAGACAAAGAAATGTCAGAGTCGGAGGGAGATATCTCCGAGTCCGTGGGAACACTTGTAAGAGATTCAGGGTCTGCGATTGGGAGGGAGAATTTGGAAGATCTCATTGTCTCAGACATTCGAGAAATAAATTCAGAGAAACTAAATTCACAGTGTAAAGAGAACCTAGAATCTTACAAAACAATTAAAGTAGATGATTTGAAGAATTGAAAGGATATACAACATATACTAGATGAAAATTCAGCACAGAATTCATTTTCGAAAGCCAGTTAGAGTGAAGCCATGCTATGGCACCTGAGATTAGGGCATGCTTCCTTGAATTACTTAAAAATGTTACAAAAGAAAGAAAAGAAATTAGAACACGTGAAGTTTGATGATTCAATAAAAGATTGCGAAATATGTATATTGTCAAAAATGTAAAAACTTCCATTTAAACAAAATAGAAGTAGAGCAGAGAGGCCACTTCAAATAATTCATTCAGATGTGATGGGGCCAATTAAACCTATGTCATGGCCTGGTCAAAAGAGGAACATAATTGTCTTTGTAGATGACTATTCTCGATATACTAAGGTTTATTGCTTAAAATCTAAAGACGAATCTGGACAAGCGCTTGAAAGCTACTTAAATTCTGCCCGAAATTTATTAGGATCAGATGCAAAAGTTTGCTATGTTAGGTCAGATAGAGGCATTGAGTTCACAGGTGGAAAATTTGCAGAAATAATGAAAAGAGAAAAGATAGAGTCACATAGCGGGCCACCTTATACTCCTGAACTTAACGTTACAGCAGAAAGATTCAACAAATCCATTCAGAGAACGATAAGAGCGTATATGTGTGATTCTGGTTTACCATCAAGTATGTGGGAATTAGCTGCAGAAACAGCGGTTCCTCTATTAAAATTTTCACCAAAAGCAAGATGCCATTTAGAGCAAATCAAAAGGTTTGGGTCTATTGCTTACGTTAAATTACCGTTTGTTGAAGCAAAGTTTAGCAATGTATCTATAAAGACTGTAGTAGTAGGGCATACTTCTACTGGATATATTCTTTGGCACCCTAGCACGAGAAAATTTAAAGAATCCAGATATGTAAGATTAGTGTATAGAAATGTATACTCAAAAGTTAAATCTAGAGCAGTAGAGGAAGAAAGCGAATCGGATAAGATCACTGAATTTACAATAGGTGAAGAAACAGGAGAACAAGATCATTCAGAGGTAAATGTAATAACACTTGAGCCTAGAAAGAGAGGCAGACCAAAGAAAACAAATTCAGAAGGAAATAAAATACATTCAGAGAAGCAGAATGAACACACAAATTCAGAGGTACCAATAAACAAAACTGATGGTCCAATTCCGAGAAGTAAAGCCAAGAAAATTGAAGATATAAGCTTTGATCGTTATACCAGAGTTTCAGAAGTTAGAGAGATAAGAGAGAATGAAATGGGACATATGTTATTAGCTTCAATTCAAAAAGACCCTATCACTTTTGAAGAAGCGATGAATTCAAAAGATAAAGAGTTGTGGAAAGAAGCCATTAAAGAAGAGTTAAACTCTATGACAGAAAATACGGTATGGGTGTTGGTAGGCCGACCTAAAGTAAAGACCCATGCAATAAGGCCCAACATCATCGATTCTAAGTGGGGATTTGAAAAGACAGTTGAGGGTAATGGGTCAAAGAAATATAAAGCACGACTAGTCGTAAGAGGATTTAAAGACAAAAATGTGTATAGACTTAAAGAAACATATGCTCCAGTTTCAAGAATGTCCTTGATTAAAGTAGTTCTTTCTATAATTAACAAAGAGGACTTGGAAGTAAGTTAAATGGACGTTAAAACAGCGTTCCTAAATGGAGAACTTGAAGAAGAAGTTTTCATGGAAATCCCAGAGGGTCTAGATGGTCCAGAGAACTACAGACTCCAAACAGTATGTAAATTAAAGAAGTCTTTATATGGTCTTAAAGTAAGTCCCAATCTGTGGAATAAGAAATTTTCAGAAGAAGTACGAAAACTCGGTCTGGAGAATGATCTCCATGATCCTTGTTTATTTACTTGGAGGTTGAATGGAAAGCTTACTTTAGTACTACTATATGTAGATGACATGCTGATAGCCAGCAATGACTCAGAGAAACTAAATCAAATAAAATCGCATCTAAGCAGAGCATTTCAGACGAAGGATCTGGGTGAACCCAAAAACTTCTTAGGCATGACTATACACAGAGACAGGAAAGAGAGAATCACCACCATACATCAGGCCACGTACACAGAGGGAGTTCTACAGAGATTTAAAATGGATAAGTCAAAACCACAGGATACGCCTATGATAACCCATCAGGTAGATCATAGAGACAAAAAGTTCAAAGATGGCACAGAAGATGTAAAGAAATCAAATGAAATTAAAAAGGTGCCTTACAGAGAAGCTATTGGAAGTATCTGGTCAATGCGACTTGACCAGATATAGCTTATGCGGTAAACTATTTGGCCAGGAAACAGATAGATCCCACTGAAGAGGATTGGGCTAAAGTAAAAAGAGTATTCAGATACCTGAGAGGTACAACTGACCAAGGAATTAAGTTCGTATCAAATTCAGAGAATCTGGAGGCTTTTTCCGATTCAAGTTTTAGAGACTGTGAAGACTCCAAACTTACAGGCGGATATGTGATAAAGCTATTCGGAGATGTAATAACCTGGAGAAGTCATAAACAATCCATAGTTACGACGTCTACCTGCCAAGCAGAGTATTTAGCAATCAGCAACGCGTGCCAAGAGCTGATATCACTGGACAAATCTATTAGGCATATCATTGACCGTACGTGTTATCCAATCACTCTATGGTGTGATAATCGATCAGCTGGAGATTGTACAGAAAAGGACGGAAGTCATAAACTCAAAACTTTCGACCAAAGTGTGGAAGAGATACAAAAAGAGTTGGAATTCAGAGAGAAAACTGGACACAGGAAAAGTATGGCAAGCACCCATGGTGACTTTATAAAGCAATGTGTAGATGAGAAGAAGATTAGAGTTCAGTGGTTATCTACCGACGAAAACATAGCGGATATAATGACAAAGCCTTTATCTGAGAACAGGCATGATAACTTGAGAGATAAAATTATCAATGCAACATCCAGAGAAATTCGGATGAATATTCAGAGATAAGATCAACATGGATATATGTGTTGTAACGTTAAGTCTTTTCTGCCCCTCGTCGAGCGCTAATTTGTAACGCTAAATGTTGTTACTTTCGGATGAGGACTTACCGTTGACACTTTGGCGCGATTCTCTACTTATCCGCAATATTAAACTACAACAAAATAATTAAGTTGGGCGCCAGACGCGTAGCGTCGATTCTCAAAGAATAATATAAATCAATAAAATTAACACAAGACCGTGCAAAAGGGATAAATAGAGAACCCGTTGTATGGCTGGCTAGGCACAGGTACGATCGCGTACATCCCGGTAGAGTGGCGGAGTTCAAGGCAGCTAGCAGTAATTCCAGAATTGAAGAAAATGACAAAAATAAAGAATAAACTCCAGTTAAAAGGAAAATGAATAAGTCAATCGATCATGTATTGTCGAAAAGGTTACATAGGTGAGACAGGCAAATGAGATGGTATCGATAGCGGTAGTTAATAAAATAAACCGTCGTTGTTCATAAAAAATTATCGGTAGAATAGCAGTAAACGGTAGCTTTAACACGAGAGACGGTAGTTAACAGAGAAAAATAGACGTAGGTCGAGAGATGCGATATAATGCAAGAGTTGACCTAGAACTACACGTCACTGGGCGACGTGATCTTACCCAAGTTGCAAATGACACTACGAAAATTATTATTCTGTTAATTAGAACGAGAGAATTTTACTGCGATCGGTAGAAAACAACGAAACGGTAGTTCGGTAGAGGTACGACAAATTTACCATAAATCATAACCAAGATGAGAGATTGACAGTTAGTAACAATTTACTAAGTTGGCAAACGATCGACTCGGTAGCCTTCGGTAGAGTTATTCATACGGTAGATTCGATAACTTATAATCATTACATAATTGAGGAATTAAATAGTGAATTCCTAAACATAACTTTTGAGAGAATACCAAAATACAAAGTTATGAGAGTGAGAGAATTTCGGAGAATTTACAAAGTAGAGAAATATACTAAAATACACCGCAATACAAAAGAATAGTTTACAGAACTTAATTTAACAAAATACGGGGAAATAAATAACAGGCAAAAATAATATAAAATGGTCAATAGTAACAAAGAAAAATGCGGTAATATCTAAAGGTGATTCTACGCTCGCTTGTACTCCATAGAACTCGATATACGATACATTAGGCACAAAAATAAATAAAAATATAATAAGCAATAACAGAAATGAAATATAAAGCACACTACTATTACAAAGAGAGTATGGAATAAAATATGAAGCCAATAGGGCTCAAAATACGATAGAGACTACAGAAGCAAGATAATAGAGATTTACAAATAATCAGAAAAGTCATAAATACAAGAGATAATTATTTGGCAGTTACGAGGTCGCTCAGATACGGAAATAATGAATTACTGAAATCATGCAGTCACACGGAAGTCGTGGACCATGATTCACACAGAATGGCATCACACGATGCAATCAATAAACAATAAATATAATATTAATGACCGGAATCATGCAGCCACACGGCGGCTTACAGCAACTTTAACCGTGGACCATGATTCACGCAAAATCGATAAATATTACGAGAAAGAATAGAAATTGTGAGCAACTTCGTAACAGTACAATTCAAAGGCAAAAGCCTTACCTTAACGGTCGATCTCAGGCACACAAACTGAGTATAATTTAAATTATACTTCACAAAAGCAAAACTGATAAGGAAAGGAAAAAGGATGCAAAGAGTTTAGAAGGGTAGAACGATAGCGGTAGAATAAACGATAGGTCGGTAGCAAAAGAAGGAAAAGAGGTCGGTAGCTTAAATCGGTAGTAATGGTCGGGAGAATAATCGAAAACGAAGCTGTTCCTCAACAGGTCGAGCGTAGAATAGCAGGTCGTAGTTCAGCTCGCCGATCTCGCGGTTGTCGTGAGGTGATTCTTCTTCTTTGATTGGTCGCTTGACCCCCACCGCAAATAGGCCATCCCCCTGTGGCGAATATCGGTTACTGCGTGGTCGTACGTTTTCCAAAAATTACCGCTAGATGTTGTGCAACGTGCTGCTCGCGATTTCGTCGTTGACACCAACTCGTACGGTTTCATAGTCGCTCCAGTTTGCAGTCCAGGCTGCCTATCCTCGGGGACTTCTTTAACAGAGGCACGCACAGGGTGCCTCTCGGTCAAAGTTAGCGGGTGGAGAGTGACGCCTCATTGTTCACCTCCACCGGCTTTTGTACAGGCAGTAGCTAGCTGCCTGTACCTGAGGTCGTGCAGTCAGACGGTTGGCCAAACCGTGGACCACGACCCACACAATCGGTCCTCGTCGATAGGGAGGCGGCTAGTTCCTCTTTGAAGAACGATGCCCCCGGCCGCCGGGAGGATTTTTATCTCCCTGTTCACCGGCAGTCGAGGCGATACGGAAGGTTCGGATGGCTGCTACCCCAGGTGTATATAAAGGTGCACCAAGGTAGTCAGTGTAGTCTGGTGAGACCGTCAGTAGGCGAAGTCGTCGAGAGCTGCAAACGGTAGATAGTGGTCCCTTGTTGATCGGGATCGTAGTCGTCCAAGTTCCTTGTTAGCTTGCGCCGAAGCGCGAAATAAAGAATTTACAGAAAAGAATTAGTTAAAAGTAGATATTGCCTATTTTGTATCGAGTTCGTTTGGAGTACCCTGCTGAGGACGCGTAAATTAGAAAATAATAGCGGTTGTGTGCCCTTGTGACGGGCGATTCTGAAACGCCACGTTACAGTGTGTGTATATGTCTATATGAACTTATAACTTTTATTTGTCTTTGTATGCCTTTAGGACAGTAACAACAACGAGACCGTACGCTAGGAGGAGGAACATACGAAGTTTGACCAAAGCTAAATCGTTTAAGAATTACTATCTTCAATATATCGTTTCAGTTTGTTTGTTTGTATTGTTTATTTATCTATATAAGTATTGTTGCTACTCACTTGAGCTATATTGATTTAAAAACGTTTAAATGAAATTTAAGAAATATTAATGTATACGACAAAGGGAGCGAGTGTAAGAAATAGCTTTGTCGATATCGCTCATATGTAAGTGGCACTGTTGGCGACCGTGCGTTTCCCCTGCGCACTGTCCGCTGTGCGCGGGCGAGGCTCCCGCCATTCGAGGCTCAACGCTCGCAACGAGCACATCGTATGTGTCTATTCAGAGTTCGAGATAGTGGAATAAAGGAATCGAGAGAACAAACAAACAAGTGTATTTACTTGATACAGTCACCCGACCCCTCTGATAAATTATACTCCTACACTATCTTACTATCTAACTATTAATTTACAAAAACACCCTACGATTTTTCACTAATATAATGAAAGAAAGAAGGTTCAGTGTTTAATAACGTACATATAGAATGTATAAGGTGGTGTGGGGAAAAAAATTTCAAGCGCAATTTATATTCTGCAAAATCAATCGTACTTTGTATGAGAACGAGTTTATTTCTTTAACAGATTCAAAATTCCAGTCTTATTTTCAAAATTCCCTGAGTTTTCCCTCTCTTTTTCCTGCTGTCAGAAATTTTCTGAGGTTTCCCGGGTTTCCAGGTTTTCCCCGGGTGAACGAACCCTGTTATCCCTGATTTCAGGTGATTAGTTCATTCTTATTTCCGAGTCGTCGTTGACAAAATTGCGAGCAATAAATGAAGTGTGAATACTTGCATTAGCAGGTGGAATTCATATGTGACGTCAGAATATTTGATTATGACTACGATTCAAAAATGAATAAGACGCGCAACAAAACAAACAAACGTGACGCACTGTATTTTCGGAATATTCATATATTTTTCACTGTGTCACGAGACTCAACCTATTACTGTCGCATTTAATTGGCATTTGATGATTGTATAATCATTTTTTGAAATCTTTCACTTCTAGTATAGATTCGCCCACCGACAGCATCAGCAGCCCGACAAGTGGTAGAGAAACATGAGAACAAAAGGAAAACGACGAGCATCAAATTTGGATTTTGGATATTCTTGGAGCATCTAATTAACATTTAATTACTGCAGCCTGCAGTCAGCAGACCCACAAATGGTGGAAAAAAATTTTTTTTTAAATTAAAAAGGGCGAGCATCAAATTCGGGTTTGAGATGTTCTTGGATCATCTAATTAGCATTTAATCACTGTGTAGTTACTTTTTCGAAATCACTCACCTTTAGTAGATATTTCCATTAGGCGCTACTAGCTTGCATCCAAGCTAGCACCGCCAAAAGTTTTTTGTGTATATTATTGACCTATAGTTTTAAACATTACAGAAACTAACATATTCTGATGTTAATAGAATTCCTTCAGGTGATGCAGCTGAACATGACTGACACTGACAAGCGCTATTAGCGTCGAATTCAAAGACGGTTTACAAATAATACCTCGGAACTGGTTCTACGTCGAAAACAACAAATAATTAAGCATATTGGCTGACTTACCTTAAAAACTTCAAAGTATACGACAATGCAGTCGAAAAAAAAAATTAATGACGCCGATAATGATCAATGTTTGATTGTTACGGTCGAAAGAATCTTTGTTTCAATAGGTTTTATGTTATTGACGTAGTATAGATTTATAATTTCTTTAGTCTCCGAGTTCATTTTCCGATCCAAACAACTGTGCTACCAAATACATCGTACAGACATATACCTTCGATATGGTGTGCGATTGCTCAATTTTATTTTATATGGCGCACTTTTTAGCAACTTTTTAGTAACTGACCACTCCAACTCCAGATGAGTTGCTTCGTTGTCTGCAATCTAATCTTGACTGTGCTTTGGATGCGACTGCTCCCTTCACAACTTTTACTGTGATACAGGGACTGGACCCGTGGATCTCGCCTGACCTTCGCTCTCTGGTTCGTCGTAGGGATGCCCTCTACAGATCTTACAAGCGATCCCGTTGCTTCTCTGCTCTTTTGCGCTATCGTGAGGCTAGAGATAATCTTCATAAGTTTATTTCTGATACCCGCTCTGCCTTTTTCGCGAACCGCCTGGCTAATTGTTATGATTCACGTGCCCTCTGGAATCAGCTGAGAATCCTCGGATTTGCATCCTCTTGTCCCAATGATTGTGGTGGTCTTGCTCCTGATGAGCTCAATGCTTACTTCGCGGCTATTTCCCAGCAACCAGAGTCTGACCAAGCTGTTAGAGCCTTCTGCTCTGGTCTTCCTTCACCGGCATATAACGACGACTTATTCTACTTCCAGGACATTTCTCCCACCACACTTGCTAGTGCTATCTCTAAATTCTCGTCGCAATCGCAAGGAATTGATGATCTCGCGTTTCGTAATATCAAAGACGCTCTGCCAGTTATTTTTCCCTTCCTGCTGGCTCTTCTCAACCAGTCCCTCAGTTCAGCAATATTTCCAACTGAGTGAAAGAAAGCACGGGTTGTTCCGTTACCCAAAGTCAAATCTCCATCTTCGCCGCAGCAGTTTCGACCAATTGCCAACCTGTGTTTCCTCTCCAAAGTTCTGGAACGCATTGTCCTAGAGCAGCTCACTGCCTATCTGGAGGATCAGGCCCTCCTCGATCCGCGTCAATCCGGTTTTCGAGTTGGCCATAACACGCAAACAGCTTTGCTGCAGCTCACAGAAGACGTTCGTCGAGGTGTTGACCAGTGTAAAGTTACCGTATTGGTACTGTTCGACTTCACCAAAGCGTTTGATCCCATTCCGCATGCGAGATTACTTGCTAAGCTGCTCTCCTTTGGGCTCTCCCATCATGTTTTAATGTGGATCTCTAGCTACCTACTCGGTAGAACTCAGGCTGTGGTTGCCCCCTCTGGGGAGTTATCCTCGTGGTTAGGGCTAGATCTAGGTGTGTCTCAGGGCTCTGTTCTAGGCCCCCTCCCCTTCCTCTCTTTGTGAATGGCCTCTCCGGAGCTCTTGAGCACATTGAGCACCTGATCTACGTGGATGACCTTCAGGTCTATATTCAATGCCCCTGGGACGAGTAAGATCTGGCGGTGGACAAACTGAACCTGGACATTGCTGCGGCTTCTGCCTGGGCCGTCACCAACTCTCTCCATCTCAATGCCTCGAAGACCCAAGCCATGATCCTTGGTAGTGCTCCCTTTGTCAATCGTTTGAGCTCCCTGGACCTCCCGACAATACTGTTAGATGGGGCCTCTTTGCCGTTGTCTACAGTCATCCGTAACCTAGGACTTCTGCTGGACAATAAGCTTGCATGGGTCAATCAGGTAGATGCTATCTTTAGTCGCGTCCACTGCGTTCTCCGGGAGCTCTCCATCTCTCGCCGTATGCTCTCCGCCCCTTTGCGCAAGCTGCTCATCACGTCATTGGTCTTTCCCATCTTCGACTACGCGTGCATAGTCTATAATGACCTCTCGGCCGTGTTGAACATTAAGCTGCAACGCCTACTCAACACCTGTGTGTGCTTCGTCTGCGGTGTTGTCAAGGACGAAAGGATCACTCACCATCGTCGAGAGTTGGGATGGTTGGCGGTTAGGGATCGCAGGCTCTGTTTCATCGGGCGTCTGCTCTTTACCTTCCTTCATTCTCGAACCCCCTCGTACCGTCGCGATCTTTTCCTCAAACGTGACTCTGCCGCTCCAGGCTCTGATAAGTTGGTAAGGGGGGATTATCTCATTCCTCGTTTTGTGACGAAGACCTATAAGAAATCCCTTTTGGTGGCCAGAGTGTATTTTTGGCACTCGCTTCCTTCCAGCTTGAAAGTGATCTCTTTTCCGAGCTTTAAAGCTGCCTTGTGCTTGCACCTTTTTGAGACCGAACTGGATCGTGATCGACTTGCTGCACTATAGGCTAGGCCTTTCACCTACCTTAACTTACTCTGCTTTTTCTCGTTTTGGTCCTGTTCGGTCGTTCTCTAATCTCTCTCCTGTCTCACTTTGAGCACCTTTTTGTTTGTCTTTGTTCTCTCCTTTTGTTTTTTCTTTTCTCTGTTAGTTAGTCTATAAGTAGCCTTAAGCATTCTCTGTAACTTTCTTGTATTTGTCCAGCATTGTCATGGACATAATGAATGACTGTTCTATACTCGAGTACCCTACTCCGCCAGTAAAGAAGTTATTGACTCAAAGTATATAGATTGCTGCTACAAGAATGAAATCCAGAGAAACCGATGATGTGAACACTAAAGATTACAGACCATCAATTTCAACAGAATTCAATTCAATTCCCCGAAGAAAACTTTTCTATAAGCAATTTGGTTCGGCAAAGTATCGAATAGTTAAATGTGTGTCTCGCGACACTCAAAATCGTCCTCATACATGTACGCACACTCGCGTGCAATGTTTACTTGCCGTCTCTGCGTCAAATCTCGCCGCTTGCCCGTGTCGCGACTCAAAACCTATCAGCTGTATCTCATGTATTGTCTAATGTCTCGAAATCATGTATGTGTGTAATCTATGTAATAGAATAGATAGCTCTGTAAATCTTCACTCTCTGTAACGTTTTCTTGCGATACGGTCTTTATCGCCGCATCGAAATCAATTATATTACGAGTCTCGTTTTCGAGATTACATCGTAGTACCGTCTACTTCACGTTAGTTTCACGAATATTCAGAGCTTATAAAAAAAAAGAGAGCGCCTGGCCTCCTGGCGCTGCGGTTGTTCCTTCTCCAAGTCATAACGTTTTTCGTGCGTAAAAGTGTAGCACGTTTAGAGCATTGTTCCAGTTTATTAATCGAGAAAAATCATGGGAAAATCACACAAGAGGAAGAAGAATAAGGAGAATAAGAGCGAGAAGTTCTTTAAAAAGTTGAAGAAGATAGTTGATGCGATGCCTGATAGCTCTTCAGATACGACCTCGAGTAGCCCGAGACGCGAGGTTATGCACACGAGCGTGCCCACCTCGGGTAGAGCTGCAAAGAAAACAATTGCTGGCAATCAGGAGGCATCGACAAGTCGTCAAGGTACTTTTTTCTGTTTTTCTTTCGTTATTTCCGTAGACCGGGCGGCTTTGCCGTACGGAGACAAGTTCACAGAAATTGTCTCGGGTCGAACAAAACCTAAAAAGGTTTGAGCGGGTGTCACTCGCGGAAATAGCGGGCCATAGACTCGGCGGTTTTGTCCGTACGAAGGCAGACTCTCAGAGTTCTGCCTTGAGTCGATTGTGAATGTAATTCGCAAAAATGAATAATTATTGCATATTCCGCACTTATCATGGCCACATGACTCGGCGGCCCAGGCCGTACGAAGGAAATCTCTCAGAGTATTTTCTAAGAGTCGAACTGTACGATTCCCCTGTATGGAGGAATCGGCAGATGGCCCTAGGTTACGGTCGCGTAACTCGACGGCATTAGCCGAACAAAGATAGAGTAATTTTGTCAATCACGAGGCTGTTGCGAAATGAGACTCGTTTGCGTAACAAATACGAGAGGCTGTCTTTATCGCAGGTTAATCCATTGCAGGCTTGTCACCAACGAACGACAACAATGGGGGAAATATTCTCCCCGTCGCATCGGTTGATCCATCGCGAGATACCGAAGGACAAACTCCAGCGGATGCTGAGCGTCAGGCTACAGAGGACGCAGCACAGGCTTTCGACGAAGAGACCCTGTGTATCCTGGGTGCCCTTGAAAAATCTGGTGCGCCAGAATTACAGCTAAACTCAACTTTGGCACGAAATTGGGAAAAATGGATAGCCGAAGGACTCAAGAAAGACGACCTAGAGGAGTTGTTGTCAAAGTATACGCGAACAGGCAATTGTCGCTTGGAAGCGCCAGTGTTAAACGCAGAAGTAGCGTCATCGCTCTTCGAGTCGGCCACAAAACGAGACAAATACTTGAGAAATGTGCAAAATATTCGCGGTTCAGCTATAGCCGCATTGGGTGCTGGAATTTCGTTGCTGTTGACCCTCAAGGAAGACGGCATTGACGAGTATCAATTGTTGGAGTATCTTGCCGACGCGGGTCGACTGCTGGCACACGCTTCTCGTCTGGACTCGATTACACGAAGATCGTGCATTACGCCATCTCTCGACAAGAAGATCAAGGGAATTCTGGACGCAACTAAGCCCGACGCTTTTTTATTCGGCGAGGATTTGCGCGGAAAAATAAAAACGGCAAAGTCGATCGAAAAGGTGGGCTTGGAGTTGAAGGCTCAACCATCGGTGCCCAAAGCGCCTCTTCGTAACTCGAATTCGGGAAACTGGAAAGGCCCGTCGTCCAACTCGTATCGAGGGGGATCTCGGGCGAGCGCGAACCAGAGAGGATCGAGGAAGACTGTCAAATTTGTCCCGAAGTCGAATCAGTCGTATCAACAGCGAGATCAACAACGAGCTTGGAGCCAGAGTCGCAAGCAGAGCTCGTACCAACGCTCGCGGGACAGGCCTTAGAGGTAAATAAAGCAGCGGGGCGGCTGCAAAAATTTCTCCCCCAATGGGAAAAGATCACGCGGGATCGATTCATTTTAAACTGTGTAAGAGGGTACAAAATTGAATTTGACCAGTCAGTACACCAATCTCTTCCGCCTCCTCAGCAAAAATTCAATTCTGGGATTGAGCTTGAACATATGAAACTGGCGATCGCCAAATTGTTAGATCTGGGCGCAGTCAGACCCTGCTTGCCATGCCCGGGACAATTTATTTCGTCGTATTTCTTAGTACCAAAATCAAACGGAAAAATGAGATTCGTGTTAAACTTGAAAAAGCTCAATAACTTTATAGTCACGCAGCATTTCAAGTTAGAGGACATTAGAACTGCGACGAAACTAATCTCGCGAGGTGATTTTATGTATAACATAGATTTACAAGATGCGTATTTTTTGGTATCTATGCACGTGGAAAGCCGGAAATATTTGAGATTCATTTTCGGGGATATAATGTACGAATTTGTATGCCTCCCGTTCGGTCTATGCACAGCGCCGTATATTTTTACAAAAATCCTAAAACCGGTAGTGAATTATTTACGAGGGAAAGGATTCATCTCGACAATTTACTTAGACGATATCCTCTGCATCGGCTCGAATCTTAACGCGTGTCGCACAAACGTAGAAGTCACTATTAAAGAACTGCAGTCACTAGGGTTTATAGTGAATTATCAAAAAAGTAGCTTGATTCCCAAGAAAGATTGCACTTTTTTAGGATTCGTTATTAACTCTCGAAAAATGAGATTGGAGCTACCGGAAGTCAAGAGAAAGAAAATAGTAGCCGTGATCGACGACTGTAGCCATCGCAAGTTTTGTACAATTCGGGAATTCGCTCACCTCATCGGGAAGTTAGTCGACTGTTGTCGCGCAATCGAGTATGGATGGTTATACACCAAGAGATTCGAACGAGAAAAGTTCTTCGCCCTGTTAGTCAGCGGGGGGGATTACGATGCACAGCTCGAATTATCCGCAGATTTGCAGATCGAATTCGATTGGTGGAAACAAAATATTACAACGTCATTTGGTCCGATAAGAAGTTTTCGATTTATTAAGGAGATTTACTCGGACGCGTCAAAAACGGGCTGGGGCGCGTATTGTTGTAATGAAGGCACACACGGTTTTTTGGAGTGACACCGAAAGAGGGCTGCACATTAACCAACTCGAACTAATTGCCGTCTTTATGGCCCTTAAATATTTTGCAAGCGAATTGCGAAATTTTACTAAGAATCGATAATACGACAGCTATTGCATATGTGAATCGAATGGGAGGAGTTCAATATGCCGCACTTAATGGGATAGCAAAAGAGATTTGGCAATGGTGCGAGTGTAGGAAAATTTGGATTTTCGCATCTTACATAGCGTCCAAGGAAAACGTCGAGGCCGATAGGGAGTCGAGGATAAAGAATATAGACACGGAATGGGAACTGTCGAGTTGGGCATACGAGAAAGTAATTTCGGAATTTGGCAAACCAAAATTGGACCTGTTTGCATCCAGGATTAACGCGAAATGTCAAGCTTATTGTTCGTGGCACAGAGATCCTGATGCCTTAGCTATTGACGCGTTCACGATCAACTGGAAATCGGAGTATTTTTATGCATTTCCACCGTTCGCATTGGTACTCAGGTTCCTTCGAAAAGTTATCGCAGATCGCGCCTGTGGGATTGCGATTGTGCCGAATGGGCCTTCGCAACCATGGTTCCCTATATTTATGGACCTTCTCGTAGAGAAACCGATGATCTTCGCTCCCGCTAAATGGCTTTTATTGTCTCCTTGTAGGTCTCTCCAGCATCCATTACAGAAATCACTGACTTTGATTGCCGGGAAATTGTCGGCGAATCTTACCGCCGCGCCGCAAGAAATTCTCGGACTCAGTGATCGAGACGTTGTTGGCTTCTCTCGCCGAGAGTACATGGAAGCAGTACTCAGGACCTATTAAGCTATGGGCGAATTTCTGTCGAGAGACGGAAACAGACATTTACAAAGCGAGCGCGAACCGCATTCTCGAATTTCTGCAAATGAGATACGGTTCAGGAGCCTCCTATGGCACATTAAACGCGACGCGATCGGCGATCTCGTTAATATCGACGAACGACATGACTAACGATCGGATTATCAGTAGATTTTTTAAAGGGATTTTTCGGCTTAGACCAACGAAACCTCGATACGACGAAACATGGGACGTCGGCATCGTACTTACGTACATTGCGAACTTATATCCTCTCGAATCATTAAACAATCAACAATTGTCGGAGAGATTAGTTACGCTGTTAGCTTTAGATACGGCTCATCGAGTGCAAACTTTCTCGCTCATGAGACTTGACAATATTTCTCACTCGGCACAGGGCTTCGAGATAAGGATCTCGGACATCATTAAAACGTCGAGACCAGGGGCTTTCCAGCCACTTTTGTTATTGCCGTACTTTCGCGAACAGCCTAGACTGTGCATAGCGAGCACGTTGAAGAGATATTTGGAAATAACAAAACCACTCAGAGGCGATTGCAGTAACGTACTGATCACTTCGAGAAAACCCTTCAATCGGCGAGTACCCAGACAATAAGTCGTTGGATCCGGTCAGTGCTGGCAAAGAGCGGCATAGAACCTGAGTTCACGGCGCACAGTACAAGGCACGCGTCTACGTCGGCTGCCTTGGCAAAGGGGTTGGATATTAGCGCGATAAGAAATACCGCGGGCTGGTCAAAGGACTCGCAGGTATTTGCAGAGTATTATAATCGGCCGATTAAGGGGTTAGGTGGGTTTCAAAATTTCAAAAAATCGAATTTTTTTTTTTTTGCTTATCTTATAATTGAATATGTTGAGAATATTCCTTTAAAATTTTAAAACGATCCGAGTCATATTCTAAGAGATATAGCCTTTGGATGTTTCACCCATCAGGCTATAACCGAGCGTGACGCAGGTATATGGAGGCAGATATATCGAGGCAGCTGCTTAGCTATTGTTCGTTTATTTTTGTGATGCGAATACTAGGCTTAGGACTTGTCGGATGTAAAAAATTCTGTGGTTTGATGGATATAAGTTCCTCATTCTTGAATGCATCAACGTACAATTTTTATGTTGATAAAATACATGAGTGCGTCATAACTGTTGCCGAATCAATTTTGTTGTCTGCTGCAAATCAAGAAAAAAAATTAACGTGTGATGAAAATAATGTTGAAGATACGACAGATGTCACCGTGTCAGGTGATGGCACGTGGAAAAAACATGGGTTTCCATCATTATACGGTGTAAGTACGATTATTTACATGTTATTTGAATGTCAATCTTCAATCGCGTTTTTCTCGAAACTACATTTTTGAAATCGGTAGTCACGATTTCTCGAAAACTTATGAACCGATCTCTTTCAAATTTTGCACACTTCTTCAAAATAACATTATCTCGTACTTGAACGAAGGAATTTTTTTTTTTTCTATTCCAAGTAATTTTTCAAGGCCATGAAGGGTGCAAATTTTACTCAAAATAAGGGTTTTTTGTTTTCAACGCCGCCAAAAATGTAATTTTTGTTTTTTTTTTTCTCCTTCGTCCAAGTACGAGTTTTAAACATCTACTAACAGAAAATTTTTGGTTTTTGCATTTCAGATGAATCTGTCATGAGTTATCCTGACTACGCCGAGAGAACTTTTTTTTGAGGGGTCACAGCAGACGACGTGTCCACGCCTTAATTTTCAATATTTTTCAATGAAAATTTCACAAACTACTTATAAAATATGTATCTTTTATGTGTCAAATTGATGGAATGAAATATTCTGTTGATTAAGTAAAAAAAAATTCATAAAAATGTACCTATTTTGAGCTTTTGAAACCCACCTAACCCCTTAAATCGGGCAGAAAAGACTTTGCAGCAACCGTGTTCTCATAATATTTATAAGTTAATGCATAAGATATCATTAATTACATTTTGTTAGAATCGAAGTAAGCGAATAAAAAACCGCTGATTCTTGTTCTCGAGAGACCACTGGTCTCGATAAAAATTGCGTTTTTTGTTGCCTGAGGCTGTTTAGAAAATAATAAAATAATTTATTCTCTGAACATCTACGATGTAATCTCGAAAACGAGACTCGTAATATAATTAAACGATCAAACGAACTTACCTGTTGTGAAGTTCGATCGTAATTATATGTAGAGTCTCGTTTGAGATGATTACATCCCACCCATTGAACGTTTTATTTCCGTTCGTTTCTATCATTCCCTCCCCCTTTATTTATTGAAATGTGTTTATTTTATTATTTTCAATCCTTATGGAGTACTTTAAACAATATGACTTGGAGAAGGAACAACCGCAGCGCCAGGGGGCCAGGCGCTCTCTTTTTTTTTATAAGCTCTGAATATTCGTGACACTAACGTGAAGTAGACGGTACTACGATGTAATCATCTCAAACGAGACTCTACATATAATTACGATCGAACTTCACAACAGGTAAGTTCGTTTGATCGTTTAATAAAAGTCTCGTTTATCGGTAATCATTATCTTTCTCCATCTCAACATCATTTTCGTTTCATTTACACTCGTCCTCATCACTAATTCGCGGAACCCACGTCGATGATCCATATCTTTTTTGCCTTCTCTCTGAATATGTTTTCCTATGAAGCAATTAATATGAAGTCTTTGAAGAACTCCACGCATGAAGATTCTGACGATAAGGATGTTATACCTAATATGAGACTTCAAAGTCGCACTGAATTTGACTCAGCCAGCACTGCTAATTCGACTGTGCAAAGAAAAAATCAAAATGTATTTTTGGTGCAAATAAATTAGTTTGAAGCATAACAGGCTTAGGACCTCTCACTGCAGATAATGGTAAGCATTCAAAAACAGTTAACATACCTATTTTCCTGTAATTATAATTGTCAAATTCTATCGCTTGGTTAACAGCAATCACTAGATCGTTTAAAAAACTTGTAAGGTCAATATGTGAACGTTACTTTTTTCTAAAACAACATAGTTATAGGTACAATCGAGTTCTAGAACCCTGTTATCAGACAGTTTGCCGACCTGGAGCAATACATAAATACAGTTATTATGAATCAAAATAACTTACCGGATCAATAGCTTAGAAATAATGACAATGTGCAAAGTGAAGCGCAAGGACAAAGTGACGACAACATCACAAATATCATCACAGTATTATTGAAACAAATATTGTTGATGTTACATATTAAAAAAGCTAGTGACTAATTTCTTAATTGGCAAAATTCACTTGATTCTAAACAATGTTTAAATGGAACTAAATCATTGGCCAGTGAAAGTTAGTGCTGATTAAGTATAAAAATATCATGACACTTATTCTTATTTCACAGGGCTCCACCCGAAACGACTAATTGAACAAATTTAAGAAAATCAGAGGAGACAGAATCTAGACTGAGTTTAGTACATCTCTTACTGCGACGAGTGGGATTTTGTATTCTCTGATTTTTTCCAGCATTTATTCTCTCATTTTTTCGTATGTGTAATCGACCATCTGGTGAAACATAAAAAACTTAAGATCCTATAATTTCTCATCACTAATATACCTCCTAATAATCTAGGAGACATTTCATAGAAATCTGAAATTCTCCATGCAAAATATTTAATTATCCTTGATTGTTGAAATGATTATTCCTACAGGTTAACGAACTCGGTAAAATCGGTGGCAATAGCATAAAATCTATCACAATCAATTTGGTGAAACGTATTTTCTTAAACAAGGTCGCGCAACAGTATAATTGGAAGGGAAAGACGAAGAAAATAAGTTTTCTGACTTGACGGTATGTAATGCTATCTTAGGTGAGTATTCTAATTGTATCGAATTTGTAAATCTATTTACTTTTCAGATGCATATTCTTGACTAATTTTTTAGGAGTGGGCGACATGAAAAAGCATTTAGCTGTCCTTCAAATTGTAAAAATCAATTAACTATTGAACATATTTAGCCTATAACAAATTGAGATATAACAAGATAAAGCGATTCCTCTATTAACAGATACTGTCCGACGGAGATATGACAATTCTACAGATCATAAAATTTCCCAACCGATTAGAGACTGGCTGCGCATGCCTCAGAAAGTGTAAAGAAAAGTCATATCTGTCATATGAACTCATAAACCTAGCAATCTACAAGTATAAAGACAATGAACAAGAGAAGGCTGTGAAGTAATATGCGATTGAATTATGACGTTCATTAATTTCGTAATATCCTATACGGCAGAGTCCAGCTGATAACATCATTATTCATTTTTTTTTTTTTTTTTCTGTGTAATCCTAAAATAATCGATTTAGAAGTGATGGCAGACTTTTCTTGTAAATACATAGGCATATTTAACAATAACTAATTGTCATACTCTGATATCAATTATTATAATCTATAAATTATGGCCATCTGTCATTCGTCTATCTTTAACTTAAGGCTTTGTTTTACTGAAAATCTTTCAACTTATTTTTCATCCTGTTGTTCCTAACGCAGTCAGCCACTGGTTTTGACTTTTTCATCCTAGAACGGATGCTATAGGAAACTTTAACTGTTCTAATTATATTCATAATTATAAGTTTTGTTTCCTTATATATATTTAAAGAAAATCACGACACTCGTGTACTTGTGTCGTTGCTTCTCTCAAGTTTTGAATCTACCGCGTTACCGACGAAGGCCACCGACCGATGGCGCGGTAGAGCACGGGCTTGGGGAGACGACGAGTAATTTTTGAGAGAGAAAAATTCAAAAAGAAAATATTCAACAACGTTGAACGAATAAGATAACGGTTATTACAAAACCTTTATATAGAAATAAAGTACTGGAATTAAAAGCTTTAAATGTTGTTTCTCTTACTTCTACAGGTAAGAACTGAGGTTATTAGTGAATTTTGTACATAGTGTAAATAAATCTCTTACTTTTACATAAACGCAATTGAGTTTTGATTCTAACCTAAAACTGGATGTGGAAAGACTTATTACAAAACAACATTTCTGCAAATATTTCAAGAAAATGGAAAAACTAAGATTTGATTTCAAGATGAGGGGGTCGGCAGATGGAAAGGCAACAATATTATGCCTAACCTCAATAGGCACACCAGATGGTCGCACGTTTGACGTGCCAGATGAATATCAACCAAGACATTTATACAAAGAGCTGATAACAACACAAACATTCGCTGAGGTAAAAAAGACACTAACAAAGAGACACCAATATAGAAAAGTGTGGATTAGCTTAACAGAAGATTTATCTAAAGTATATTTGGATGAAGAAGAAAATTTACAATTTAGAGATTACTATTTAGAGGATGTTACAGAAAAAGTAGTAGTTGAAACTGCACAAAATACTACGGATGAAACAATAAAAAAATTATTGGAAAAAGTGCTCGAAGATAAACAGCTAAAATCAGAAATTCAGAACTTGGGGAAAATAGCAACAGATTTTATGATCGGAAAATTTGATGGAAAAAGTTCAAATGCCCATCAATGGATACAGGAATTTGAGAAAGAGTGCGAACGCTGTATGGTAACAGAAGACAGGAAAATAATTGAAATTTTAAAATTTTTCCTTGAAAAAGCTAGTGCAGATTGGTATAGCTGTATGATTTTGAAATTCACAGTGGAATCAGAATGGAGCAAGTGGAAAAAAAACTTTTGTGAAACTTTTGCAAATAAAGGGTGGTCTCCAATTAGATACGCTATGGCTTTTAAATATCAAGCAGGCTCTTTGCTCGATTATGCTCTGAAAAAAGAAAAATTGTTACTAGAAATAAGAAAATCGATAGATACTGAGACACTAGTAGACCTTATAGCGGTCGGCTTACCAAACCACGTGTCCGACAAAATTGACAGAGAAACTTTGCATGGAACGGAAGATCTCTACAACGAAATTGGTAAATTAGAACATCTTGTGGACAGAATTAAAATGGAAAAAAAGAAAAATACGCTGATAGAAAATTCAAAAAAGTTGAAGCAAAGAAACCATGCCAAATCTGTGAAGATCAGAAAAGAGGTAAACGTTATCATCCTGAATCAACTTGCTGGTTTAGGGAAAAAATGAAAAGAATAAAAGGACGGAACTAATAAAAAATGTCAATAATTCAGAGTTAGAAATAGAACTAAATGAAAAAAGTCCAAAAAACTCGAAGTAACACCATTAATAAAAATCGAGTTACTATTGAATGATTCTCTAGTAGTTTCTGGAATTTATGATTCAGGCTCAAATGTGTCATTAATTAATGCAAAATTATTGAAGATAAAACAAAAACATTCAGAAAACATGGGAATGGTAAAATTGAAAACTATTAATGGTGTAAAGAAAACAAAAGGTATGGTAACTTTAAAAATAAAAATTTACAATATTGAAAAAACTATGGATATCTTTATTGTGGATAATGAAGATTTTAATTATGATTTTCTAATCGGTCTGGATTGCATCAAGAATTTCAATCTAATCCAAAATGAAGATCTAAGGATCATACAACGTAACAATAAAGAAATAAACAAAAATGCCTCGAATAAAGAAGATATAGAGAATAAAAATGTCGAGATTCCTGATGTACTAGGTGACAAACATGAAAAAAAAAATATTTAGACTCGGAAGTATCAAAACAAGAAAACAAATACATGAACAAATGGGAAGTAGATTTCAACGAGCATATAAATACTAATGAATTTGAAATTTCAGTAAATCATTTAAGTTTACATCAACAACGAGAAATTGATAAATTGATAGATAAACACAGATCAGTATTTGCTAAAGACAAATATGACGTCGGCACTGTAAAGGATTATGAGGCCCATATCGACCTAATGGTAGATAAATATTGTTACAAACGCCCATACAGATGCACGATTGAAGATAGAAAAGAAATAGAGAATCAAATAGCAAAACTATTGGAAAAAAAACTGATCGAAGAATCATACAGCCCGTTTGCTGCCCCAGTTACTCTGGCATATAAAAAAGAAGATGAAAGAAAATCAAGATTATGTATAGACTTCAGAGAATTGAATAAAGTCGTTGTCCCTCAATCACAACCCTTCCCACTGATTGAAGATTTGATGGTGAAAACAGTAAACAGCAAATATTTCACAACGTTGGACATTAATTCTGCATTTTGGTCAATTCCTCTGAAAATTCAAGATAGACACAAAACTGCATTCATAACACAGGAGGGCCATTTCCAATGGACTTGCCTCCCATTCGGACTCAAAACAGCTCCAGCAATTTTTCAGAGAATATTGGGAAACATCATAAGAAAATACAAGCTCTCTGATTTTGCAGTAAATTTTATAGATGACATCATAGTCTTTTCAAGAACTTTTGAGGAACATATAACACACTTATCAAAATTGCTGGAGGCAATATTAACTGAAGGGTTCCGGCTAAAATTTTCAAAATGCACCTTTGCAAATAATCATGCGAATTATTTAGGTCACAGAATAGAAAATAATTCAGTAAAACCTCTGAAAGATTATTTAACGGCTGTCAAAAATTTTCCAGTCCCAGAAACAAGAAAAAATATACGTCAATTTCTGGGAAAAATAAATTTTCACCACAAGTTTATACCACATATTGCAATCATTCTGGACCCATTACACAACCTATTGAGAAAGGACGTACAGTTCAACTGGTCAGAAGAGTGTCAAGAATCGTTTGATAGAATAAAATCACTAATGTGTTCGGAACCAGTCTTGAAAATTTTTTATCCGGAGGTTCCAATTGATATTTACACAGATACAAGCATCAAAGGAGTGGGAGCTGTGCTAAAACAAAGAGATGAAAATGGAGATAGTAAGCCAGTGGCTTATTTCTCAAGAAAATTAACTGAGGCCCAAAAGAAAAAGAAACCGATATACCTTGAATGCTTGGCAATAAAAGAAGCCGTAAAGTACTGGCAGCACTGGCTTATGGGAAAAACATTCATAATCTACACCGACCATAAACCCTTGGAACACATGAACATAAAGGCTAGAACGGATGAAGAACTAGGGGATTTGACATACTATTTATCCCAATATGATTTAAAAATAAAATATAACCCAGGAAAATCAAACCAAGAAGCAGACTGCTTAAGTAGGAATCCAGTTCTAGACCCTTATGAAGACACAGAAGATTTCCTGAAAGTGATAAATTTAATAAATCTAGAGGATATAAAAAGTGACCAAAATAAAAATCTAAACATACAACGTGATAAAAACAAACTGACAAAAAAAAATGAAATTTACTACAAAAAGACAAAAAAAAGAGAAAAAATCGTATTATCAGAAGATTTAAGTAAAAACCTGATAGAAAATGTGCACAAAACTTACTGCCATATTGGAAGAACTCAAATGCTGAATAAAATAACACCATTTTATCGAGGGGCTTACCACTCTCATAATGACTGTCCCAAGTATGACACCATTGCATATGTATTTCACATATTACATAGTTATTACACTGGTATTACATGTATGGCATAGGGATTACAATAGTATTGCATGTATTGCATAAGTATCCCATAAGTATTGCACGTATTCCACAGATAGTGCACAAGTATTACATACGTATTGCATATGTATTACACATAGTATTACATGAATTACATGACCATTGCATGACTATTGCATACTAATTATACAACTATTACAAGACTATTACATGACTATTATATATTTATATAGATACACATTATATTACTGTAAGATGAGTATTTCTCAGTATACCTATTAACAATGGTTTTTGTCTCACTGTCATTAATTGCATCCCTGAAGTCTTGCTTGAATTACATTAAATAGTTTATTGCAACTATTTTTTTATAACCTCTTTTACCCTCTAAATTTCATAATAAAATTTGCAAATCAACCTTTAAATATAGTAAAGAATAATTCAACGCAACCATAATTTATATATTATAATAATATTCTCTGTATATTTATGCTAATAGTACTCTGGAGAGGTTAACGATACATAATTATATATATTTTTTAGCAATTGAGACGATCTTCAATTAACTTTTAAATCACAGCGTACTCTAACAAATCAGAATCACTGAATACATGATGACGTCTTCGGTCAATTTTCGGGTTGCTCAGAATTAGCTTTATTTGATCTCCTGTTACATAACTTGTATCGTCCACATCTGGAAAAACGAATATGGAGCTCGACGAATTCGTCACTTTTCGCATGAATTTGACTTCATAATCTTCCTCGCAATCTCTGTCTCTTGATTGGATACTTTTAACAACGCCGATGTAGTATTTTTTGGTTTTTTTGGTGAGAAATTCGATCAGCACAAAATTTCCGATATTTGCATCTTTACCTGAAAATTCAAAACGTTGTAACCAGACGTGCAATGATTTCAAATGAAATTTTTTCACAGCAGTATTACCTTGGAGTGAAGTTGTAGGAATAATCTCGAGGATTAGTTTCAAAACTAAATCCGAATAAAAAATATGCCCATCAACTATCTGTGGTGTTGGTAAAGTTCGCATATATCCAGAAATGCATTTGTAATCATGTGACCCCACTGGTGCCGGACGGAGACTAGAACTTATTAATCTATACCAGGTACATAGTACGCCAATACTTTCATTATTGACGTCAGCGCTTAATCTGGAGTATTCTCTTTGTGGGTCTGTTTTTCCAGTTAGATAGACGAATCCAAGAACAAGGCCTACTCTGTATTTCGTTTCTGCCTCAGTGTCTTCTCTAAAAAGCATCCATGTCCCTATACTTATTTCCGGATTCTCTTCGACAGTATTTGATCTAGTAGCTGATTCCTAGAAAAACAATAACATTATACGGAGAACCAAGAAGTTGAAAATTAACACTTTTTGTAGTCATCACAACGACAGGATGTGCCAATGATGGAATCTAAAAAATTTATGAGGTTGAAGTTCGTAACGTTAACGTAACGACACATTATTTGAAAAAAAACTATGTTTTTCAACTTCGTAATTGCTTTACAGAGGCTGTAGTTCTGATGTGGGTTGACTTTGCTTGATTCAAGCCACTATTTATTGATTACTGCATTTCTAAAAAATTCTAAAGTTGCAAAATGGCGATTTTCTTCAAATTGTATCGTCTCGTTAACGTTACGAACTTCAACCTCCTAAAAATTTAGAATCTCAACCAATTGCCGCATAAATTATACAACTCTATTCGTTGGGGTTATACATTTACCATAGAATAATGCTGCATTATATTTTTTTTCTAGGTGTAGGTAGGACATTTTCCGCAGTATTTTAATGAGTCTGGGTCATAAGGAAAGATATTCATTACTTATTTAGGAAGAGTTAATATCAAGCTAATAAGTACCTTCTTGGACAAATGCGGCAGTTCGATTTCTCGTACTCTCTGAAGTCTGTCGCTACTTAAACGGTGCTTGGTTTTATTAAGCAGCCAACAAATGGACGATTTTCTAACGACGTATTCGGCTTGCGACGAATCACGCACGACTGCAAATGGACTCGTTTCATTTAGTTGAACTGTTTGGGTGGAGTAATTTTTGAGTTCCAAAGTTCCTGTTACAGACTGCAACGTAATCATATCATGTTCAAGTTCTGCAGATATAGTGTCTTCATTTGCGCTCTCCGTTTCCTCGCTGATTTCTTCGCTGTCAGATTCGTCGTCTGAGTCTAGTTGAATAGACTTTGCAGAAAAAGGCAGTGTACATAAGATATTGTTGAAAAATATACCAAGGTTCCCGAGATCTTCAATAGCTCGACATTTCGCGTCTTCAACGGTTTTCTGTATTTCTTGATTAGAAGGTAGTGGATATGTGTTGACATTGATTACACTTTTTCTCTCCCTAAATCTTGGAAATATAATATTTTCTGACTCTTCGATGATGATTTCATTTTGTACTTGAATTCTATTGAGACGATGAATGATGTCCATCATGCTGCAGTTGACAATAGTCGAGTACGTGGATGACATTGAACGGACTTGTCGGAAAAAGCTTTCACATGGTTGACTACTATATAAAGATGGCAGGAAGAGTTCTGGTTGGTCCGAATCTCTCAGGCGTATGATGACGTCAATAAGCGTATGAGCATTTATTTCAATGCATGTGTAACAGTTGGAAGTTATAAAATTTTTGCCCAAAGTGTAACTGTCATTTGCCGAAATCCATGCACGCCACATCCTTAAACAAAACACAGAATACCAGATGCTAAATATTCTTTCCAACGGCGTTAATTCAGAATCGATGTATGAAACTACGGTGTTATGTAGTATTTTCAAATACTGACATGTTCCTTCGCTGCCAGGTACTGTATCATTGAGTAATTTTCTGACATTTTCTTGACATATTTTTTGAACAGAAGGGAAATTCATTTTATCCTTTGGGTCCAAGTCAGAATAAGTTATCTGGTGTTTGTCTTTAGATTGTGACTGTATCAATAGTTTCAGGTGACTAACAGTCGCTATATTGTTTCCCATCGGCAGAACAATTGAGTTTTTGATGAAGCGATTTCTTAGCTTTGTACCAATGTGTACAGTATCCTGGCAAACAAAGTACTCACTGCAAAATTCACTGTTGAACCATGTCCAATTTTCTTTACCAAAGAGTAAATCAAGATTCGAAATACCTATTTGGCTTTCAATCCTCATCGCTTTTAACAATCTTGGATCACCATCCGAAGAAAATCCTAATACTCTTATTCCGAATTGCTGACATTGTTCGTAAATAAATTGGAATCTGTTAAGCACGTGTTCGGCTGTGAATTTATTGTCGGTTCCAAATATGCACAGACAAAATGACGCCGCATTTTTTTGTAAAGGCTGTGCCATAATTGTGTACGCCAAAGAAGCAATTGGAATATTTTGCATCGTTTCTTCCATTACTTTTGGTGACGTTGCCATGAAAGATTTGCACTTAGGCATTCCATTTTTATCTGTTGGTAATACCAACCCAATTAATTGGTTAGTTTTTGGGTCATATTGCACGGTGCCAGTAATACGCGTCGCATCTTCGCTTACCCATATGACTAGAGGCAGGTCGGCCTTGATTAAGTAATTTTTCAATTCCTGCAATCGAAGCTGCCCTTCAATGATGTCTGGTCCGTTTTCTAACAAATACCGACTGACAGATGAGGGGGATGGTAGAGGCAAGTTCGCGCATAACGTTTCGTACGACAATCTTCCACCAATCATGAAAATATACGATGCAAACTTTTTCACTGTGCAATCGTATCTGTTCCCGCAAGATTCGGCCTGACTTTGTTTGTCAGAAATTCTCATCAATTTTCGTACTAACAAGTTACTTTTACTGTTTTCATTGACTGTTGGACAAGACTTCGTTAATTTTTTCGATGCCGATTGTGCTAATAAATTTTTCACGCAATCCTTTAATTCTGCATTATATTTCAACAGCAATTCCATTTCGTTCAATGTTGGAAAATAATATGGAATCGTTCTCTCTGTAGTAATACTCTTCACTCTTTGTCGGTAGGATTTGTCACTTCTAGTTCTTAGATCTTTTTTAATTTTTTTTTCACAGTCGGAACTTTTTGTATCTATAGTCTTAGTATTTTTGGTATTACTAGTCAATGGGGTTGATAGAATTTTCTCGGAACAAAGAACCCCTTTTACATTATTCCGAGGTTGAATTCCCCCTGTAACTCATCATTTGTACTTTCAACTATCACAGCTTGTGATCTAACATCCGATTCATCATTTGGCTTGTCACGTGCAGATACTTCGAGTTCTTCATCGCTTTCAATTCGATTTTTCGACCGTTTAGTAGGTTTCGCTTCCGTTTCGTCATCACTCTCAATTTCTCTAGTAATATGCCTTTTTCCCCTGCTTTTTTCAATTTTAATAATATCCCTTCTTATTTCAACGGGTGTGACTAATTTCACGTCTTCGATAATTCTTGGTAAATTTTGGCCGAGCTTCTGGTTCTTGTTTGCGATACTGTCGCTCAAACTAGCATTTGTATTCCAGTTATCATTGTCATTGGTGCCTTTATCGAATACATCCGTAATAAGTGGTTGAACCTCGGGTTGAACCTTTTTACAACTAGAAGTAAAAGCTGTAGTGTTAGCGACGACGTTTTTGAGAACATTTGCTGTATTTTTTTCCGCCTGACCCGATTTTGTATCAATTTTATTGCTATTGTTATGCTTGCGAGGAAATAAATTTTCCTTCGAATTTTCCACAGGGTTCAAAGTCAAATGTTTTTCCTTTACGTGCTTCATAAAATTTTGACATACCCAACGAGTTTTCCTCGGTACTGATTTCCCGTATTCGGCTTTATGCGCGGTAATTTTAGTTTTACACAGGCAACACGATATTTTCCCCGAATAGGTAATTTCTTCGTCAACGTCTTCTTTGACAGATACCTCTATATACCGATTTTTAGGGCTTTCTAAATAATCTTTGAAGGTTTCTTCACCATCTGGTTGCTTAGAAAACCAATTTTTAATGAGCATGTATAATTGATCTTCTTCACTCAATAAGTCCTGTGATTTTCGTGACTGTGGATCTGATTTTTTTCCCGATACAGCTTTTAGCGTTTCCTTGGTTTCTTTTTTTGCTTTGATGTTAGTTAATTTTTCATTAATATCCTGTTCGGCCGTAGCAAAATGGTTCAACCCCTTTTCTATAATATACTTCTGAATTTCGAAGAGGCAAAACCTATGTCCTCGTAGTATGCGGAATTGTTCAGGTGTATTACTGTAGATACCGAAGAAGTCTGATTTTGTGTAACCATCTTCGCCTAACAATCCCAGCATGTCAGTTTGGGCAAATTTCTCCATTTCTAGAAAGGCTTCGCTTGAAAGGTTTTTCAGAGCGGCCGCTGAATCGAAACCCAGACAGGTGAGGAGATGCTTCAGGTACAACGGTGGATCAACTCCAAGTTCCTTCCTAATTACGACCCAAAACTTTTGTTCTTTAACATTTCCAGCGATGGTCTTCGCCATACTCTCCTTTTCTGCCTTGCTCGCTGATTCCTCCATGCCTAACTCCAAGCTAGTTTTAGATCAAACATCACAGTTACCTGCTGACATTGTGAATGTCAACTAGAGTGATTGATTCCAAAATATAGTACAATTTGTGACACTTCTGGAATGAACAATGAGTAAGGAACCAGGACAAACTGATAGAGATCTGATTTCTTAGAACTTTCAACGAAATCGTATGTTTTCATGAAGTCAATTGAAAAACGCATAATTATTGAATCTATTTGGAATTTAATTGAAATAATTGATAGTGTGTCACAATTTTTGAGCACTTGTAGATGATTCTGTCCTGCACTATGCGACAGTTAGGATTTTTCTTTTATTTTTCATTTCATAAATTGGTAGGTGGTAAAAAAATTAGGTCATATTCTTTCTTTTCTCTTGGATTGACGCAAACTTAGAAGCAATACAACGGATCGGAAATTACAACAATATCACGTCACCCATGCTAAGGTATATTTACTTATATTTATATAACAAAAACCGCTGAAATTCAATTGCCTGTAACTTTTGTACAGGTCAGCAAGAAATAATTGAATATTTGCCAGATCTAAGCGACAGATTAAATTAAGTACGTACCTTTCCGTCATTCACGTGTTGTAGCCGGCAGACTCACACAATCAAGTCGAGAAATAACGGTCCATAGGTTATACAAACAGTTGCCAATACGAATTTCAAGGTTATGTCACGAATCCGGTAAACACTGTAAAGCGCATGCGCTTGGTACTGCGCGCGCAGGTATTACATGACTATTACATGCTGTATTACACAGGTATTTCATGGTATTTCATGACTATTGCAACCACCATTACATAATATTACACGACTATTACATGGTATTTGCATGATATTGCATGACTATTACAGGGTATTACATAACTATCGCACAGTATTACACGGCGTTACACTACTATTGCATGATATTACACGAATATTTCATGGTATTGTACTGAGATTACATACCATTGCATGGACATTACATTTGCAGCTGTCCCAACTATTACATGAGTGATAAACCCCTCGCATTTTATACAGCGAAAAATCTCATTGAGAACATAAAAAAAATCTGTGATACTTGTGAAACTTGCAAAAAAAACAAATCAAGAAAAAAATCTAAATATGGTTTGATGTCACACTTGGGGCCAGCGTCATATCCTTTTGAAATTATATCTATCGACACCATTGGAGGTTTTGGTGGATCTCGTTCAACAAAAAAATACCTACATCTTCTCGTTGACCATTTTACGAGATACGCTTATATTCTAACATCAAGAAATCAAAACTCCAATGACTTTATAAAATTAACCAAGAATGTGACACAAAGTTACAACATCAACATGATATTAACAGATCAATATCCTGGCATAAATTCGAAAGAATTTAAGGAATTTCTAAAAGAGAAAAGCATCAAAATGGTCTTCACTGCTGTTGATGCACCATTTTCTAATGATCTCAATGAAAGATTGAACCAAACCCTGATTAATAAAATACGATGCAAAATAAACGAAAGTGAGAAAAAAATCGCGTGGACAACCATCGCACAAAAGTGTGTAGAGGCATATAACAAAACAGAACACACAATCACAAAATTCGCTCCAAAATACCTACTGGAAGGTGAAAACGTAAATATTCTACCACGGGAATTAAAATCAAAGTGTACAGATGATGATCTGAAAAGAGATAGAAAACTAGCCTTAAAAAACACGATGAAGTCTCACAACTATAATAAAGAAAATTATGATCTGCATCGAAAAGAATTAAAGTTAAACGTGAGAGACCGAGTTTACGTGGAAAATGGAGATCGACTAAATAGGAGGAAACTAGATGAATTGAGGATTGGACCATATAAAATACAAAAAAGAATTTCCACTTCAATTTATGAAGTCGACACCGGACACAGAAAAACAGAATCAAACCTCTTTCATGTTACAAAACTAATACCGGTGTTGGATGAGCACTGAACAATTGCTTTAAGTATTACCCATAATTGTTCTTATCCCAGGGGGGGAGATGTAAAGAAAATCACGACACTTGTGTACTTGTGTCGTTGCTTCTCTCAAGTTTTGAATCTGCCGCGTTACCGACGAAGGCCACCGACCGATGGCGCGGTAGAGCACGGGCTTGGGGAGACGACGAGTAATTTTTGAGAGAGAAAAATTCAAAAAGAAAATATTCAACAACGTTGAACGAATAAGATAACGGTTATTACAAAACCTTTATATAGAAATAACGCACTGGAATTAAAAGCTTTAAATGTTGTTTCTCTTACTTTTACAGGTAAGAACTGAGGTTATTAGTGAATTTTGTACACAGTGTAAATAAATCTCTTACTTTTACAGAAACGCAATTGAGTTTTGATTCTAACCTAAAACTGGATGCGGAAAGACTTATTACATATATTTTATAGGAATATGTATGCGCCCAAATGTATTAGAGAATTTTTTTGCTGTCGAAACGCAAATACAAAGACTGTTAGTCTGGATACGCAAGATAAATATCACAAAAAAGATAATACATATTTCATTTATATGTATTGTAATATTATATGTATTGTAACGTGGCACTTTTATGCGTGTTCCAAACGGCTCTCCGAACCCTAGGCGGAACTTAAAATTAGGGATTTCGCAATCGCTAATAATTTCAGAATAGAGCGCCAGGACGAGGGTCACGCATCCGAGATTCTGAGAGGGGACATTTTACAGGCTGGCGAATAAGACTTTTTAGGATTTTTGTTTATTTTTTTTTTTTGTTTCGAGAAAATGCGACACCATACACGGGATCGGCGGGAGATTCAACAGCGTCATAGGACCAAAGTCGTGGGGGACCGCGACGAGAGGAGGGCCTCACACGAGGCTACGTAAGAGCTCTGCCGCAAGGGAAACCAAGGCGAACGAGACTCCCGTTGTCGGCCGGCGAGCCATAGGCTGCAATCACCACGCTAACGTCATGCAGCCTCGCGAAGCCGTCACCAAGCCACTGCCGAACGATGGAACACCGAAGAACCAGACAGCCAATTAGCGTTCCGCGACAGCTGAACTCAACGATAGCGATAAGTTGGGCTATAAAAACTTCGTGAGACAAAAACGAATTAGATCAGGGGAATTTTTCGCGACTGATCCTATGTTCGATACATGTTCGGGTTTCAGCTGCTATTAGCGAAGCACTTCAATTGAGTCCTGGCGCCAGCTCGCGATAGTCGCGTTCGAGGTTTACGAATTAAAAAAAAAAAAAAAGTAGAGAAAGATTGTGTTTTTTGATTGAATGACGGCGGAGACCGGCGTAGGCAGCTTTCTGGTGTGACGCGAAGCGGTAAGCGCTATGAAGTCCTCGCGAACATATTTCGAGGACGATTTAGGTCAGCGCACCGATCAACGGTTCGCCAGTTTATAATTGAATTAGTAGAGCACTCGAAATTTGTTTGCCGATCTTCTTGTTTGATGGCCGTAGCCTGAGTTCTCACGATAACGCGTAGAGTAAATTTTGTTAATGTAAAGTCTAGAGGAGAGTCACGGTTTTGAGTTGAGTCATTTTTGTTTTCAAATTGGGTGCAGCCAAATTTCACTGCACAGGGTCTCGTCGAGTCTGCGTATAAAAAAAGTATCACCTCTCGTGTAGATCGCGTGTCGTCGTGTGTGAGCTCCCGGTTTAGCGGAGCGACTTATTAACTTTGGGTAATCGCGGATACGGATCGAGTTCGGATGCGTTGCGATAAGCGTCATCAGATTATTATTAAAAAAATTGTAATGACAGATATTAATTAGAGATGTGATTAGCGCTGTAGTGGAATTGAGGACGATCGCGGTTAGCGCGTCGAATAGGATTTGGTTTTAGTTTTTGTCCTATCGTTTATTGTTAAGAATGCGACTAGCCCAAGTAGGCTTAAGGTTTCTGATATTGTTGGTTTTTCTCAGCTATGTTTGTTTGATTTTGGGTCGCGAAGAGCGCATCATCGCTGCCATAAAATATATTATTTTATTTTATTTTTGTTAAATAGCGTGTTGCTGTCGAGTGTGTCTCCCTCTTCCCAAAAATTACCTCTCTCCTCTCCGCGGTACTGAGCTACCGAGTAGATTTCCGAGGTCTAGCGAATTAGTGGTTTCGAGGCGTGTTAATCACGCCAGACGCCCAACAGAATCTCGCAATATCTTTTGTAAGATCTAATTTTTTCCAGCTTACATCGCGGGCCGCCAAATTATTGTGTACGCGGTAAGTTCTCGGTCATTTCTCGGAGTGGCCGAGGTAGAGTAATTATGAAAACCTCACAGTCACAGTATTTATGGAAACAAAGGAGAAATATTTTTTTTGATTTTATATTTTGATGATTTTAGAAGACTTAAAGACTGATTTGTTCTGAGTTATTTTTTTTTTCATTTTTTAATGAGTAGTCTATAAGTAAGATTACGATCATCACTGTGTTCAGCCCATGTATACATATATCAATGTATATTGTATTCATACATCAATAAAATGCCATATTTTATCATTCAATTATCCGATTACGACATCCTCTGATTACGCACAACATATTCCTTCCTAATTATTTGATTCTCTAATCAGATCTATTTCCCTATGTGCAGTAGAAGTCTATGTCCTTCGCTGTTTAGATGAAGTTGAGAAGTTGCGAGGTATGTTTTTCAAAAGGTTCTTTAATCTTCCGTAGTGTACTCCAGGCTATACTATCAGACTGGCGACAGGGACATCCCATGTAGCTCTAGTGATTTTCAAACATGATTTTGACCGGATTATCAAAATTCTGGAAATGCCTAAACAGAGCTATCCGAGAGTTTGTTGTTGTTGTTGTTCAGTTGTTGTTATCGGTTAAGGATACGGAAAATAGAGGAAAAAGAACGTGTCAAATACTCAACTATAATTAGATATTGCAGATAACTCTTATTTGTCCAATTGATACGGATTATATGTAGCGTCAACTTACTCCAGAACTGCTGCTATCAACCAAACAAGAGCTTGTTGACAAGTACAAATCGCATCCATGCTGTCCGGATGTCTATAAAACAGGAAAATCTTCTTTCCTATTATTGTACGCTGACACAGTTTTGGATGTGGATATGCAAAAGCACTTATTGTTAACACTATCTTTGACATTTCACCAATGTACAGCGCAAATTCGGTTATTGAACGCGTATAATTTTAGGATTATTGTTGATGTAGACTTTTCGGAGTTTTCGGAGTCTGCGTCGACTTTTTCGTGGTTTCCAGGAAATAAGACAACGAAGAAAAGAATTATTGCTTAAAAGTATACACTAAAAACCCGAGTTTCTTAGATCGAAACAAAAACAAGAAAACAGAGGCGCAAAAAAGAATTATTCATAATTTTTTTATTGTTTTCGTCAATTAAAATACTTGCGACAACTGCTTCCAGGGTAAGTTGTCACACTCCGAATTTTTTTTTTTTAATTCAAAAAACCCTATTCAGACTTGCTTTGGAACAACCACGAATTTTCTCTGGGCTTTCAAGGGATGTATCCACAGTGCTTCATATTAGATTTTTAATAAATAATAAAATTTTCTTTAAAAAATTCTAAAAATCAGAGAGTAAGAAGTGTTGCCAACTCGGATTGTTGTAACCCCACTTCCAGTCTTTGTCAAATCCTGCCAAAAATAGCTAGACTTGTTTGCACTATTTGCCATCAAAAATCACCGAACCAGCTACGTTTTCCGCTAAAAAAAAACACCAAACTTCAAAAACCGAACCTGACAAACCAATTAAAAGGCGTACGTATAAAACCCAACAAAGATGAAAACGAACATATTTGCAAAACCAAACACAAAAATCGATGAGCAAAAGCGAAATAACAGTCAACGTGAATACGTGATAAGGGTAGATTGGAGTGTACAATGTCCGTATGCAAATCTGTAGCCGCTTCAGTAAAGAGTTGAAGGAGAAGGGAACCTATACAATGGCTTACAATCCTTATTACCTTTGAATTGATCCAAGTGAGTATGTCACATGTGCACTTTAAGGGACACTCGGCACCCCATGACTTTAAAGATTTCAAGTCATTTCAATCAATTTTTTATAATTCTCTGCTCTGTTGTTTCCGAGAAAATCATGAACTACTACGTTGAGGCTGTTCCTTGTTTGTCACGAATATTGAGGAACTGAATAAATTTGTCACTGGCCACTACTTTCTTCATTTGTGGTCCGACAAAAATACCTGCTTTGACTTTGGCTTCGGATAATTTCGGTAAATAATTCTGCAGATATTGGAAAGCATCAGAATCTTGATTACGAGATTTTACAAATTGCTTCATGAGGCCGAATTTCATATGCAATGAAGGCATCAATACACCAGTAAGCTCTACAACTGGTTCCCATTTGACGCTATATCAACCAAAAACTTCAAGACTTACTTATCAACGTAAAAAAGACAAAAGCTAACTTTATAAACAATAAACGAAGATTTTGGTTATTATTTGATGCGTAGGGTCAAAAGTTATTTATTCAAATATAAATTCCAAAAAAAAAATTTTTTTGACCTGTGTAATTTTTTATGCATTCGAGTTTTTATGTAGCCGATTTGGATTTTGTTCATTTGAGGTTATGTCTGTAGGTTGGGTTTATTTATTTGAGATCATAATTGACTCGTTATTTGGGTTTGTATCCGCGATTATAGTTTTAGTTCATTTGGTTTCATATTTGACTGTGTGTTTAGTGTATTTGCATTTGTGACTGTTCCATTTTGTTCATCTGAATTTTTGGAGGTGAAAAAATGGTGTGCAATCAATCCGTTATAAAAAAAAATCAAACTATCAAATTTCCCCTTAAAAATGTGAAATTGACGAAAACCACCAAATTTCCCACGAAAAAAGTCAAATTGCTTTAAAAATCGCCAAATATCTCACCAACCGCTAAAGAGGTAAATATTCTCGCCAAGACTCCCAAAACCACTAGATTTAACGAGAAAATCACCAAATTGGCAACAGAGCTGAAAATTTTCCACTTGTTTGGTGTAAAATATCACCGTAATAATCAACAAACATGACCTCATATGTAAACTATTGTAACTTGGAACCACGCTGAAATTAGTTTCGTGGTAACGGATAGGAATCGAGCAAGTCAAATACGAGATGAGGATGAATGATAATCTGCGTCAGAACCATCAGAAACAATAAAAAATTCAAAGGATTATTTAGTACTGGATAATGCTGTTGCATTGCCATTTAGACAGGCAATCAACAGGCGATGATCAATTCCACTTTATTCGTAAAATTCAGTAGGTTGTTTCGTTTGGAGGCGAACTTTATTGTATCCTCCCATCTGAAAATCTTTTTCTACATGTAGCAAAAAGACATAAATTTTTCCCGAAAGACATCTCTTGAATTCATATGAAAATGTTGCTCTCGCAATTCAAAGTTTTCCTATTTTAAATAATGGGAAAGATATCGTTTTGTCAAATATCTAACCACTCACAATCAATCGTATATATATACATATATTAGGGTGTTTCAAGAAAAAAATAATTTGTAAATTTCCACCGTAGCACCCTGTGAAAAGTCTGTTTGGTTTAAAATTTGGTAAATATACATAAAGAAAAAAACCATAATGTCGGATTCTCTCAAAAAATGAGCGTTATCCGTTACATCTAAGATTGCGCTCATTCGATTAATCACTTTTTGTTCCATATTTTTCAACTTTTTCCGGGGTCCCATTTCAATATGTGCTGAAACGCGCGCGGGATCATGTTCTGTGTAGCGACCAGCGGTAAGAGAGAGATAGTTATGGTTTATCCCATCCGCACTTGTCTGAAACATGGTGACTACCTAGTCCAAAAAGATTCATTGTCAGAGCACAATACTGGTCGTGGCGTAAGCTGTGAGGCCGATGATTGCAGACAAGATGATATTTGTGTAGATAATATATACATTCTGAGCTGCAAACTTTAGCCTCACAGTTCACGCCACGACCATTCTTGTGCTCTGACGGTCAATGTTTATGAATGAGGTATTGTTTTTAATATCTTAGGATTTTTAAAGGTGAATTTTTTCAGGAAGTTCACTTTCAAGCTGAGGCTTATCACTTTTGAATCGCGTGAGCTGTGGACATCGCACAAAGAAATGTTTTGTAGAGAATTTAATTCGCTATACAATACTTACCGGATCAAGTCCGGGTCATTGAATACAGGCTGGTGGTAACCAATTTAAAAAAGTGACATATTCCCTATGCTTATTAATTTACACGTCATAAACTATGTAATCCGTCGCTCGAATCGCGCGCGTCACATCCAACAGGCAATGTTTGGAAATCACGTTATAATACTAATTGCTTCATACGCCTATTTAACCGAGAATAAAACTTGTCATACGATCAACGAATTTTTTTCCAGATACAAATGATATGAGCCCACTATTCGGTTTTTAGAGTGATCCTTTTACGGTCAATCAACACCGGTATGAGCATCAAACTTATGTGTGTCTATGGATCATATTTATATGTGATATTACGCATCCTCTCTTTTTTGCAGAATGGAAATTTAAGCGATACCGAATTATATGAACTACTCATTCGATGAATAATCTGTTGAATTCTTATAACTATTTCAACCTGATCCTAATACCAAAAAAAGATGCCTCATATTAGTGCCCCGAAATTCAGTAACAGTAAACCAAAAACTAGCTAATCGTGAGTTTGAAAAGGAGCTGAAAATCGAAACTTTGTCAGAGATTTCTATGAGAGAAATATACCTATGCAATTTGAACGCACATTGAACTGCACTGGAAGCAGAAACCTGCATCAGTGTTTTTTGTAGTACACAATGCATACATGAACCTACAGGAAGCGTATCCAAACATTTCACGAAGGCTACGTACATTCGAATATCTACTCGAGTCGTAAATACAAATAATGAAAAGAATTTTCACCAGTAAAAAGTACAACTCGTGTACACGTTAAGGCTTTTGCACACTCGGCATATTTTCGGTAGCGTAAAGGGGTGCCTGCCAGTCGGGTATTTGTATATTTGTAGAAGCGGAATACGACCACCACCGTTATCACGCTGTTACACGACTAAAAATGCTAATTGTGCGAATCAAAATTAGTCGAAAGCTAAAGTAACCCTCTTTTGTTTTTTCGAGGTTGCACGTGAACTTGTATATCTGAAGAGTCCCACTCACAATTTATTCAGAGTTTAACACAAATGAATCATACTGTTAATCTTCACTGAATAAAACGTGTTAAAAAGAAAGAATAATTTGCGGGCTTTTAATTTATTGTTTTTTACACATTTTATCAACCGTCTTGAAGTTACGTAAGGAAAATATTTTACCGAAATGAATACATTTTCAAAATAATGTGAGTATTAATTTAATTATATTACCCGGCCTGTGCAGCAGATCATTAGGTAGTTTCATACAATCGTGATTGAACTTCACTTCTTTTGTTCTTTTAATCAGTTGATCATTCACATGCACCAAAAAGCACAAATAAATAATCAACGGCAATTTATGCTCGGTAAAAATATAAATCCAACTGAAAAGAATATTGATGTAATTAAAATGCAATCTCGTTGACAGTAATCAAGTATCAGGGTACGACAAACAATTTTACACTGCATATAAACTCAACACTTGCTGAGGTGAACCGGATCACGTTTATCATACAGAGCTCATGATTCCAGTTCTAAAACTTGGTTGTGGTCATGAATTCTAAGGAATTCACCATAATAAAGTCTTCGGCTGCCTGAACGAATTGACTATTATTCTACAATATCGTCAACATCCATTACTATGGGAGAATTCAAATGATTTCATAGATACTCAATAAATGTGAAATAAAGTAATTTACGATTTTGATAGCCTTTCGCAATGGGCCAACGGTCAAGTAATCTATTTACTACACATTTAAACCGTACGCTTTCGATACCGAATTATATGCCTGTTCTAAAAAAAGAGTGTTGTAAACTAACAAATAAAACGAAATCGTTTGCGTCAAACGGAACATGTGCAATTACGGAATATAATGAATTCATCTTTCACGTTTCCACTTGGAGAACGTCGCGTATATTCATTCAAATGGCAGTAAACAAACTGTCCAAACATTTACAAAGGTGATAGGCCAAGAGTCAGAGATTTTTTTCTGCAATCTTCTACAGAATTGATTTTCTGGTAAAACAATGCTGAAGGGTGTCTCCAGAATGTAAATTCAAATCAGTAATGTAAGGGCAGGGGAGGGGGGTTGAGCTTCAGCCGCCATCTTGGAAAACACGTTTCATCAAATATCTCCTGACCATGCCTCATACGAAAAATGCGGTGCATACCTTTTTTGTAAGTAATAAAGTTCTGTGCAACTTTTATACAGATTTTTTTTCTGTATAATGCATACATTTTGATATATAGTGCGGCAAACTTTTCTCAAAATGGTTATTGTCAAACATATAGCCAACAGTTGATGAAACAGTAAAAATGGCAATGACGAAATTTGTAAAACATAAAATTTTCAACAAGTTTTGTTTACATGTTTTTCCACAAAATTTTTCATAAAAATGAAGAAGTTTAGTGCGCTATAAATAAAATCCTATGCACTATGGAGAAAAAAGTTTTGAATGAAAGTTGTAGAGAATTTAATTATCTACAAAAAAGGTGTATACCGCATTTGTCGTACGATTCACGGTCAGGAGGTTTTTGTTAAAACTTGTTTTCCAATATGGCGGCTGAAGATCAACTACCCGCTCCCCCCTTCTTCTCGCAAATTTGAAATTACATTCAGGGAACACCCCTCACATTTTTTAACAAAGAAATCAATTCTGTAGGAGGTTGCATTATGAACTTTGCTCTGACTCTTGACCTATGATCCTATATTTCTAGAAAGAGCATAGGTATGTTTGGTACACCTAAGTTTGTTTCACAAGAAGTTTATGGAAAATAAAAGAATAGGAAAAAGATTAGACACGCGAAATTCTTGGCAAAACTGTAATTACCAATGACTTTCAGATGCATAAGTCGATTGATAACGACTTGAATTAGAGTTATGGCTATAATTACGTAAACTTTTTATTCGCATCTGATTACATACTTCATGCTGACTCGACTATGCGAACAATAGAATAGAAAAAAGGAATTTCAACTATGAATTGGAAACACGTAATCGTACTTCAGCTGTATTTCAAACCACTGACGCATCTGTTTGAATTGACATTCAAGGAGGTGGATAAATGCAGACTGTAGTTTTTGCCCTAAAATATGACGCATTTGGGTTGAAAAAGTAAGACTGAAAATCGATTGAGTCGAAATAAATGTGGCTGTTATAACGAGAGGTTATACATCTAGAGTCAAATTCAACAATTACATTGACCCGTGCATAACGCGGATAAATCTAACTTGGCTGGATTCACTCGTCTTTCGATATTTATCTTTTTCTCGATTACTCACGCTCCTTTTATTTTACAGTTAAACATCATCTTTCTGGCGGCCATGATGAAACCTTGTCAAGAATAAACTAAATTGTATATTACAATACATATATCATACAAGAACAATACCGAAGGTGTTGAAATTAAACGGAGTTTGGATGTTGGTTTTCAACGCCTACCTTATAGCTGGCAGAGTTTCGGCATGGATTTATCATTCAAATACACGTGGCAATATGGTGGTAATCAAACACCCAGTGCTGCGACAAATTCATGGGTCCTTTGTAAACAACAGGAACATCCCAAGGAAAACTTGTGAATGAAAGCTCTGTGCCCCCAAAGAGTCTGTGATCTGATCGCATTTTCAATGGCGTTACTGCATACTCGTTTCTCTCCCAGTTGCCAAAATTATCGGGATTTTATGGAATTAAATTATTACATCCGAGCTGGTAAAAGTTTTGACAACTTTCACGCATCATAAATTATCCTCTCGCTAGGGTAGAAGGAACGACACAGTGATTACTGAGGTCGTCCTTAGGTTCTATATCGCTCATGACGGTATCAATCTTCAGTGAAAATATCAGCTCCTCCTTCATTCCACATAATCACAAGAGTTGTAATTACATTACTGACAGGTGATGAAGAATGTGGTAATAAATTAGGAGTTTTAATTAGAAGAAAAACTTGCTGCCCGTACTATGAAATATGGCGTCATAAACAGATATTCGATAAGCAGCTGTGCTAACTTAAAGGAAAGATAACGACATACCAATATCATGATACAAAAATTAAGTTCCAGTGCTCAACCCTTTGAAGGCAGGAATTTATCGCTTAAAGACCCTTCCAAAAGTGAATTTTAGTTTCGTATCAGTTAAAAAAACTTTCGTAGACGGTAAGTTAGAAAATTATGAAACGCAGTGAAAGCATGCGTCATGCACCAAGTGATGTAATGCACCATATAGTGAAAACCATAATGGTATGGCTAATGTACACATCCAATATGAAAAAAATTCTACTGGGATTGAACTTCAATCCCAAATATTATAAATGAGTGAAATACGATAAATCTTCATTCGACTTTATCAGTTTACTTTGCATGATGCGGATAATTGATCATACATTTCCTACATTGTTATGAAATAATTATATCACTAACGTGCCTTTATTGCTCATACATTTCTACTAAGTTTTCAACGAAGTCTACAGAAATCTTATTCTTTCATGTAAATTTTCAAAAAAATGCAGTATTTTTCAAGTAAAACAAATATCACAAGACTTGAAGCATACTTTTCCAAAGTTCATATTACCGAATTCCTAATAGCCACAAAAATCCTCTCTAGTGAAATCGGGTGTCATACAAATCATGCAAGTCACTCTTTGAATTCTTATCCACTATGTTGGATCTGCTATTATTAATCCTCAAGTCTGCTCTTCAATTCAGATTCCGCGACCTCAAAAACATCGGCACTGGAATCTGTATGCAGTTCTAAATAATTTTTTATGACATAATTTTAGTATGCATTTCTTTTTTTCGTCTCAAAAGCATGTTACGATTCATTATAGATTTCTCTTGGAGATACGTAAACTTTTATAATTTAACTACTTATTTATAATATTTTCATCAACAATAGAAAATCTAACTAAAATGATGAGAATAAAAAAATCACCTGCCTTCTTATAACCTAAAAGAATCAATCCAATATCATTTATAGTTTTCCCAATACAAAATACTACCAATTTACCTTCTTCGCCCGGAAATAAGAAATCCTACATTGGTGGTAAGCATTTAAAATTTGAATAATGATCGATTACGTTGAATTATGGTGTGAAGATTAAAAATACCGTGTCGTTATTTAAATGACGACCGGGCAGCCACTTTGGATCCTAATCATTGTTAATGGATATTACCTCGACTATGGAAACTCATTTTAAATTCTATCGATGCTGTGGTTCAGTTGTTACTTTGCGTTCAGAAAACTTCACCCCATTGTAAGGTTTATCAAGTAATTAAACGTAAGTCTTCATTTACCACTTTTTTTAAAATTTTTTTTCTTGCTGAAGAATATTTAGTCATAACTTATATGTCACTGTATTCAATTAATATATTTCAGTTTTCTAAGCAGCGGCCCTCTCACGACAGAACCGTCAAATTTATTTTTGACTTTGTTGATCTTTGACACCGAAAACCTCTACACATAATTTCACGATAAGGTTGAGAAATTAATCAACATTGCGAAAATAGGTATTCCCAACATTTGACGGAAAGTCTAACAATAAGATGCCTACTAAAGTCGAAAGCAGAACAACGAACAATGTTCTTAAAAAGTAATTTGTCATTATCGCTTTTTAATTATGCGTCGGTAGAGATATTTTCGTTAGACGTAAACAATGATAAATTTTAGGTTATATTATTAACCTATTCGTGCTGCTGTTTTGCTGAGGGTGAAATAAATTCCATTGGTATTGAAGTGATGTGAATCGTTAAATAACCGAAATGCTATTGTAGTCGTTTCAGCGGCAGTCACGTTGACGATGTGACTGTGTGAATACGTGTGTCAGCTATCAGTAGAATATTTTATAAGAAATTTTTTCGTTACTTTCGATTTAACTGTGATCTGCCGCTGCTATTTCACTTACAACAATTTTGATTAAGGAATCAGTTCGTCATAAAACATTCGAAAAGTATTCTCTCGTCTTTGAGACTTCATCCCGCAAAATTAACTTATATGTACGTATACACATGTGTCAGAAAAATAAAAGACATCACTATGGTGGACTCTTAATTGAATTATGGAGGGAGTCCAGACCCAATAACACCGCCTACAATTTCAGCAGTGTACTTAACGCTGGGTCACTTCTAAGTAGGATCACATAATGGTCACACGGGGTGAAATTTATCCCAAACGTGATATTCAAAAATGAGTTCTAATAATCTATAAAAAAAAGGTATTGTTTAAGGATCGCAGAAAAAGTTTTTTTCAGTTTTCCCAACCAAAATTGATTGTTTAAATATTGTAAAACATCGGCAAAGTTGAAGAAAATGCCAAAAATATCGGAAAAAAGATCTTCATACCGCATGAAGAATAGTGCCGAGTGGCTCATTGCCACGACCGAGGGACACTACGAGAAGTTTTAAAAATGTTTAGAGTGAAATTCATCCCAAGTGACCTATTAGATGTTTCTTTACATGCGATTCATTTGATATTTGGTATGCACGGGCTTTTGGGGCGCTGATTACGAATCTGAACTCGAATCTGAATATTCAAAATGGTGGATCTAGTACGGCAGACGTAAATTCAAAGAGTTATTCAATTTTTATAGAACTTTATGTTACTTGGTTTTTGCGAATCTGAACTCGAAATGCGAAAATTCAAATCGGAGGATCTACTATGGCGGACAAACAAAAACATCAAGAAGTAAAATTTTTGGGTGAGTATTAAGTTTGTGGAAGTACTGGCATTCGGATTTTAACAGTTAATTAGCAGAAAATGCTTTTTTCCGTGGAAAAATACGGCTTTCGACCATTTGCTTACAGATACTATTTTTCAATTGATAAATATATAAATTATATATTTTTTTAGATTTAAAAATATTTCAGGCACCATTTGGAACGAAAAAACTCGGAAGTTGTTACCAAGAAAGTAGTTTAATAAATAACAAGCTGCACAAACAATGTGAGACGTCCAGCGTTTTAGCGTGCATTATAGGGTCAAAATGCGAATGGAGTCCATGTGGACCCTACATGGTCCTTCTAGGATTAAGGAGATACATACCTCCAGTGCTGGTAAAAATTGATGTTTGTGTGGTTGTATTTTATGGACTGTATTGTGAAAAATAACACAAAACATTGATCACAGATTACTTATTGCTCGTTCAAAGGTGAGAAGAAATTCTTTTTGTGCGTAAATTCGGTTGCGTAAAATGGTACTTTTTGATCTAGTGTGCATAAAATCGAAAAGTCGATCTCAACCCATTTGACGCTAAAATAAGCTGTGCAATTACCCGAATGGTGTATCCTTACGGCGTTCACGTGAATAATAATATAATTATAACGTATCACATGTAATACTGATTATTGTGTTTTCATATAGTTCATGAATACCTTCCGTTGTTTTTTATTTTATTTTTTTTAATTCTACACATTTATAGAAGCCAGTAATTATGTGAGTGTTTATACTAATTTTGAATATTGAAAACCACTCTTGACATTCGTTTATCGTTACACTTACATCGAACATGAGAAATAGAATTATTACGATGCAAAATTCTGGTTATGTCAGTCCTTTTATATTATTACTTTCCTTAAATAAACAGGTATGTACGTACACATAGATTTCGATAGTTAATTTGACCTCTACATTTGATTTAATATAGATTTTTATATATAGCGCGGCAAACTTTTTCCAAAATGGTTATTGCTATATACATAGTTTTGTTTCAAACGGTTGATGAAACAGTAAAAATGGCAATAAGGAAATTTGCAGAGCATAAAATTTCCACTTATCTTTATGTGAATTTCTGTTCCATAAAATTATTTATAAAACAAAACAGTTTGGTGCGGTATGAATAAAAACCTATGCACTATACAGAAAGAAGTTCTCAACAAAAGTTTCAGGGGATCTTATCATCTACGAAAACGATCGCTACTAGTTTTGTCGTACGATGCATAGTACACGAGATATTTGATAAAACGTGTTTCTAAAAATGGCGGCTGAGGCGCAACCGCCCCCATCCCGCTAATTTGAATTTACAGTTAGGGAACACCCCCGAATATTTTCCAACAAAAAAATCGATAATGTAGAAGATTGCAGAAAAAAGTACCTGTCTCTTGGACTAGTTGCGCTTCACGGGCTGCATGATCACGTCAGTATAAGTTGATGGATCTGGAAAATTCAAAAAAGTGTTTGTACAATAATGATTTCTTTATAGTCTTTGGAGCCAAATTTTTTAACTTTAATAAGAAACAAGCATTTGATGACATTTTTAAGGTTGAAGAACTATTTTCATCGAAAATTTTATTCTTTTTCGATTCATAAAAAATGTATGAGATAAAATATCAAAATAATGGCTTAACAGACTGTGTCGCCAACCGACAACACCTAATGAATCCTCTTCATGTCGCAAGAGTTTCAGTAGATAAATCGCATGCGTAAGGTAGTGGAGAAACGGGGACGAGAGAGTAGGACGAGATGTCTTGCACGGCTCTCATCGTCAAAGACCCGTGAGCTCCGTAATGCAGACAAGTGGCTTGGAAATACCAAGGTGACCAAGAGTCCGTAGGAGCGAGCCTACGAGAAGCGAGTCTACGAGTTGGTGGTGCGGTCTCGGCATCTTTCTGAGGAAGAGACGGCTGAAAGACCGTACATGCACATCACAAGCGAGCCAGGCGTGAGGTAACGCGATTGGGCGTCTTTGCCAGCAAAGCAGTGCTGCATTGTACTAGCATCTGGAGGTAACGGATAGCGAGCCTGTGCTGCGCTTGCGCGGGAGCGAGTGTGCGTGCCGAGCTGGGGCATTCGAGTGGCGTAGAAGCAAGCGGACACTTGCGGCTCTAGCGCCGACTAGAGCAGATATCGAACGAGTTCGACTTCGCAAGTGAGACCTGCGATAGCCCCTCTTATCGTCAGGTGTTATGCGGCTACACATTTTTCTCGAAACAGTCCAGAGCATTTAGATGAAAATCAGCCGGAATAAAGAAGTTTTTGGAGACAGCAAATATCGAGATGCGGTTTTCTGCATTGTGTTCAGGAAGGTCCCAGAAAAAAAGTCTATATCGTCTGGTGGGGCCATTTTTCAAAAAATGCATTCTGGGCCAATAAATGCATTTTGCAATATTATGAGAACGACTGGAATCTCGGAAAAATCGCTCGGAAATCGTTACTCGGGGGTATTTGGGGATGCTGAATGCAATTCTGGCGTTAGAATTATCCGGGGGCGTTCAGGGGTGGCTCTGCGGGGGCGCCCGGGGGGTGATTGGGGGGAAAATTGCAGCGTCCATGAAAACAAATGAAAATCGTTACTCGGGGGTTTTCGGGGATGCTGAATTCAATTCTGGCATCAGAACTATCCAGGGGTATAAATTATAAGAATTTTAATTCAATATTGTATCATATTACACATATTATAAAAAAAATTGGTTCGGAAATCTTTCCTGCCTGAAAATTGGATTCGAAAAAGGCGCCAAAACTATCGAGAGAGTACAGTATCGTTACCGCGGGTACCGGCGTGAACAGAAATTTTCTGTATCGACTGGAGAGAAAAAATACAGTAATACCCCGACTTACGCTACCTTGACATACGCGAATTCGGAGTTACACGATTTTTTAATTTTCCCATCTATTCGTTTTTTGTGTGAACGCCGCGCAGTCAAGGTCAAATTTGAACAGAAATTTCACAAAAAACTTTAATAGCGTCTGGAAAAAACTCTGTCCATTTTTTTTCTCAACTGAGACTCAGGCGGAATCAGTGCCAGGGCTTGATGAAATTGGTAATGTGATAAAAGACGTTGTCGAACTTGGTAGACAAATAAATTTTGAAGTGGATAGTGATGACGTTCAAGAATTGCTGGATTCGCACAATCAGGATCTTACAATTGATTGAATTCGGATTGTGTTTATACAGTTTATAATAATATAATTTGTCACATTATCTACAATTAGCTACACATTTATTTCCTATATTATTGTTTTATTCAGTCTCCGGTCCCAATTAAACATACTTTGCATGTCTTTATATGCAAAATTGTACTCCGACTTACGCGAATTCGACTTACATGGATAGCGCTCGATCCTACCTATCGCGTAAGTCTGGGGTATCACTGTATAGGACTAGTTACCGCGCGCAATCGGCATCTGTGTGGCATCAGTATTACATCAGTCGTTTGAGACCACGTTGTTTTTTTGAAATACGTCAGTACAGTGCTGAAGTAATCAAGTATTTGGATTTTGGACGTTTTTTTTGGTGTTTGAACTCTGTCCCGCACTTTTGTAAGTCATCGTTTGGTGATAGTTCAGAATTTCGATAATATTTTTGTCACTCAGTTGATTTAATATTTAATCGTTGATAGTTCAGGTGTTCGAGGATTCGTTTTTGAACGTAATCGAATATTGGCTTGACCTTACGATGGATGTTTCTGGAAATAGCAGAAGCCGTGATAGTGAAGAGGTATGTATCTTTTATGGGATATTTTATGCGAAGCACTTTCAGCATATGATTGGTACGTGGCCATACAGAAGGGAGAGTATTATTGTCTGTATTCAAGGTTTTCTCGGAACGAACATTATGAAAAAGTTTAAAGTCATGGAAAGTAACTTAGAAATCCCCTTTTTGGCGTTATTGACCATGTACATTATTCATAACTAGTTTTGATTCCCTGGAATATTGACGGATTTGTGTTTTTTAGATGGAAGACTTGGGAGAAGAAAGATTTTGCTACATTTGCCGCTATGTAGAGAGTCGGCCTGTCTTCTCCAGCCTTGGCAGCCCCCTAATAGAACTAAAAGCGACTGAAATCCGGACGTTAATCAACACATCCCAAGACCGTATGGACGATGATTTCCATGATATTATCTCAGAGATAAGGGTAATAAATGAACATAAAACCTGTTATAAAAAGTACAATCATTCAATTTATAAAAATGCTGCCCAAAAACAAAAAATCTCGGAAAAAGATGCAGGAGAGGGGTCTTCTAAAAATATAAGTGTAGAGGAAGAGAGCAATGATGATGGGTTCCAGTGGACAAAAAAAAGGTTTTACTTGCACCTATGCGATTCCGACGAAAAAAAGCCGTAGGCACAAATGGAGAGAAGTGAAGAGTCGTAATGTGAAGGAGTTGATTGTTGAAGCTCTAGTCTACCCTGATTGTCAATACGATGAGGTTAAAAAACAAGAGACTCTCCAGCGAATTGAAAATGTACCAAATTTCGAGACTATAGGTGCTGTGTACCACAAGAACTGTTACAATGAAATTTGTATCCCTGTAAACCATCCTCATCATACAGTAGACCTCACAGCTAACATAGACCAGGCGTTTGATTCCATTATAAAGTATATCGATGACCAAAAACAAACTCAATTTACTTTAAAAGAATTAGTACAACAGCTACCAGATGACATTTATAAGCCCTCTGAACGCACAATTTTGGATCGCTTGAAGACCTATTATGGGGATCAGAACCTGGTAGTAATTGGAAAGCAAAAATCTTCTACACTCATTTGTGTTTCGTCGAAAGGATTGTACCGATGCTCTGAATGAAAGCTGGCAAAGAAAAAACCCAGATGAAGATCCCGATATAGAGGAATTAAAAAAAGCTGCTGCAGCCATTATCAAGGAAGTTCGTCAAGAAGAGTGCGATTTTACTCGGTATCCACAAGGCGACACGACGCTAGACAATTTGTATGAAAAAGTACCGCCAAAACTCAAACTGTTTTTGAATTCTCCGTTACGTCCAGCATACCACTTCTCTTTATTTTTCCTACTCGCTAACTCTCCCACAGTTCTTACATGAATCTCATGGTCTCTGTCCTGTCCTCTTATCTCTACGTAGTCTCACGCTATTCACTATCGCGCTTACTCATCAAATTCTATTCCCTACCTTTAGCATCTTCAGACCTTTTCTGCATCCGTACGTTTCAAGTCTCGAGCTATACTCCTATTCTAACTCTCGACAACTCCACATCTGGACTTCTTATATATCTTTCGCACAGCACAATTCATTCCTACCGGTATCTCAACTTCTACGCAATAAACATATAATCGATTTATCAAACATACTCCAGTTTATTCAACCCTCATCCTGATTTCCGGTTGACCTGGAAGGTAAAAGCGAAGCCAACCAGTTTAATCCTACTGCTCAGGAGTGAACTCTACACACGGACGTAACATCTCTAATTTTAAATACTCACGGAAAGCAAGAAAAAAGGAACAATTATGAGCAAATTATTGCATCGGTGGCTCATGTTGTCATGTCTGCGATCTGCCCAAGATATTGTTTGTCTCCACTCATGTTATCACTAGCTGTAGCCCTTCACCGAGAATTTGGTACGAAAAACATAATCGAGATGCTCCATTCATGTGGTTTGACTGTATCATACAAAGAGACCAAAACGTATGAAATGTCCGCGGCCAAGCATATGGAAATGTCTTCAAAGCCAGGGACGTTCATCCAACTCGTGTGGGATAATTGTGACAGCAACAATAAAACTATACTTGAAGGCCATTTTCACGTTGCTGATGAAATTGCCATAATTACACCTTCATCAAGTGTACTACCTCGAAAGCCCATACCAAGACCGAAAAATATTTCCGCCAAAGAAATGGAAATGCTTGATAATATAAAAATACTTCCGTATACATTAAAACCAGCTGATGGATTGGCAAACATTAAGATACAACCTGAAAATCTTGATGTAAATTTAAAATTTACAGAGGCCACAAAAATCGCAGCATTCTGGATTTCACAAAAATATTAGGACCCAGAGATGCCCCTGGGGTGGAACGGTTTTATAGAGGTTAACTGCCGAAGAAGATTATGAAGTTTCATTAATCCAATTTTTGCGGTTTATCAATGCCAAACCTAATGATTATGACACCTTATTTATGACAATTATGAAAAGTGTCGCTCAAGCTGAAAAACATGAAATGAAAACTTGTATTCTAATCTTCGATCAACAGTTATACTGGAAAGCCCGCGATATTGTGGCAGCGAAGCTTATTTCAAATGATATTCTCATCTTTATCAGACTTGGCGGGTTTCATACTCTCTTATCGTTCTTGGGTTGCATAGGTGTAGTTATGAGAAATACAGGACTCCATGAAGCTCTCTGTTCAATCTATGGAGATACTATTGTCAAGAAAATATTAGTTGGTAAGCAATACTCTCGGGCAATACGGTGTCATACTCTCACGTTAACTGCAATTGTCAAAAAATATTTGATGTTGCCAAGGTCAATGATCATTTCAAATCGGCACTTGAAGACCTGGAAAGTGAATTTTATGAAATGCCAGGAAGCATGGAAGATTTAGTGAAATCTGACGAATTCAAAAACTCAGTCAACGCAATTGAGGATATTTTTGAAAAAATTGAACATAATAATAGTACTTGTAAATTGTGGATAACCTATTTTCGGATGATATTGCTTGTTAAAGATTTTATATTCACCGAAAAAAGTGGAGACTGGGATTTGCATGTCAGTACCTTGGAAAAAATGATTCCCTTTTTCCACTCAACAGGCCACTTCAATTATGCCAAATCGGGCCAAATTTATATCCAAGATTGTAAGGATTTGCCAAAATGCATGGATCCGGATGAGTATAAAATATTGACCAAACAGGGGTACTGGACGTGTCGACGAACCAAAAAATTCTTTTTCGGAATTTTTACAGACCAGACTATCGAACAGACACTAATGAAAAGAAGTAAATTGAAGGGAGGGTTGTTTTAGAGAGGAGTGACGCCTAGTGTTGCTTATCAGTGGCTCATGGGGAGTGCCGCCACGAGTGACTGCTTGATGGCCTTGGAAAAATTTACGAAAATCACGATGGATAAAAACTTTCAGCATAAGGACTCCCGCGATTCTATGCTCATCCGAGACCAGAAAGATTTACAGTAACTGGACGAATTGTTTACACAGTTCTGCCCTTTTCCAGATGTGGACAATATAACCAATATTGCCAATTGCCAATTGCCAAAGTAACCTGTTATAGAGCTTTTGAAAAAGGACTTCAGACTATGCAGGAAATTGTAGGGAGCAACTTCAAGGAATTGAAACTCTCTTTGACCAAAAAAATTACTTGCATCGGGGCTGAGAAGTGTAGCGTTAAAGTTGGTCAACACAAGTTTTCTAACGTAGATCCCCTCATATTATTTCATAGAATTCTCACACTCAATAAGCCGAAAAGTATGGAATTTTATTTAACATTTGAATTGACAGCTTACCCACCGGCTGTGTTTGACAAGAACGGAATGAGGTAGAATGAAAAATCAAAATTGTATCAACTTTTTGAAGAAAGATCAGTAAGTGTCAGAAGTGACGACACACAGTATATTATTGATGGTAGCATGCTTCTACATAAAGTTAGATGGAAAAAGGGTGAGAACATGTTAAAAATATGCAACCGGTATGTTCGATACTTGAAGAGAGCATTTGGGAACAGAGTTTTTGTTGTTTTCGATGGATACAACCAAACCACCACTAAATCGACGGAAAGAAATCGGCGATGTATGCACAAAAATTTCGCCACCGTACGCATGGCTCCAGATTCTTGGAAGGTCATGACGGTGAGCGCAAGTATAACTCAAGACAAATTTTTAGAGAATTGCAAAAATAAGTCACAGCTCATTAAATTTCTCCAGGAGGAATTGAAAGCGGCTAATATAATATCTCAGCAGAGTGTAGCTGATGCGGATGTTACGCCCCGACGTACCGCCTTGGCGTAACTTTTTCAAAATTCCATTTCATTTCATTGCTTTAATTTCTTCAATGCACAGATATCATTTCATCAAAATCTCATATTCTAATAACGGCGAGTTCCACCCCTCCTGGCAAAAGTCACGTAGAGACCAACGATGATCCCTAGTATAAGGTTCAACTTTATTCTATTTATCTGGTACCAAGAACTGAGATGAGAGACTGCTGAGTTAGTATCAGTAGCGCTCAGCCTGGAAATATTCCTCTTTTTAAATTAAAATTATAATCAATAACTAGGATAAACCACTACCTTCAGAACCATCAAATTAAAATAGATTACTCATTGGAATGTATGAATGAATGTGTGAACATTGCATGCAGATATCTTTTGTTTATATTTTCAATGTGTCACCGACGAGATTGAGAATCGTCGGAACACCGTCGAAGAGCGAGAAGTAACGCTGACCATGTGGATTTGGGCACCAGGAGGTCGCCCTCGCACCTCATTGGCTAATTACCGTTGTAACTAATTACAACTGCAGCTCCTTGGACCCTCGGGCCCAAGAAGCCGCGTCTTTTTCGTCTGTCAAGTCGCGAAGTGCGTGGACGTAAACCCGGATTAGCCCTCTCGAGCAATAGTAGTGTTTGGAAAATCTTAATTGTGACCGGCCTAAAGTCTCGCGCTAATTCGTTAAATTCGAGCTTCAGTTAATCTGTTAATTGCAAAAGACTCGCTATCTTCTACATTTCCATCTTTTCTGTTCTTTGCTAAATCTTGTCATTTCGTGAATAGACATTTTTATGCAGTTCCATTTTCCTTAATTAAATCCAAGTTCGGCCCTGATTCAAACTGAATCAGGTAATCTTAAATAATAATAATAATAATTACACTATCATTTCCAATAAATAAATCGTTCCAATTAATTTCATCATACATTAAAATCAGAAAACAGACACTTTCAATTATAACTCTCGGTAACAAGATATCACTCTAAATTTACAAAGACTTAGTGACCAACGTTCTACATCACTCGATTCATCAACTATTCCAAATTTGAGGTGAGGCCCCTGGTCCAACATTCTACCGACGCAGACCGACACGATCCGACGGCTCTCAATCTCGTCGACCGAATCACCCAAAAGCTAAGTCAATCCGAGTGTAAATCTTCTAAATTAGACGAATTCTTGTTCACCTTGATAATCAAAACTACTTCAGTAAATTCACAAAAAACCAGCATAGAATTGGTGGCTAGCTTCACTACCCCCAATTAAATTCCACTTATTGTTTCCAAGAATTCACAAATAAGACTAAACGATTAAATATATATATATTAAATATATATATTAAATATATAGATATATTATATTAAACGATTTAAGATAATCTAAAAAGAGAGATACAATACAATACAATACAATACAATATTCACGACCAGCTAGTTATAACCATCGTTCAGAGTAGATGTTCCTGGTACCAAATAATATTATCTTCTAGAATAGTATAACACGCGATTTTTATTCAATTTGAAAACTTTATAAATTGTTATTTTTGGCTCATATATATTTTTATCACCATCGATTGTTACCAGATATTTCAATAACTAAATTGAACCAGAATATACTACATCTTTTACCAGTTAAATCTATTTAAACATTTATTTTGAGCGACCCTCTTCCCATTTTCTTTATTATAAAATAGCCTCAACTATTTAAACAAACCTCACAGACCTGTACAGGTCTATAGCAACACGATCCTACAAATTACCGGCTTACCGGAAGGTAAGTCTTTCTCTTAGTTTCAATTATTATTCACTGTCGTTACGTGGGAGCTAGATTATTCAATTAATCATCAACTACCACCGCTCAGTTTCACCCTCACCCCCACGTAACACGGATGTTGATATTGTGCTCAAGGCCATTGAAACTGCTTCTGGAAGCCCAAACAATAAAGTGGTCATTGTTTCAGAAGATACTGACGTCCTAAAAATTCTTGCTGCTCGCACTCCACCGATTCTGGAAGTCTTTTTGCTGAAGCCCTCTTACTCCAAAGCACTTGATGTTGTGTATTCTTCCGAAAGCTTAGCATCCAGAAGTGCATGCATCAGGTCTCACATATTACTTCTACATGCGTTCACGAGATGTGACACAACGTCAGCATTTTTCTATCGGGGAAAAGTAAAATTCTGTGATATTTTTGAGAAATCCGATGATTTACGGGGATTAGCAGAAATATTTAAGCAAAACTGTGTACCTATCGATAATTTAATAGATAATGGGCTTCGGTTGGCTTTAGGTCTTTACAGGGCACCCAAAGAGTTTCGCACGAGCGATAAACCTGCGATTGAGCTCGTCCAAAGCTATCGAGCAAAAATGTATGCTGAAGCCAGCAATTCAAAAAGAGTCGATCCTGCACGCATAATCCCGACTGTGAATGCGTTGACCGAAAATATCAAGCGTGTCTACTTCCAAGATTAGGCTTGGTACACTTCACAAGGTCAAGACGAGACCTTAGATCCGTTGGAATGGGGGTGGGAATTGGTGAATGGAGAGCTCAGTCCTGTCACCATGACCCAAGGAGCCGAGGAAATTTTGAGCAGTATTTCTTGTGCCTGTGAAACTTATTGTGGCACAAAGTGTAGTTGCCGAAGAAGTGGATTGGAGTGCTCACTTGCATGCAAGCATTGCGATGGCAATTCTTCCAATCGAGAGACACTTCGAACCAGCCCGAGGACAGTGATGAGGAAGAGTATGAAGAAGGAGAAGAAGAAGAGTTTCAAGAAGAAGAAGTTTAGTATTTCTGTTAAAAATTGAACTTTGCGATGGATAATTCAATATTAATAGAAACTCCTACGATTTAACATTTAAATAAAGTGTTATTTTCATAATTTGTGATTTTTCACTTTCTCCATTACCTTTTCCCGTAGAGCAACCGGAAGCAATTTGTTTGTAATATATGTAATATGATTCAAGATTTAATTAAAATTTTTATGATTCATACCCCCGGATAATTGTAACGCCAGAATTCAATTCAGCATCCCCAAAACCCCTCGCGTAACGATTTTCGTTTGTTTTCATGGACGCTGCAATCCCCCCCCGCCCCCAATCACCCCCGGGCGCCCCCGCAGAACCACCACCGAACGCCCCCGGGTGATTCCACCGCCAGAATCGAATTCAGCATCCCCAAAAACCCCCGAGTAACGATTTCCGAGCGATTTTTCCGAATTTCCAGTCGTTCTCATAATATTGCAAGTAATTATGAAATTGCAAAATGCATTTATTGGCCCAGAATGTATTTTTCGAAAAATGGCCACACCAGACGATATAGACTTTTTCCTGGGACCTTTCTGAACACAATGCAGAAAACCGCATCTCGATATCTGCTGTCTCCAAAAATTTCCGATTTATTTCCTATCTTTCCTGGACTAAAAGCACGGCAACCGCGGAGGTGAACAGCCTACCAACGGTGGTCTACCACCCTAACCACTACGGGCGTATGAGTCCTACCCCGAGATTCGTTCCGCGAAACGTAAGCCCCTGCGTTCGTGAGAGACCTAGGTACAACAACGACGAGTTCAAAACACAAATACGAGAAGTTGATCATTTGCACCCGTTACCCAGAGCCGCGTCGAAAATACAGAAGGCGGTTCAGACAGTCACGGATTTTCCCGGATGATCGGGATTGCACAGAAACTGACTTTACGTCTTGGGTCGATCATCGCCGAACGGCAGAGGGCTGGACGAAACACACCTGTGCTCATTCAGCTCAGTGGTACGGTACGATGGTGTGAATTTTCCAATGTCTTCAGACGAAATTCCAAAATTTGAAAAACCTAATGAACTTTCAATTAATGTTTACGGTATAGATCGTACCGAAAAACAAAAGCATAATGAACTTGTACCCGTTTCTTTGAGCCGAAACAGGTCTGATAAGCTTGTAATTCATCTTACAGAGTTAGAAACTAAAATCGTTGACGATAATGACGATGATGATGATGATGATGACGATAATGATGATATAGAAAAGCATGAAAAGAATGTAGTAAATCATTTTTCACGGCTAACAAAATCTCAAATTACTGGCCACCGTGCTTGTATATGGTTGTCCTATAGTTGTCTGAAACAGTTTTGATCTGAAAGATGTTTGTCAGAGTACAGAGCTGATTGCATGAATTTGAACGAAACAAAAGTTATTTTACCAAAAGAAGAGAACAAGATTTTAAAATTCATAAATTTTAAACACAAAGAAACCGTTCCGTTCTGCATCTAGGCGGACCTTGAATGATGACTACAACCTACTCTTGAAAGTATCGGGAAAAAAAGAACAGTTTGCAAAAAACATATTCCGTATAGTATAGCTTACTATCCGTATTACGTATTCAACGATTCAATTTACACATTCAAAATTAATCGTGAAGAGACTTGCATCCAATGGTTTGTGGATGAGTGAGAGAAATTGGCATATTCGTCAGCAGTATATTTCAAAACTGTTGTATCTATGGAACCACTCAATTTTAATGAAATCGACGAATCTCATTCTACAACAGTATGTCATATTTGTGAAAAACCGTTCACGCTCGAAGACGTGAAACATAGCGATCACTGTCCTGCAACAGGAAAGTACCGTAGTGCTACGCATCAAGACTGTAATCTAAATCATCAAAACTCTCGTACTATCCTAGTGATATTCCACAATCTGTCAGGCCACGATTCACATTTTTTGATTTGTAAGTATTTTTTTTTTTTTTAAATATATTTTAACGAGATATAGAGAGAGATGTTATGTATACAAGGAGAAGGTTAAGAATTTGAGCCGGTAACCATAATAAAATGGACAGGCATACAAAAAACAAGAACGATGATGAATACGAGAGTTACATCCGAGATTGAATTGAATAAATCGAATATACCTCATCAGTTCTCAGTTAACTAAACATAGATTAAAACAAATTTATTTGTTGATAACAAAAAGCAAAAAGAAAGAAGAACCTGGATAGGCATTGTAATTGTTTCACCAAGAAAAAATTTCAGTTAGAAAAAATAAACAATTTCATGAAGTGATTTTCTCAGTTCATAATCAACTATTTATTTTCAAATTCTTTTCAATGAAATTGAAGTTATCAAATTAACGTTTTTCTACTTCCTTTTTAGTAATCGGATAACAATCGAACATGTTTGGTTTCTTTTGGATTAAGTATAATAGAAAAATGAGCATACATAGGATTTGAAATTTTTTTTCCGACTTATAGTTCTATTTATTATTTGCAGATGCATTTTGGATAAGCAGAACGACTTGGCTGACCCATGTTGCATGATTTTGTCTAATTTAACGCGAGCGCATTCTCTGACAGAAAGAATTTTAGCGGTAGTTAATAATAGCATAATCCATTCATTACATTTAAAATTACACGCTCATACATTCATCCCACAATCACACACAAAGTAAAATACGCCGCGGAATATTATTACAATTGATCAAGTATCACATAATCAGAATTCAAATTTCATAGATTGAGGGAATTAGCACGGGTCAGAATATAGAATCGTCTTTTAAAATAACGAAATAGTTTAAAAGTTAGAAATAAATTAGAAATAACTCAGCCCTTTGTTACGTATTTAGCAGCAGTTTTGTCGTGTGAATAACCAGTTGTTATTGGCTTTCGATGGTATCAGATGATTTTCGATATCGTTCTCGGAGTTTTGGGATCAGATCAACTGTTGGAAACGACAGTGATATGTGTGCACGTTTTTTGACGTTTTGACACTCCAGTTTGGCGTCACGCATCTGCGGCGGGTGTTTGTGTGAGTGTGGTGCGAGTGGGGTCTGTGCTTGGATTCGAGGAGCCCAGTGTATGTCTGTATCTCCAACAATACGGACAAACCGTTCAAAACCATCATTTTTGTATAAATAAAGCTTATACATTTGCACATTCATTCACGCAAATAATAATCACCTTATTGTGTTCCCACCGACTTCCCAACAGGTTATGGGCTCAGGGGTCGCGTTACAGTGAAAATTACACGGGTAGAAATTTATTGAAGTGCGATTATTTTCTCACGAAAGTCTGGCGCGCGTGTGTGTACGAAAAGTGATTTCGGGGTACGAAAATGGCGGGCAGTTGAAAGTTGTCGATAGATGAAGTAAACAATGATAATTATCAGACATGGAAATACAGGCTCGAAATTTACTTGCATAAAGAAGGCCTGTGGGGTGTGGGAACGGGCGTGATACCAGAGGAACGACAGTAGTATCGCGACGCGAATTCGCTCAGTGGAGAACGCGAAACGGTAGAGTCCGCGCTACCATAGGTCTCCTCATGGAAGATGGCCAGCTCGTCCACGTGTAGAGTGCAACCACAAGTAAGCAAGCATGGGATGCACTCAAGAATTACCATGAGAAGGCAAAATTAACGAGTAAAGTGAAAATTTCGCGGAAAATATGTGAACTCAAATACACCGATAGGGAGGACATGGAAGCGCATGTCAGTGCCATGTTAGGTTTAGTGGCAAAGTTAACGGCATTCGGAGAACTCGCAGAAAATCTCGTTGTAGACATGATGCTTAGCAGTCCGCCTAACTCCTATAGCACGCTTATCACAGCACTCGAAACCAGAGAGGAAGTTGATCTAACGTTGAGTCTCGTAAAAGGAAAAATTATTGACGAGTACAAGAGACGTAAGCTGCATAGCCTGAGTGGCGAATCAGATTCTGCGTTAAAAACCACACACAAAAAAAACGCGAAGGTGACTACAGCGTGTTTCTTTTGTAAGAAAGTCGGTCATGCAAAACAAGATTGCAGAAGATACATCAAGTGGAAAAAGAGTAAAGAATCTGCTAACAGTCGAGTCTGAGATGCCGTCGAAAAATTCAGCCGAGAACAATTTTTCAAGACATTAAAGAAAAGTGATCGAGAAACAGTTAAAGTGGCCAATGGCAGTCCAGCAAAAGTGTATCTTGTCGGTGAGGGCGAAGTGCAGTGCGTAGGGGACGATGAAAAAGTGATAATTAAAGACGTGTTGTATATACCGAGTTTACAAGGAAGCTTATTGTCGGTAAGTGCCCTCGACCAAAAGGGGTATAAGCTACACTTCGAAAATAAACACTGTCGCATCACGTGGAACGGGGCCGTCATCGCTATAGAGACTGAGCGCGAGTGTGAGTAGCGCCACGAGCGGCCAAATCCGTCCCTATCGGCAGGACTTTCACTAACGTTGAAGAGTATTCTTGTGGTCATTTGTCATCATTTTTCCGAAAAAAAACAAATATTCGTACCCAGAAAATGCCTCCTTCCAGTGAAAGAAAAGACAAGGCTAGCTTTAAAACGATTGGTTGATTCCGGCGTAGCCATAGCACGAAATTAACCTATCGTTTTGAATGACCCTGTCGCTAGAGACCGTCAATAACGGTTCACTCGATATTTCTCCAACTGTTACAACAACTAATAGTGCGCGTTATGAAACAATGTTGGCAATTATGTCTAAAGTTGGTAAAAATTCACAGAGTTCTCAAATTTAGGCAAACACCATGGCTAGTAAATTACATAGCCTTAAATACCGATCTACAGAAAAGATCAAACAATGATTTCGAAAAAAGTTTCCATAAACTAATGAATAATGCAGTTTTCGGCAGAAAAATGGAAAATGTTTGGAAATCCACAGATATCAGGTTGATCACTAAATATGATGGAAAATATGGTGCTAGAGCTACTATAGCCAAACCAAATTTCCATAGCTGCACTATTTTTTACAAAGACAATAATAGTCCAATTGAGTAAAAGAAAAGTACAACTAAACAAATCTTTGTATGTAGACTTCTTCAGCATGGAATCTTTCGAAAACCTATATTCACGATTTCCACTCATATACCAATGTATGAAAAAGGACTTACAAAAATTCGATACGTCTTATTACCTACTCGATAACGTTTACGGAATACCTTTTGCAAATAAAAAAGTCGTCGGTTTGATGAAAGACGAAAACAATGGTAGAATAATGTAAGAATTTGTAGGATTAAGAGCAAAACCATATTCATTCCGAATTTTAGGAAATCACAAGGACAAGAAAATGTGCCAAAGGGGTTGAAGGGTCAATATAAAAAACAACAACTTCTAATTATTAGTTGGCATGTGCTTTACAAAATAATCATTTGATCAAAAATCATAATCTGATATCAAGTCAAAAGCATGAAGTATATACTGTGGAACAGAAGGAGGTATCACTAATCGTAAGCTGGAACGATGACAAGTGAATCGTGTTTCACAACACATGCGACACGCTTCCGTGGGGCTGAAAGCCTAGACCTTAGTATACGCTGCAGCTTTATAATTACTGCATCCTAGTGTATAGAGTATGAAATATGATTACAATGTATAAAATAAATACATAAATATTCAGGTGGTCCATTTACCTCTTTCATTTCGAATAACGGGGTTATTATCAATTGTACGGAAAAGTGTCATATGGAAAAATTGTTGTATTTAAAGAAGGAAAATGAGTTTTGGAAGTGAATGTCATCTAAATGTCATATCACATGAGATTTCGATGGTCGCAATGATTTTTCAAACAGGAATACCTATTTTCTTACTCAGTACAAGCAAGCTGACATCGAAACGCGTCCAACCATGTGCAACAACATGACCTTCGAATGACCTTCGGCTCCAAGATTCACGATTATGTAATCGAGGTGGGAATTCGAGGAGTATGAATTGTATCGGCACATTGAATACTTCTTTCACGTAATTTATTGTATCAAGTGCTCAAAATGTTGTCCATCAACTTGATCGCACTTGTCAATACGCATAATCAAGGATTCCTTTGCTCTGCTTATCATTTCCGGAGTAATACTTGCACACGCATTCATGATACGGTCCTTCATATTCTCCGGTGTTATTGGGACGTCTCGGTACACAATATCCTTGATCATTCCCCAAAGAAAGAAATCAAGAGGTGTTAAGTCAGAAAAAGGAGCGGGCAAACAAACTTGTGCTCCTCAACCAATCCATGTTCCGGGAAACTTTTTGTTCAGTACATCACGTGATACATATGGAAAATCTGCTGGTCAACCATCGTGTTGATACCACAACAGTTGACTATCTTGTAATGGGGTATCCTCTCATAATTTCGATAACTGGCCAGTTAACATGTCGACGTATTTTTGTCCATTTCGTTTTGCATCAATGAAAAATGGACCGATAATTCGATTCTTCCGTATGCCACACCACACATTTACACTCCATGGACGCTGGCGAACGACCTCTTGAAGCCATCTCGGATTCTCTTCCGACCAGTAATGCATATTGTGCATATTGACTTCGCCATGGTTTGTGAAAGTAGACTCATCACTGAATACAACATTCTCGAAGGAACGTTCATCGTTCTGTAATGACCATTGTGCCCAATTACAAAAATTGAGACAATTTTGAAAATCCTATTCTTTAATATCCTGATGCAGTGAAATGTGAAATGGGTGAAATTTACGACGTTTCAGTATTCGCAGAATACTAGATCTAGAAATACCAGAATATCTAGCAATTTGTTGCGAACTAGCACGTGAATCCACTCTCACGGCAGCCAAAACAGCGACTTCTGCCCCTTCATGAGTTGGAGTTTTGACCCGATTTTTTTTAGTTCGTTGAGCACTGCCTGTTTCGCGAAATAATTTAATGACGTTGTCAATAGTAGGACGAGTCGGATGTACTCGATCTGGATACTTTTCTGCATGGAGCTGACATGCATGCACTAAGTTTGCCTCGCTTCGCCATAACAAAACACCTGATCAATTTTTTCCAATTGCGTAAGCATTTTCGCAAATAAGGCTAGAAGTACTCTCAAGTTAATGCTCTCAAGCATTCCGAATTGGATTCAATAATCAAACAAAGATTTTTCATGTTCAAAAGAGACAGAATCAGTCTCACGCAATCTACGGTGTTTGTCAACGTTGTAGCTAATAGTGAAGTGTTTAAGGTAGTTCTGTATGTACACGTATCAGCCAAAAGTTTCGACCGCAGTGTACAGTAAGATCTCATACGTACGTGGCGCTGCCTGTCTCAAACTTTTGGCGATGCTGTACACTGTTCATGTCCTACACAATCACACCTTATGCATGGATAGGGCCCCTACACATATAGAGAGCGCCTCTGTAAACTTGGCAACATCGCAATTTTTCAGTATATAGTAGCGTCCAACGTGAAAGTGTCAGAGTTCTGTAAAGTTATATTTGTTTTGTGAAAAAAAACTCTTGATAATGGCAACCCAAACGCGATTCAAGGGTCAGTTTGTGAAGAAAAAAGTGCTCGATAAAAAACTAAAAGCAGTTTCCGCCATGTGTCGAGCGAATGCCGCTAAACGAGAGGACAGTGGACATAACCTCCATGATCGGCAACAAGAATTTGCTGTCGAAGGGCGCCGAATCGTCGATTTAGAATATCTGGCCCAACAATTGAAGTGTATTCGCTGCAAAAAAGATATTTTATTGAGGAAAGCGGTGAAAGAAACGCGAATGGGATTGAACTCAATTCTGCACATTGCCTGCGACGAGTGTTGTTCTATAACCCAAGTACGCACAGGCAAAACACACGGAACGTTGGAAAATAAGACGCACGCTCATGTGAATACGAAAGCTGTATTGGGTGAGTTATTTTTTCAATTGTGCAAAATATAGAAATTAATTCGAAGAACGGATTAACCTGCCAAGGATATGCCTAATATCAAAATGCATTTTACAGGTGCAGTTCATTCTGGCATTGGAGAAACGGCGTTGAACAAATTATTGAATTGTTTAAACATCCCAACCATCGGGTCCCATGTTTTTAAAAAATATGAAAGAGAAATTGGACCAGCATTGGAAGCTGCTGCGAAAGATTCCTGCCGTAGAGCTGCTGAAGAGGAAAAGAAATTAGTTATAGAGAATATGGAAAGATTGTGCCAGGAATTGTAAGTTTTCACAACAATCTAATATTTCTATAACAATCCTACATCCCAGTGGATAAGACTGAGACGGCGCAAGAGCTCTCACTAGCATCTGAGTTCATTCGCAGTGTCACCTTTGCATACTGGAATGCAGGATTGCTATAGATTTTTTCCAGCGCCTCGACACCAAGTATTAACTTGCGGTCAAGCTGCTATTGTGACTTCAGTGTTTATTGTTGAGAAAAAAAAACGTACGTGTAATTTTTGCAAATGTGACTTATCTCAATAATTAACTCCACTATGTCTGTTATCGTAATGAAAATAGTTATCATGGCATACAACACCGTAAGAAATTTTGTGAAATAAATTTTACTGCTGCGTCAGGAATCTAGATTTTGTGTCATCGCAGTCAACATTCAATGCAGCGAAATGATAAATTCTCACTGCGGTGACAGATATTGTAGAGGAAATAGTTATGGTATACAACACTGTAAGAAATTTTGTAAAATAAATTTTACTGCTGCGTCAGGAATCTAGATTTTGTGTCATCGCAGTCAACATTCAATGCAGTGAAATGATAAATTCTCACTGCGGTGACAGATATTGTAGAGGAAATAGTTATGGTATACAACACTGTAAGAAATTTTGTAAAATAAATTTTACTGCTGCGTCAGGAATCTAGATTTTGTTTCATCGCAGTCAACATTCAATGCAGCGAAATGATAAATTCTCACTGCGGTGACAGATATTGTAGAGGAAATAGTTATGGTATACAACACTGTAAGAAATTTTGTAAAATAAATTTTACTGCTGCGTCAGGAATCTAGATTTTGTGTCATCGCAGTCAACATTCAATGCAGCGAAATGATAAATTCTCACTGCGGTGACAGATATTGTAGAGGAAATAGTTATGGTATACAACACTGTAAGAAATTTTGTAAAATAAATTTTACTGCTGCGTCAGGAATCTAGATTTTGTTTCATCGCAGTCAACATTTAATGCAGCGAAATGATAAATTCTCACTGCGGTGACAGATATTGTAGAGGAAATAGTTATGGTATACAACACTGTAAGAAATTTTGTAAAATAAATTTTACTGCTGCGTCAGGAATCTAGATTTTGTGTCATCGCAGTCAACATTCAATGCAGCGAAATGATAAATTCTCACTGCGGTGACAGATATTGTAGAGGAAATAGTTATGGTATACAACACTGTAAGAAATTTTGTAAAATCAATTTTATTGCTGCGTCAGGTGAAATGATATAGATTTAGTGTCATCGCAGTCAATATTCATTGCAGTGAAATGATAAATTCTCACTGCGTTGAGCATAACATTTTATCAGCGTGGCACTCCATCTCCCTTTTTATGAATCCCTTATTGTAATTATATTAAATTTGTATATAGCGGTGAGAATCAAATCCATCTGTAAATTGATATTTTTTTAAATAACAAATATGGTTATACTTGATATTTTAAAGAATTTGTAACGTAGAGTTCGACTACAAGGTGGAAAATTTTATATAACTTTTCGCTGTTGAAACTATTGCAACAGTGACATAATGGCATATGTAATAGATATATATATATGGTGATGATAAAAAACAATAAATTGGAATAAAATGCTTATCGTTCTTTTCGTTATCAGGCCACTAGATATAGCCGACGAAGTTTATCCATTCGCGCGGACCCTCGGCTCTCTCACTAACCCTAACCTTCATCCTCAAACAATCGACGATGATGAAAGGAGAAGAGAGGAATTTGACACAGCAATAGGGAACATCGTGAATATCATCGTTTCCTATGATATGGGCTGGAGCAAGCGGGGCAATGGCCGAAGCTACAATAGTTTAAATGGCTATGGTATGATTGTCGGTCTTCTGAGTGGAAAAGTGCTGGACTTTGCAGTGCGAAATCGGAAATGTAGAATGTGTACCAACGGCCACAGCAAATCTGATCACGAGTGTAGGCAAAATTTTTGCGGCAGTGCGAAGGCGATGGAGTCTGACGTAGGCGCCGCTCTAGTCAACGAGAGTTCGATTCTCAAAGATATCGGGCTGAACGTGAGAGTTCTGATAGGGGACGAGGATAGTTCAACGATCGCAGCAGTACGACAGGGAAATCTTCAAACAGTCTTCAAACTCGCAGACAGCAATCATTTGAAGAAAAATTTTGCCAATGCTTTGTATGAACTACGAAAAGGTTACAGTGAAACGAGAAACAAGGAAGTCATTCCTCATTTGAAAAAATGTTTTTCTTACGCACTTGTGCAAAATAAAGGACATAGTGCCGAGTTAGGGAAAACTATTCGCAATATCCCTGAGCATGTTTTTGGCCAGCATGAAAATTGTGGAGTTTGGTGTAAAGGTACACATAAAATTGAACTGAAAAATCAGCAATTATACACCAAGCTTTCAGAGCTATTTGGCAAATATGCTGACAATGCTGCAAAATTTTGTGTTGCTGCTTCCCGTCAAGCGAATGAAAGTATTAACAATATAATGGCTCATAAAGCACCTAAAAATTGCTGATACAGCCTGAGCGAATCAGGGGACTACCGATTAGCTAGCACTGTATGCACAAAAAACGAAGGCGAAAAGCACATCATGGACGTCAACTCGAAATTGAATGTATCACCGGGGAAGCACACTGCATCTTTCGCGAAGGTGTTGTACACAAAAAGAAAAAAACGGGCGATGAAGGCAAAATTACCAACAACTAAAGCTCGAAGAAATTTATTGGCACGAAAAAAAGAAGCCTCCAGGAAGTCGATGGAGCAATCTGAAGGGATTCAATATGAAACTAACTGCGGCATCAACTCTTGTTCAGAGAGCAGGGGAACTGTTGATTTTCGACTTCTCTTAGATATTTTGCCAACCATCGCAGTATCGGTAGACAGCTGCAATATAATATATTTCGATTTGGAGACGTCTGGGTTCTCGAAGGACTCAGAAATTTTACAAATCGCAGCAAAATTTGAGAATTCAACATTTAGCGTCTATCTCCATCCGTCCAAGTCGATTGATGCTGATGCTTCCCGGGTTACGGGGTTGAAATACGTTGGAGGAAAACTGTATTTCCACAGCAAAGAAGTAGTCACAATTGCGCCTCGTGAAGCTCTAATTTCATTTCAACAGTTTCTCGAATTTTCATCGAAGCCATGCGTTTTGGTTGCTCATAATGCATCGTTCGACTCCTCTCATTTACTGCGATATATAATAGATTACGGTATGATCGAGAGTTTTAAAAATATCGCAGGGTTTTCAGATAGTTTGACTGTGATGAAAAAAGTTTTGCCTGAACGAAAAGCCGAAAAAAAAAGTTTCAATTTACCAATTTTAGCCCGCGACTTATTGAATTTCGGAACATCCGATAAATTTCATGAAGCCCTATTCGATGTTGAAACTCTCGAGAAACTATGTGATACTTTTGCCAAAAAAGAAATGTTTCTTGAAGTTTGTAAGCTTTATAAAGAAGTGATAATGGTGAAACTCTTGTCACCAAGTCTAAAATATTTGAAAGGCGTGATATCAAATAAAATGATTCTGAAAATATCAGGAGCCGGAATTCATTATGAAATTTTAAAAGAGGTGTACGCGAAAGATGGCGACATCGGAATAAAATCTTTATTGTCGGAGAAAACGATCTCAAATAAACCACGGGTTACAAAAGCGAAAAAAATAATCGAGACGGTAGTTGAACACCTCAGAAACAAGGGTTAATTTTTGTTTATCAGTAATTGACATTTATATTTAAAAGTTTTCATCTGAAAAAAAATGTTATTATTGTTATCAATGTTAAAAAAAAATGTATGCGTTGAATTTATTTTTTACTTTGTCCGCAATATTTGTTTTTATATACGTATATTCGACACGCACGATCATAATATATATGACACAATATACATGAAACTAACGCTTTACAAAAGTGAAAAAAAATAATCAAGACCGTTGTTGAACACCTGAGAAACAAGCGTTAATTTTTGTTCATCAATAATTGATATTTCTATTTGAAAGTTTTTATTTGACAAGAATTTTATTATCGTTATCAGTATTTAAAAAAAAAAGCTATTCATTGAATTTATTTTTACTTTGTCCGCAATTTTTGTTTTTATATATATATGTAACGAAAGTATACAGTCGCTAAGTCTAAATAGGTCGCGCCCCCCTCTACGTCACCTTATTTTCGTGACCGATAATGAGGGATTATCGGAGACGTATCCCGAACGATTAGTCTCGCGTAAACAAACAGGGAAGAGACAACGTAATTTTAATAGAGTGAAATATAACCTTAATTGTCGTTTCTCTATTTGCAGGTGAGGCTATCGTTAATATTATCCCTATGTACTTATGTAATGTCATTATAATTTGTTAACTAATAAATAAGGGAGTTTCTACACTCTATTTGCAGAGAAACACTTTTGGGTTATTCTTTATCAACTCCGAAAGAATCCAGAGGAACTTCCATAGGACCATTATATATATTGTAACGTGGCATTTTTGATGCCCGTTACAAGGGGCTCCTTGAACCCTGGGCGGAACCAAAAATTTAGGAATTTCCGAAATTGAGTCGCGAAGTTTTTGGAAAAGAGCGCCAGGACTAGAGTCACGCATCCGAAACTACGAGAGGGGACACTTTAGCGACCAGTGTAAGATATTTCAGTTTTTTTTTTGTTTTTTTTTATTTTTCGAGCTACAACGGCATCAGGCAAGAAGTCGACACCGAATTCGAAGAAATTGCGAAATGGCGGACTAGCAACAATTGCGAAGGAAGGATGTCGAGGCTGCGGAGGGGGAGCCGACGCAGATCCCCGCATCGCGGGAATCCAAGGTGGACGCGATTCCCGCTGGCGGCCGGCGCGCCGCAGCCTCTTCCCCTTCCACCCGCCAACAATTGACCAGCGAACTTGCGACGGACCGACTAGCGACGAGGGAGCACCACGCTCACCGCCAAGACGTCATGGAGCTGCGCGGAGGACGAGATTGCGAGCTAGCTTTAAGTTCTGCGCAGCGATGCGATCGAAGGTGCGCGTCGAGTTGCGCAATCGACAAAATCGATGACGGATCGATTATTGCGTATTCTTGGGGGTATGACGTCACGTGTGGGATGGCGTATCGAGATCCGTGTTGCGGCAGGTGGTAGGTTTTTGAAACCACTCTAGTTCTGGCGGTCGTGATTAGTAGTCGCGTTTTGGGGGAGTTTCGCGAAGCAATGGAGTCGCCCAAAAATCGCGAAGGGAATGGAAAGGGGGTTGCAAGGATGTAGAAGGTAAGCGCTGCTTCTATCCCCGCGATTGAATTTCGAGCATAATTGTGAAAAGGCTTGCCGAGTAACGGATAGCCGTTTTGGATTTGCGTTATAGAAAAGTACTCGAAATTCTTTTGCCGATTCTCTTGCTTGATGACCGTAGCCTGAGTCCGCGAGTTAGAGTAAAGTAAATTTTGAGTTTCTGAAAAAGTTGAGTAGCGTCACGGGTTTTAGTTGAATCTTTCTCGTTAGTGAAATCAAGTATAGCCGAATTTCGCTGTATCGGGTCGAGCCGCGTTATCGTTTTCTTTTTGTGTCACCTCTCGAGTAGGTCGGGAAGCACCGAATTGGAGTGCTCGGATTAGCGGGTAACGTTTTGGAGAATTTTGGAAAAAATTAAGTTCGGATGCGTTGCGATTGCGTATAGTTTAGGTTACGTTTAGTTGCGCCTGCATTGAGTTCCGTACCCGTTAGTTAAGATAATGTAGGTTTAGTTGAGTTACTTTGAGCTTGTGTTTAGTTAAAGTTAAATATAGTGGTGCTTGCACCTAGTTAAGTTTACGTTTAGTTAAGATAGTGTTTAGTCGAGGTTAGGCGATGTATAGTCGAAATTGCCGTTGCGTTGCGCAGCAGTTGAGACGAGAAGTTTGAGCATGGTGTTTTAGTTTGCGAGACCTGACGGCGCACCGTTGAATAATTAGTTTTAGTTTCGTTTCGAGCAATCATCGCCATGGAGAACAAATGGCGAATTTGCGTTTTGAGAATTGCGCATGAGGATGCTGCGATCGTCGAGTGACGTTTTGAGAATTGCGCATGAGGATGCTGCGATCGTCGAGTGACGTTTTGAGAATTGCGCATGAGGATGCTGCGATCGTCGAGTGACGTTTTGAGAATTGCGCATGAGGATGTTGCGATCGTCGAGTGACGTTTTAGTTAGGGAGCCGCGAGCTCATTAGAGTAAGAAATAGAGTAGGTTACGTGTAATTTTCTATTTAGTTTTAGACTCGCGATGAGCGATTTTTGAATTATATTTTTCTTTGGTTTTGTATCACCGCTATTATGAAATATAAGATTTTCTTTTACTTTTGTTAAATAGCGTGTGTATTTCGAGTGTCTCTCTCTCTCCAAAAATTACCCCTCCCCTCTCCGCGGTACTGAGCTATCGAGCATATGCCCGAGGAATAGCGTATTAATGATTTCGAGGCGTGTTAATCACGCCAGGCGCTCAACAAAAACTTTGCGATATTGTTTTAGATCCAGGGTACATCGTGGACGCCAAATTATTGTGCACGCGGTAAGTTCCCGGTTATTTGCTCCGAGTAACCGAGGTGCAGAAAAATCCACGTCACAATATATATATATATATATATATATATATATATATATATATATATATATATATATATATTCTATTCATTTGTATATTCACACACACGACCATAGTATATATGACACAATATACATTAATAGTACACAATATATACGAATAAATAAACGAAATTTAATTGATTAAAAGAACAAATTTATTTTCCATCCTTGTCGTAATTATTGAAACCTGCGAAAAATTTTACTATCGCGGCTTTTACGACGCGCGCATCTGTTCCCTGCCGCCGTACACTGTTGCCGTTTCGTCACAGCTGATCGTATCTCCGTTCCCCGTCGCGTAAGATTATTCATTTTCATTAATCGATATCTTCGAAACTAAACGGTGAAAAATATATATATTTTTTTTAAATTAATCCTACAGTAGTACTCAACACGCGAGTGATTTTTCAATGAAGTCGTAAAATCCGTTCGGGAGCTATCATAAAAAATGTAGACAAAGTCCGTCAATTTGCGTGTTAGGTATAGGCCGCGCGTGCAAAAAGATCGATTTTTAATTGCAAATATCTTCCAAACGGGACGGTAAATCGGTTTCAAATTTTGTGAGTCGGTCCATGGAGGTTGTTTTTACACCATACTAAAATTTCAGGCCGTTCCTAAGATTTGGATTAATCATTACGATTGATTGATTTCAGGTTAATCGACAACATTTAGAGTACTTGATAGAATAAATTACGTGAAAGAAGTATTGAATGTGCCGATACAATTCATTCTCCTCGAATTCCCACCTCTATTACTTACTCATGAATTTTGGAGCCGAAGGTCATTCGAAGGTCATGTTGTTGTACATGGTTAGATGCGTTCCGATGTCAGAAAATAGCGATTTTTCACAAATAGACTGGCTTTCTGTGGTTATCTCTCTATCTAATAAAAAAGTTTCAAACAAATGAACGTAGAAAAAGATTATAATAACAATAGTAAAAAAAAGATTATAATAACAATAGTATACGCATGAAGTTGGCGGTGGGATGAGATCCCGAAAACAAAACAAAAAGCATCTAGCAAACCCTTTGACAGTTGTCATCGGCTGTTTATGACAGTCTTTGACAAATATCTTTATAGGTATCTGTTTCCGACGCGCAAAAAAATGAACATGCAAACGAAAATCATCAAGATGATTCCCGACGGGGATTGTCTTTCTTGCGCGTTGGCGTATTGTGTATACGGCACTCAAGATCGACACGCAGAGGTGAGACTGAGTATCGTTTCAAATATAGTGGACAATTGGTCTACATTTGCGGGTTTTATTACAGGTAATGAGTCAAACGGTGCTGTGATAAGGTCACCTGGTGATTACAAATCACATATGAATAAAAATGCAATATATGCAGCTGCGGACATTTTTAAGATATGTTTAATCGTGTATCGCGAAGAACAAATTCATCCACACCGGATCGGATCACAAAATGAAACGCAATTCTCGCTACGCTTCACCGGCGACGGAGACAGTGGACACTTTGATGTCTTGCAGAACCAAAATAAAATTCAGATAGTGAGTAATAAGTATGAAAAGTAACAATCAAATAATAGTAAATCCAAATATATCACCAAACAGTCAAAAGGACAGCCCGGATTTACAATGACAATGGAGAAAGGAGGAGTTTCAAGCAGCAGACAAGGCGATGAAGATGGTGGATGGTCGGAAGTATCACAAAAGAAAGAGGAAAATAAAATTGTAAGTGCGAAGAAGCAAATAAGCCATAGAATAATATCCATCAAATATTCGTATAACCAGGCAAGAGGACGACCAGGATCGATGTTGACCACAAGAGAAAGAGGTGTTTTGCGGAATGAACAGCAACGCGAATATAGAGAAAAAAATAGTGTAAAGAAGGTGATTTTGGAGAATAACCGGCAGAGCGGTAGTAAAAATAATTCAACGAAGGGTGTCGAAGAATTAGAAGAATCGATTGTGATTATTGATTTGGAAAATAAATCAAGAGGACGACCAACCAATGTGATGAAAATAGAAGAGCGAAAAATTAGACGACGAGAACAGCAGCGAAAATATAGGGAAGCGAACAAAAAATATCATACTGGCTTTTCAACCAACGAACAGAAAGAAGGAGTTTCAACCAGCAGCCAAGGCGATGGAGACGGTGGATGGTCGGACGTATTACAAAAGAAAAAGGAAAATGAAATTGTGAGTGCGAATAACCAAACAAGCCAGAGAATAATAATTAACAAATATTCCTTTAACCAAGCAAGAGGACGACCAGGATCTATGTTAACCACAAGAGAAAGAGGTGTTTTGCGGAGTGAACAGCAACAAACATATAGAGAAAAAAATAATATAAAGAAGGTGATTTTGGAGAATAACGAGCAGAGCGGTAGCAAAAATAATTCAGCAAGTCAAGGAGATAGATCGATATCAATAGAGAAGGAACACCAATTTTCAACCAACTAATGGAAGCTTAGATTGATGAAAAAAAGAAAAGTAAGCACAGAAGGAATTGAAGTGGACAGCAAGTGCAAACCCGTCATCAAATCAACATGAAGGAATTCGCCTGTCTACTAGACAATGCGTAAGGAAATAGAGAGGCGCGAAGCGCCGAACAACGAGGCGCGTAGCGCCGAAATGGGGTTGGCGCGCGAAGCGCGCAGGGGCGAAGCCCCTACTGTTATATATTAAAGAAACAGAAGCATTTAATGAAATGTAGGACAGTTATTGACAGATTAGACCTCAATCAAAATTATCAGCAGTTAGTCAACCCTCGACAGTGAAAACTGTAGATTTGAGAGCCTTTCAAAAACAGTTAAAATTTCGCTAAAACAATGACTCAGCTGGAAGATCCTCGTCAAGCCGGATTTGAATTTAAACGAAAAATATATTTTTTTCTTGGCAAGAGAAGGTCAACAGAGGAGAATGCCGTTTCGAGCGAGTCTCTAAGTTAATTAGAAGCTAACATATAAATTTCAAATGGTAGCACATAAGTTCGTTCATGTTTAATTTATTCAAAAAGTGCAAAGGCAGTATTTTGCGGACCCTGCAAGCTTTTTGGTAAATCGCAACTTCTTACAAGTCGTACAACATGTTATTCTGATTGGAATAACGTTTATCAATGCGTTAAGGTCATTTCCTTTTTAGAAAAAAGTAAATCCGCAAAAAATATTCATATGCGTTTAGAAGAGCAGATAAATAGCGAGATACGGTATTGGCAAAATGTACTTAAACTGGTCGTCGCAGTTATTCAAGGGTTATCATTGCGCGGGTTACCATTCAGAGGAGACGATGAACGATTTGGTTCTCTACGCAACGGTAATTACATGATGGTCTTGGAGCTCATTTCCGAATTCGATCCTTTTTTGGCAGCGCACATCGAATCTCACGGTAACGCGGATAGAGGATCTGTCTCATATCTTTCGAAAACAATATGTGACGAATTCATTAAAATCACGGCGAAATAATTCACTCAAAAAATTGTGTCCCCGATTAAAACTGCCAAATATTTTTCGATCAGCGTGGACTCAACGCCTGATTTATCTCATATAGATCAATTATATTTCATAATTCGTTACGTAGATGAAACGGGTATTCCCAGAGAGCGATTTCTCAAATTTATACCGAATTGTGGTCATAAAGCAGAACAACTATCAGAAGCTGTATTGACTGCTCTGGAAGAACTTGATTTAGAGATCGAAAATTGTCGCGGGCAATCGTATGACAACGCAAGCAATATGTCCGGAGCCTACTCAGGACTCCAAGCTCGAATTAACGCAACCCTTGGCCCGACGCTCACGTGCTAGAGTCGGCCCAAAAGGTGCGAACGGGCCCGGCGCGGGCAATTTTACGTGCAATCTTATGCAAAACGCGCACAGCCCTAGGCACAGCGTAAATGCCCGCGCCGCCGCACTGCGCAGCCGACTTGGCCGACCAGCCACTCTCCATGGTCCGCGCCGGCCTATAAGGTTACGGCTGCCGGCCGGGAGAAGACACTCTGGCAACACTTCGGCAGATACGCTGAGCAGTCAAACCACCGGCAACACTACACCCTCGGCTCTAGCCTCAATAAAAAGACAATCACAAAACGAACCAACCAGTCCTTTGTAGGATTTTTGTCTTTATTCTCTCTCTGCCTATCCTCTTTCCTCTCTTCCTGGCAACCCCCCCCCCCCCCAAACCCTTCTCGCTCTCTCTCCCCGCCTCTATTTTTTTTTTCTTTCCCTTCTCTCCCTCTCCACCGCCACCCCCCCCCTTCTAGTCTCCCCCTCCCCGGGCCCCCGCGCCCGAATTCCGTGCGAGCGAAGCCTCGTAGAGGCTTGCACGACCCGGAAACCAACACGGCCCATCCCGCGTGGCTTATACCCCGGACCCCCGTGACCCCCGTCGAGAATCCTGGGACCCCGCCAGCGCCCACAACTTCCCATCCCCCCCTCCTCAACCTCTTCCTCGCCTTCCGCACATCGCACCGCCAATTCCTTCACCTCCTCGCGCCATTCTCCTTCCAGCACCTCTGAAGCCCCGCACCTACCAACCTAACCTAACACCTTTTCCTTCTGCTCCCCCCCCCCCCCCCCCCCCCCCTCTTCTTATCCTGTCCTTAATACCAACCACGCCAGCCATCAACGTTATTCGTAATAGACCGTCACACTAGCGTATAACAACCGGGCGCCCCCCAGACAGCTCGCGCCCCCACGTCATAGCGTGGTTGACGTGCTGAGTAATCCGACCCTGGTAATACCTATGAAGACTTGTCCTTTCACCTTCAGTACATGCATCCATCTAGGAATCAGAGATTCAACATTTAACCTTTTATACATATACATCCCTATACGTACAAAAATCTGACTTCTTACCGCCTTCCCTCTCCCCTCCCAACCAACCGCTATTGCGATTCGGGCAAGTTTGGATCAGTTCGGAATAGGTTAACTCAAGTTCGGTATGTGTAGTGTGTAGGCTAGGTTCGGGTATTTCTAGATAGATTCGGGCATGTTCGGGTAACTTTAGCTAAGTTCGAGTAGGTTCAGGGTTTTGTGTGCGTGTGTGTGGGTTGGGTTCGGGTATTTCCGGATAGATTCAGGCAAGTTCGGGTACTTCGGCTAAGTTCGGGTTTCTTGACACGGCAGCGGCGGCAGCGATATCTTAATATAATATAGAACTATACATATCATATATCAGTCAAGCCTTTCTCTTGGCATGGCGAGACAACATTCTACCGAGCCATTTTTTTTTTTTTTTGTAGAATTTCTCCGTTGGAAATCTTCTTTCAAGATTAGCCAAAGTTAAACCTGTTTCTGAGAAGCAGATGGCAATTTCTTTCAATTTTCTTCGATGGATTGGTCACTGACTTTGGTAAAGCATATTTTACATTCCCCGAGGAAAAGACGGAAATTTGAGTGTTTTCTTAAGGTTTTTCTGTGGTATGTTTCCTTGAGAGGGAAGGCAAATGCCGGATAGAATCGGGGGGATTTTATCATTTTCAAGCCAAAGCTCAATATCCCCGAGGGAAGAGAGTACCCAACGCCAATATTAAAATTTTAACTTATTAAAACATGTTATGTTATCCTCATGTCAGTAATTATAAAACAAACAAAGAAAAAAAAATGCTTATTTTTGAGTCGGGACGACTCAACTTCAGGGAAGGGGGTAGTGTTACGAAGGAATCTTTTTACCCTGTAGGAGTAAACAAGGGAATATTATAAAAAAATGAATTACTTGATTGCTGCGTCAACCACTATTATTGTAAAAACAGTCTTGTGCTGGACACAGATCTGAATTGACGTATTTCTCTTAAATATACTATTTTACCAAGATTTCCTCACGAGTTTTTACTACTCTGGAACCCTTTTATTTCAATAGTAACAGTTGTTACAATATATATATATGTCGGAGTATCACAAATCTCGTTTAATAATTCCATTTTAAAATGTATTTAGTGAATAAAAGGATATGTCTTTTGAAATTAAACTCTCGATGAGCTATGAGTATAGCTGAATAACGGAATCTTAGCAACAAACAAATGGTTTGTTTATAACAACGCTTGGACTAAATCGACAGTTACGGGTTAGCTAGAGAGCATACCAGACGTGTCGGGTTCGTCACGCTAAATATGAATAATCAACGCCCAAATGAACACTTTACATCCTCTCCGCCTTTCCGAGGCTTTACGCTGACATATATATTTATATATATACTAGCAACCCATCCCGGCTTCGCACGGGCATATAATAATATAATAAAAGAAAATACACAATGTTTACACTGAGTTTCTAGAAAAATAACATTTATATTATTACTTAATATTATTATGTGCCCGTGCGAAGCCGGGATGGGCTGCTAGTTAAATTATAAAGTTTTGATCAATGAAGCACAAATAAGTAAAAAACAGGATTAATTTCACTGTATTATCTTTATTATAATATGAATGCAATTTACACTTCAGTCTAAGTAACACGTGGCCGGCTATGCTAACACCAAAAATTTAAAAAGTGGAAATAATTGAATTGTACGGTATTTCGTTCACTACAAAATAAATTTAATTAATTTTATAGCGTCAACAACACGTGGTAATTATGCTGTTAAAATGTAGCTTATATGACACGTTCGTAGATTTACCATAGCAGCGCCATCTATTGATTACTTACTCAACCCAGTCGAAAGGTATCGACATCTGTTAGAATCATTTGGAGTTAACAGATAATTGTGATTGTCAAATACAGTGAAACCCCACTTATACGTATTTCAAGGGGTACGCTAAAAATTACGTATAAGTGAGAATATCGTACAAGTGAAATTTCGAATTTTGGAATATACATATAACCCAATTTTGTATGTTCCGAAGAAAATCAAGGTACATTTCGAGGCTAGAATCATACACCCACACACATTATTGAATGAACGAAACTCGCCGCAATTAATCAGTAATATGTATTTGTATTGTACATATTGCACATTTCTTACATTTGTACTATGTATCATATATATTATTTAGTCTTAAGTACGGATTAAAAACAATCACAGTAAAATAGGAACAAAAGTCAGATTAGGAAAGCTGATTCAGTTATTTAGGTTTGAAGAAGCTGTCAATGGTGGCTTGTTTCTTTTCTGCCAACGAGCACTCGTACATGAAACGTTCGTAGTCACTGACGAGTTGCATGCCTTTACCATCGACAACCTTGGACATTATATATCGCTTTGTAATTTCCAGTGCCGACAAAGCTTCACAAAATTTCACCGGGACTTCTTTGACAGTTTCGTCTATTTCGTCCGAATCCCCGTCTGAGTCTTGTGCAAGAATTTCAGTTACAATGTCATCGTCATCCTGTACCGCGCATGTACTCAAGTCTTCATCGTAATGAACGAAATCCTCGAACTGAAGCCCAGCACACACTTGTGCCCAATCTCCGGGCTCTTCGAAACCCTCAAGCTCATTCTCTTCGTTAGAAGAGGCATCGAGATCATTCGCCTTTACGACTCCTGCATTTTGAAAGCACTTGGCAATGGTGTCAGACTGTACTTGGTTCCATGCAATATCGGTCAGTTGCATTGCCTATAGACAAGAAACAAATTCCAAGATTTAAACACTGCCTAAACATCACGTGTCGGAAACATTCTTATTTGAATGCATAATACCGATTTTATAGGCCTATGTGCTTATGTTGAAAATTTCCAAACATCACGAACTCACCTGCAGAACATGCAAGTTCGGCATCGTTTCTCCCGCGTCGAGTGCCGCGACTGCCCGCTGTACCAGCATCTTGCGGTATTTGGCCTTCAAAGCAGCGATGATTCCTAAATCCAGGGGCTGCAGATGGCTTGTACAGTTGGCCGGAAAAAAAGCCAGTTCAATGTTGCTAAAACGGAGTGCCGGGGGGTGAGCGGCACAGTTGTCAAGCAACAACAAGACTTTCCTCTTCTCACGACGCATTCTGTTATTCATCTTATCTAACTGCGACTCAAATAATGCTCCAGTCATCCATGCTTTTTTGTTTGCTGCGTACTCTGTAGGAAAGCTTTTTACGCCTTTAAAACAACGCGGCTTCTGTGATTTCCCGATGACCAAGGGACGAAGTTTATCGGAGCCATCTGCATTCGCTGTTAGAAGCACCGTCAGTCTCTGTTTACTCTGTTTCCCTCCGTGACAGGGGTCTCCTTTTTCAGCCAATGTTTTAGATGGTAGGAGATTGAAAAACAGACCTGTCTCATCGGTGTTGTAAATATCTCGGAGATCGTAGTTCTTTATGATTCGAGGCAAATCGATGTTCTTCCACTGCTCTACAGTAGCCTCGTCGACACTGTTAGCTTCCCCGCAAACACTTCTGCCGGTTATGCCGCAACGTTTTTTAAATTTGAACACCCAGCCAGCCGATGCTTTGAAGTCAGCAGTTACATTTAATTTTTTTGCAAAAATTAAAGCTTGCTCTTGCAGCATTAGACCACTAACGGGTATGTTCGCGGCCCGTTTTTGTTGGAACCATGTGAGCAATGCTTTGTCCAAGTCTGAAAATCGGCCCTCTTGACTTCGTGTTCTTTTCTCGCCTAAAGGTCCTGCCTTAGACGTACTTGACCTAATGTCTGCCGAATTGGCGATAATTGTCATCAGTGTTGAATATGGAAGACCGAGCCGCTTTGCAACACTGATCTTCGGTTCTTGTGGGTTATCATGTACTTCCTCTAAAATTTCCAGCTTCTTCTGCAGCGATATTGCTTTTCTTTTCCTCCCCCCTGCTGGATTTGCCATGACGTACCACGATATTGGGTGACACTACACACCAGAACACGCCAGAACTTGTTCGAGACAACTTATACGCGAATACGCATAAATTGTAAGCCGCGGCATCTAGCGGTTGCGAAGCGAAACATTAGGCTCAGCCATCTAGCGGTAGGATAATGAAATACAGTAACGCGAGTATCCATCAGAAAATCAGCTGTCATAATAACGTATAAGTGAATAGAAAATACCGTTCGGGAACCGAATAAGTATTCGTATAAGTGTGAAAAACGTATAAACGAGAAACGTAGAAATGAAATCTTTCTACATGGTTTATATGCGGAAACCGCCGGGGCCAAATGAATGTTACGTATAAACGAGAAAAACGTACAAGTGCGAATCGTATAAACGAGGTTTCACTGTAATAACAGACAAATAATTAGCAATAAATTAAAATTGCGACTATAATTTGAGATTTAAACTATCCTATCTCTCAAGTTGGATCGAACTGCACATGGTGTGCGTATTTTATTATAATCGGTTAAGTGGTTTAGGAGTCCATTGAGGACAAACATTGTGACACGTATATTAAGATATATAAATATAAATAAAAATAAAAATAAATAAAACCTGGCATTTTTGATTTCCGTTACAAGTGGCTCCCTGGATTCTGGGCGGAAGCAAAATGTAGGGGTTTCCGAGACTGAGCTGCGAAGTAATTATAAAAGAGCGCCAGAACTGGAGTCACGCATCTGAAACTACAAGACGGGACACTTTAGCGAATAGCGAAAGATATTTTAGGTTCTTTTTGTTTTTTTATTTCACGAGCTATAACGGCATCAGGCAGGAAGTCGGCAACGAATTCGAGGAAATTGCGGAGTGGCGGACTAACGACGATTGCGACAGAAGGATCTCGAGGGTGTGGAGAGGAAGCCAACGAAGATCCTTGCATCGCGGAAATCTAAGGCGGATGCGATTCCCGCTGGCCGCCGGCGCGCCGTAGCCTCTCTCCCTGCACCCCGCCAACAATTGACCATCGAAATTGCGACCACTAAAATAAAGATATATATATAATAGAGACTCTTGTGATGGGGGGCTCGCAGAGAGAGATAGCTCTACAAGGGATCTATGTCCTTTTTTGTAGAGTCCCAAGCAGAACGTTGTCCTCGTAAACAAAACGCATAACTGGGACGCTTGCTCACGTGATGAGGGGGCTCGCGGAGAGAGATAGCTGAACAGAGGATCTTTGTCCTTTTCTGTATAGTCCCAAGCAGAACCTTATCCTCGTAACCAAATCGCATAACCATATATATACAGATCATAAACAATTATTCATATCCATCAATCTGTATGATGACATGAATGAAATGTTAGATTTCAGTTAGCTAGCTGCAAGTTCAGTTGATTAAGTAATAGCGGAGAGTACGTATAATTTTCTGCTTTTTTTTTGATTTCGGATCGTGAAGAGCGAATCGTGAATTATTCTTTTTTTTTTTTTTTTTGATTTTGTGTCATGGCTATTGTGAAATATGCTATTTTATTTTATTTCTTTTGTTAAATAGTGTGTGGTTTTCGAGTGTCTCTTTCGCTCTCCAAAAATTACCTGTTCCCTCTCCACGGTACTAAGCTACTTGTAGGGGAGCCCACGGCACTAAACCTATCATGATAGGTCTCCCAAAGTTCGTACATATCAGGACAATCTCTAGAAACTATCCAGTCAATACGCATGCGCGAGTTTTATCGGCTGCTCCGGCAGGCTAGCCACTCCGAGTTTCAGCTGTCAAACTGTGTTTCTGGCGGTAATGTAGTTCACACGAATTTTGGAGGTTAGAATCTCAAACACTCGAGTTAGTGACTGGGAAAGCATTTGTTATTGAGTCGGAAAGTTAATTCTTCAAAGAAGGGTCGAAAATTGATGCTAATGCTCTTTGAAAATTGGCTTTATTCGACTGAAATGAGAAATCTGTTTAAATGTTGCATGCTTGGAAGAAACGCAGCGGGTAGTTGGGAATACTTGATTTAATCACTTTTATTATTTCGTACATTAGAAATAACCATGAAATTTTGTTCTATCAACAGGTGATACGGCCAACATAGTTACATCTCTAATATTCACCGTTATCTGCCTATTCAATTTATCACTCGTACGAAGATCATTGCAACTTTCAAGCAACTATGTAAGTTTCTCACTCTTTTGTGATTTCAGGCGGTAATATCGAATTTTATCACTTGAAAATCAGACATGAAACCGAGCGTTCAAAAAATTTAAACATCTATCTATCTGTAATAGAACTGTGAATCGTTTTTTCTCAAAGATAATTCAACAAAATTCACCAATAGTCGATAGTCAATGTATTTTTTCCGATCAATAAACTATTGCTACTAGTATTGAAAATTTTCCAATGATTATCAGAGTTCATTTCGCAAATTTTCAATGATGTTCCATTAAATAAATGAAGCGGACCTAATACTCAAATTGAAATTTTCAATGACATTAGATTTATTAAAATGATTTCTGTATTTCATGTTAGTGCGGTTCAAAACAAAGGACATTTAATCGGAAGCGTAGAACTCAGGAACGTTGATCACATCCTGTCACACAAGTTGAAAATTAACTTTCTCAAAATGAGCCTTAACGTTACAATTAGCTTCAAGGAGAATCATGTTTTAGAGTGATGTCAGAACATTATTACGAGGATATTGACTTATCGGATTCAAGATTGTGTCCCTTGTTCCATCAAAATAAATAAATATCTAATTTTTAACGAAGTTCATGAAGATTTTTTTCCAAATAATGTAATCCGATACAATATCTTGTTCATAGTCCTCCGAACATCACCCTGTAACAAGTATATTTGGAAATAATCCCCGTGTTGCAGAAACCTTTAGAAAATTCTTGGTTTTAAATTCGTGCCACTGAATAACTTCTGCGTTTTAAGTTCCATTTCCAATCTCAGGATAAGATTTTTTTGTTCCAGATGATGCTAGCATGAAATGCAGAAATAATTGGGGTAAATGGAGATTCACAAGCTTTTAGTCTTAGCGTAGGACCCCGTAAAGAGTGTAAAATTGAATTTAATTTTCATTTATTGATAAATTGCAGGATAACTCTCTGATCCAGATTCGTAATAAAAAAGTTAGCGAGTAAGTAAATCCTTTAGCAGACCAAGTGTTTATTTGCAAAGCAACGTGTACTAGTAAGTGAATGCATTCTTTACACGTAACTGGGGTTCCACAAGACCGAAGCACGGGTGATAACTGCAACTAGCTAGCCGAATGACACCTTCAACTAAGATTAACTTCAGATACATTTTTAACTGGAGCTATTTAACATTTTTTGATTTGGATTGGTTCACTTTGCCTAGCAAAATTCCACCCTATAATCTAATTGAGGACTTGAAAGACTATTTATCTGAATTTGATGCCAAAGAGAGTAAAAATAAGCTTTGAAACAAAATACCAAATTAAATAGTATAAAATTTGAAAAATGATACTCGTCAATAATAATACTTGAATTACAATGGTGTACAGAGTGATTCCTCGGTAGAATGAATTGGCAGCGACGGATAAGTAATATTCAGCCATTATCATTTGTAGTGTATACCGCTCTTCAATTTTGCCTAAACTGATGTTTAGAAGGTGGCGATGGCCTAATCAAATTCACTCTCGCACCTGATAGCTGACGGAACAACCAAATTTTATGGTTGTCATGATTGCACTGTTCGAGACACCAGAATCCTTGCCACCTAAAAGTTTTGACCATCAGGTAAGGCATAATTTTCCTCGTGTTAACCGAAGTTTAAACTTCAAGCCTGCTGAATGAAAACGAATTTTATCATTGAATCCATGTTGAAATATTGTGATAGTCAAAGATCACGAAATTGAAAATTTACCTACATGCTTCCATGCCCGACAACTTTAGTACCGTTTCGACGATGAATTATTTCGTACCTGAAAATACTAAAAGCTATTATTATCAGACAGGAGCTTTTGATATTTTTGGATACAACTACTTTCCAATAAAATGCACTAAAAATAAATTCTGAATGAAACGCAATTTTAATTTTATGTCAATGAAGAATCTGCTTACAGTAAACGTTATTTTTGATTGCCTACCTCTGTTTGTCCAGACTCCCACTTGTTAATGATATTTCACATTGAATTTCAGATTTCATCTTTCAATAAATAATACCCAATTTCTGCATGATTTGAGATTTGCTTTTCCGTTGAATTCTTTATTGCGTCGGTTGGATATCTTTCGATATCGACAACGGTATTGCTGAACGATAATATTCTTCTGGTAGTATAGCAATGGGGGTTCTACACGCAGATTCCTGTTACCGATACTCACCCACATTCTCCCCTGACTCAAACCTTTTTCCGCGATGACGTAACAGTCCGCCGTACCGATTTGAGGTCGAAACCGTGCAACCCTACCGACAGTTGTATCGGTCGACGGTAAAGATCGCACTGCTTTACCAAAAATTCTTATCGGTCAAAGGTCAAAATCGTGCTGTTTCACCGACAATCTTACCGACCGAAGGTCAAAGTCTTTATGTAGTGCTCATCTGCCAACGGTAGAGGGTGCAGCGGAGGCGAGAACTTTTTTACCGTCCCGCATTATTTTCCCACGATAGGACTGCTGATGTGTAACATAAACCACTTCAAATTCCTTTCCCAGGGTAGGACTGCTGATGTGTAACATCAACCGTCCCCACATTCTTTTCCCACGTTATCAACCACGTGTTATTCCAAAATTAATAGTTCCGAGAACTGTTTTTTATCCACTTGGATATCGCTGATGTGTAACATCAACCACCCCACATTCCTTTCCCACGTTATCAAACACGCGACATTCCAAAATTAATGTTTCTGAAAATTGTTTTTCACTTACTCGGATGCTGGTTTGATATCAACCATGTGACGTTCATTTTGGCTTGTGACTGTCATGTGAACTCAACGATGAATTTTTGAACGGGCTCAGTCAAGACCAGAGTGCAAGGTCGACCGATAGCCGCGGTACATTCAGAGCCATGGATCAGCGGTGTTGGGTTACTATCGCACTAAGAATGCTAAAAGGTGCGCGCGCATACACAAACATACGTATTTGATATCAACCACGTGACATTCCTTACCCCCCACCGAATTTCAAATTATGTGGTGGGGAAACGTTATATAAGTCAAAAGTGAAAACTTCATCGCCAGTCTGAAGTTGTTCTTTTTGCAAATGAGAAGTGCTTTAGAACAACAACGTGAATTGAAGAAACGACTAGAACTGCTCATCAAAAATATTGGAGAAGTGAAACATCTGCTAAAAATCAACTCACAAGAGATTTTGAGCACATACAACTCGACAGTAACGATCATGGACTTTTCAAAATTGAACGAAGTCGCTCGGCTGGAGACACTTCCGCCCTTGAAAAAGCTTTCGGACCTCGAAGTATACTTCGAATACCGAGTCGGTGGCGTTCGTCGGGTTGAAACGAAATTTGGTGATAAAATCGTTCTGCACTTGAAGGACTCTTTCACGATTTTTCTACCAAACCGACTGACCAAGGCCCTCCAAGAAGATGAAGATTTGTCCCACAAGGTGACGACAGCCAGTAAGGAGATACGGTTGCATCTACGCTATCTTGGCGGACCGTACGGTCAACTTGAATTCTTATACGTTTAACCTGAGTATCACATTCAAATATCTAGTGTCCTGTGGAAGTCTTACGTTCAATAAACAAAACTAAAAAAAAATTTAAACCATAACCAGGATGATATATTCGCCAGGAATTCGGGACCGTTCTTGCAGACGCTTCTGCGCAGTAACACAAATCGCACATCCTCGCCATCCGAACAGTATGGTGATTTTGTAGCCAATTCTGAAGTATTAAAACGTTTTGTGCTACACAGATTGCGTTGGGTATTGTATGAACGTCGCATCTTAGAGACACAGCTGAAGTTTTTTGCAAGGTTTGAAGCGACGGACAGTCAAAGTCCAGCATATCGATGATTTGAACTTACGGGACAATTTTAAGCAACCAATCTCGTTTTTCTTCTCTTTCGACGAACACGGTTTCAGCTTCGCACAGCCTGTCTTCAATGGTCCACTCAACTTCCTCAAACGGTATTGTTCCACAGCTCCAAGGTGAACCCTGAAAATCGCGTTCTAACCAAGAATTTTGGATTTTGTATTTGACGTCCAGAAAATCCAATTCGTAAGGTGGCTTGAAGAAAAACATTGATGGAGATGCTTCCGAGTAGATTGAAATTATAGCCAATTCTTTCAATGTGAAGGTATTACTGAAAGGTCTACGAAATCCGTGTATGTCAACCATAAGCTCCATCTTCTAACTGTGCGAGATGGTGGAAACGGGTCAGCTTTTATACCAACTTTTTGACCCCACCACTGAGCGGGTTGTATTCGACAATACGATCGTGAACAATCAAGCAGTACGCCGATGTTTCAGCGGGAAAGTTGGCTTTAGCTTCAAATTCAAGACGGATGTCGACAGCTCCGTACTTCAAAGATTCGTTTTGTTTTTAACAGTCGATAACGAATGAGGGGACGTCTCGATGAAATTCACTCTTTGTCAGCAACGGCTCGAGGTTCTTGTCATAGAAGGTAGCTTGGAAGTTTGCGTACATCTCGTACAGGAGCGCGTACAGATTACGACTCATGTTGAGGTTTAGGTTACCGTACGGATAAGATTAAAAGTTTAAAAATACCTTGACGTCCGTGATATTGCAATGATCGAAATGACTTGCGTTCTTGCCGGTCTTGTTTTTTCTACTTGTTCGGAAACCCAAAATGACGTAACGAGGTTTTTCAAGCTGAGTGGAAGTTTTCACAGTCCAAACGTGTTTTGATGTTGTGGGAAGTAAGACATATTCGTACAATTCCCAACTGCGGAAGCTCATCGAAATAAGCGGATTTCTCTGAATGATATTTAGTAGGTCAACTTTTTCTGATCCGCGAGTTTCAAATACGGTATGAGCTATTCCACTGCATTGATCGTGATTTTGAATTCCTCCTCTTGAGTCTGCACGATAGCGATGACATCAGTTTTTGATCTCGTCAAAATTGACTCATGTTTAGCGTTGACAACGATCTTGCGGTAGTCTTCAGCGAAACCCAATATCATGCTGAGCGGTATCAGTACGTCAAAATTACCCTCGTCATCGGTTGGTTTTTTCTTCTCTACTACATCAAGCCATCCAGCGTTCTCCATCAGCCAAGTCTGACCAGGGTGCAGGGAAGCGTAACCCTTCATGAGACTTGTCAAGCCAACGTTCTTGCTTCTATCCATCTAAACTGCATTAATTTCGTAGCAAATTTCTTCAAACAGATGACAGATCGCGTTGTTTACGAGCTGTGTGTTCACAGTTCCTGTACCATCAGATTTGAGGAGTCGTCCATGGATATGTACCGAACTTTTGCTGGGTAATATGCATAAATCCTGATGGTAAACGGTGATTCGAATTTCGTCGATGTAGTTGAAAATTAACGAGGCGTAAGGTTTGTGAGGGTGAATCTCGTAATGCGCAACGGATTTGTCAAAGACGACTGGTGTTTATATGTTTAAGATTTCTTCCTCCATGGTACGTAGAAGATGATAAAATAGCAAAATCAAATTTTGATATGTTGGAAATTCCCCTTCCAAAAGTGGTCAGTTTCAGACCAAGAGCTATCAGAAACCCCACGTTTCAAGGTGTTAACGGTTCGAGAATCGATCGATGACTGACTTGATCGTAGCATGCCGACTTACTGATATACCTAATCTTTGATAGTCTGTTATATATAATTTCCATCGTTTATTGCGATTTGATATGTAGTCTCACAGTAATAACTTCTCCACGAAAATTAACCAGGTCTCCGTCTTGATCCACTTACCGGAGCTGAACGTGATCTATGGTCCTGGGGGTGATCGGAAGGTAAACGACGTGCAACGGTACTTCCACGATCTTATATCCTGGTGGGACAGTCGGGAAAAACTCGTGAATAGTGTGTACTTTGTGTCCATTGACGTAGGCGCCCGGTGTAATGCTACACTCGACTCGTAACGCGTTGACCTTGAGTATAGTTACAGGCACGTCTGATTCGTGAGTTTTATCAACCTCCAATACACGTGGTGTGAATCCCAAAAGTTGAGCAATGGAATCATTCGGCTTAAAGTTAATCGTCTGGTTGCATGTGATTTCGCTGCGTAATGTGTTATTGTTGGGTTTGATAGCGAGCCTGATATCTGTATTTCTGAGCACATTTTAAAGATACTTCTCTATGTCCTCAATCTCGTAGCTGCCGGTAGGTATGGTGATCGCTTTATCAGCTACGTGAATTTTATTGTGACCAACATCAACGTTGGGAATCGAATTAAAGGTTAACAATTCTACCAAGCCAAGAACATAACTTTTATCACGAGCAAGTTCGATCGGTGGGAAATATTGTGCCTCGAGAATCGAAGAGGTTCCCGAAATCGTTAACGTTAACGAATCATCCATGACTGCGAGTGGTAGACTGACTTTGATGAATCACGCACCATGTTTATATAGGTCACCACTCAGAAATTTCAGACACAAGTGTCCGCATTCAAATGTATCATAATCCTGGTACTTTTCATGATTGTATTTGACGCTACCAACGCCGAGGTATTTCATGAGGTCTGAGGGTGGTTGAAGGTTGCCGAAACTGTCAAAGTAATCGATATTATTGTCGCGTTTCTTGTATGCAACCCAGTGTGTTCCCGGCCCGGCTTTGTCGTCAAGGTTGATTATAGCTGACTCGTTTTTTCGTGGACCGTTTTCAGGCATTTCGCTTCGCATGAAAACACCGCGTAAACGCGGAACCTTGAAGATTTTTGCACATTTCAACAAGTCCTAATCAGTCAACGCTCGACTTGGTAGCACTGCATCTAGTTTTTTGAAAGATGGAGACCAAGAAGTGTTTTGTACGGTTTCATATGAAGCCCTTTGCCCAACGCGACAGCTTCCATAGTTCCAACAAAACTGTTGTATCGTTTGCTCTCTCCCAGTTCTCGTCTAGCAGCACTTGCATCGTCCACAGCTTTTGCTATACCTGCCGCACCACTGGCTAACGCGCCTGTAGCAGTGAGTCCAACGAAAATAGGAATCAGAAACGGTAGAATACCACCGACTTTTGAAGGTACTGGTGGGATGCGAGGTGTTTGCACTTTACATTTACCACCCGCTTTTTTAACGGCGTTCTCAGCTCCCTTCAGCGCAGATTCGATAGCTACTTTCGCATCGTTGCTTGGAGCGATATAACGTTCTGCAGCATTTATATTTTTTCTCAAGGTCACATTTTTTTGACTTTCGAATTCCCATGTCGAGTTTTGATTTTACTTTCATTGTATCAGCTATTGCACAAACGGCTGCCTTCTCATCCAAATTTGCGTCCTTGCGAGAACCCGTTTCCAAGTTTTCTCAGTCAACAACCTATCAGCCTCATTTATAACTCCAAGATTTTCACGATTCTGCGAATAAACAATGTCGTGGTCCTTGCAATATGCGTCGAGAAGATTGATTCCCGGATCGCCCCGCGCGAGTCGCTTTGTTAATTTTGTACCAGGCCCACAGTACTGATAACCAGGTACATGCAATTCGACTGGAAGGCTGTTGATGATTTTTCTCACCAGACCCTTGCTACGATGTTGCTGCTTGCTGCTTCGTTTATCTCTGTACGCGATCATGTTCGTGCGTTGACTGAAGAAAAGTGCCTTAAAACGGGGTATTTATAGCAAATCCGATCAGTCATGTCCGAGATGCGGTTTGAGGAACAACCTACTAAGCTTCCGGTGATGAATTACGACAAACTTTCGGAGCAGAATGTCAAAAGGCACAAACGGCACGGTGAATTACTCCCGAATAGTGTACGTGCAATATCCTGTGGACTGTCGAATTGTGGTAAAACTAATGCGTTGCTCACACTTATAACCCATCCCAACGGGCTCAGATTTGAAAATATCCACATCCACTCGAAATCTCTCAACCAACCTAAATACCAATTTTCGAAGCAATTGTTGGATCATGTTGAGAATACAGAGTATTTTGCGTTTACCGAGCGTGAGCAAGTGATTACACCGGAAGAAGCACGGCCCAACTCAATAATCATATTTGACGATGTAGCGTGCGAGAAGCAGGACAATATTAGAGCCTACTTTTGCATGGTTAGACATCACGACGTTGACTGTTTCTATCTCTGTCAGACGTACGCGCGTATTCCCAAACATCTCGTGCGCGACAACGTAAACTCACTCGTGTTATTCAAACAAGACGATATGAACCTGAGACACGTATACAACGACCATAAAAACACCGATATGTCTTGCACAGAGTTTAAAAGTGTGTGCTCTGCATGCTGGAATGGCGGGAAGTACGGGTTTCTGGTGATCGACAACGACAGTGAGCTCACCGAAGGACGATACAGGAGGGGATTCGATTCTTTTGTGAGCTTGGAAAAGGAATAAAATCTAACGTTTTCGAGTGAGAGACGCAGTAGCGTTGCAGACTCAGTTGCGTCAACATGCAGAGCTCTGAGATTTCTAAGCAAAAAGATGTCCTACATCAGATCGCTCAAGCAAGTGCTGCGATCCGTCGAAAACACAGATCGCTCAAGTTGGGCAAGGAATCTACGACTCAGAAATTGAGTGACGTTTTCAAACCAGTAGTGACTCCGTTGCAAGAACTGGTGAATGTTACAAAAGATACGAAACCTGTAAAACAAGAGGTGGAAGAAATTAGAGAAGAAATAGAACAGATGAAAAATGAAACGAAAAATGAAACTGTCTCGGGAATGGACGACTCCTTTGCTTCGGCAGGAGATGAAACAATCGTAGAAACACCGGTCGAGAAAATCGAGGATGAGTATTTCGCACTGATGAAAGATGCTCAGACAAAAGGTCAATTGGACAACGTTTACAGTGTACGCAACCTCTCAAACGGACTAATGATTGGTGATTCGTTGATATCTTTTGAGTCACTACATTCGGATTGGCGATACGCTTTACCCGGAAACGAAGGGTTTGCTGGAACTTTTGTTCAAAAAGAAGCCTGACGGATCTTCTGTGAGCGCCGGAGATCGGGGAAATTTTAAAAACATGATCCTTGCAACGAACGCGCATAAAAAGTATTACCCATCCAATGCGGCTGTTCGAAACGATAACAGTGACAAATTCAAAAACGTCATTGCCGAATTAATGGATTATTCCCCATCACCTCGCCGAAATGGTAAGGGTCTACTTCCGCAAGCTATGATCACTCGACGAAGTGTTGAAACGGAATACGTTTTCTCGGGTGATCCAAACTAGTTGGTGGAGCGTCTTCGTTTACTCCTGGCATCTCAGGCAGCGGGAAATCCAAGTCACAATAACGAAATAATCTCCATTATCGAAGAGCTACGCGAAGCAGGAATCATTTATTAGGCAGCTCCCATCGTTTTTGCATTCATTACCGAGATGAGTGTCGACGTGTTTGGACGGCATCTGGATAAAAACACGGCCGCGAGCGCTGGCGGTTTTACGGGTGTCGGATTTCAAATAACAGTGGACGGGCATTACGATATACGGAACAAGAGACTGTGCAATGTCGCAGATCCCGCAGAGCCGAACAATGCTGTAACTTTGAAAATCTTGAGACGAAAATTCAACGTGCTGCGGAAACAAATCGACAACCTCGATCAAATGATCAAAGCTTTAGAGCTCACCACGGAAAAAGCCTGGGATACCTTTTACACAGACTTTAAAACAGGCAGAGACCCGTCGATCCGAAACGCTGATAACATTTCTCAATTGGACACCCGACTAAGAGCGTTGGAATATGAACGAGGAAAAGCAAGCACTGGTGATGGAACTGCATAAGCCTGCACGCCGAAATTACCCGCGTCGACTTTTAGACGTGCGCGGCATCGACGAGACCTGGCAGGCGGATCTTGTTGATATGACCTCATACGCTGGACAAAACAAAGGCTACAAGTACATTCTCACAGTCATTGATATTTTTTCAAAGTATGCGTGGGCTGTACCGATAAAGAGCAAGTCTGGAGATGATGTTACGAAGGCAATGGAATCTGTGCTTGTTCAAGGACGGGTGCACAAAAATTTACACGTCGACAGAGAAACGGAATTTCACAACTCGAAATTTGAATCGCTTATTACACGTTAGGGAATCAACCTTCACTCCACGTACAGTAATTTGAAGGCTTCGATCTGTGAACGTTTGAATCGCACGCTGAAAGGTAAAATGTGGACACGGTTCAGCATGCAAGGAAGCTACAAGTGGCTTGATATCTTATCTGATTCGGTTTCGGCTTACAACAACGCCAAACACCGAACCATACGAATGAAACCGTCGGATGTCACCGTTGCAAACGAGAGGCTGTTATTACGTCAGGCGTACGGAGGGCTTCGAGCGATACCTACCATATCAACAAAATTCAAATCCGGCGACAAAGTTCGAATCAGCAAATTCAAAAATGTCTTCGAGAAAGGTTACACTCCCAATTGTACAATTGAAATATTCACGATAAGTCGAGTGGAAAATACTCATCCTGTGACGTACAAGCGTAAAGACTACCGAGATCAACCGATCGCTGTTGGTTTCTACGAACAAAAGCTCCTCAAGGTTAAACATCCGGATATCTATCTGGTGGAGAAGGTGCTCAAGAAGCGTGGAAGAAAAATATGCGTTAAATAGTTAGGTTCTGACAATACACACAACAGTTGGATAAACGAATCGGATATGTAACATTTGAATAAATGAATTTTTTGTAAAAACGTATGTGCCTCTTTATTTTATACCCGACACATAACAAGTATGCATCTTTAGTTTTCAGACAATCGACACACATATACATCGTTGTACAATTTTTCATATTTCGGAGCGTTCTCATTCACCATCCTACATAATATTATTTTATACATGATGGTACAGTTATAAATTACAAAGCTAAGGTGTAGGCTTGTAACCCTACCGAAGCGTGTCGGTTGTGTTTTGAAACACGATCCGCTTGTCGTCATTCCAGCTCAGTGCCATTTTCTGCTGTTCTACGGTGTATACCTCATGTTTTCGACTTCATATCAAATGCTGATTTGTAGACAAATTTTCACGGTTTAAAACACATTCCAATAATCGTTGAAAGTTATTTTTCTCAACGCTGATCCCTTGACACCTTTGGCACGTTTATTGTCTTTTTCTTGTCCCAAGACTCGGAATGCGTACAATTTAGCTTTTAATCCTACAAATTTCAGCATTATTTCACCGTTATTCTCATCTTCCATTAAGCCGAGAACTTTTTTGTTTGCTAGTGGCATTCCATAAACGTTGTCAAGCGGATTATCAGACGTATCAAATTTATGCAAGTCCTCCTTTATATGTTCGCATATGTCGGGGACGGTAAAATTGTAAATCAAACGGTCGGTATCCATATACATGAATTTTGGTCCGGTGCCAAATTTCCGTTTAATATATTTATAATGAAAATCGTTGATATATGTTTTAGCCAGATCCATGATGGAGAAACCTGCATACAATGGTTGATTCAACTTGACTTTCGTCTCACTCATTTCGACGATAGTTATTTCTTTGTCGAAAACGGTGCAACTGTGAAAATTGGGTTTGGCTATAGTAGCTCTGGCACCGTATCTTCCATCCCATTTCGTGATCAGCCTAACATCTCTATACTTCCTAAAATTTTCCATTATTTTGCCAAAAACTGCGTTGTTCATCAGTTTGTACAAATTCTTCTCGAATACATTGTGAGATTTTTTGCGCAAATCGGTATTCAAATCTACGTGTTTTTTAGCCACGGGGTTTGTCTGAATTTGAGAACTCTGTTAATTTTGAGTAATTTTAAGCCTAATTGTAAGCATTGTTTCAAAACGCTATAGTGAACAACGTAGTTTTTCTTAGAAAGTAGCGTGTGCGTCAATTTCGGTTGCTTACTATTCGAGATCGGAGGTATATAGTGCTTCGGACACAATGGTAAATCCTTATGAATTTCATGCAGTTCCTCAGGATATTCCAAATCCATCTCCAGTATGTAACCAAACTCAGCATCGTTTGAGATGGTAAGGACGTCGCATTGTCCGAAGTCTGATAACCATTGGCTTCAGTGTAGCCATCGCAGAAACTGATTTAGCCGTCCGTACTCCAGCAGAGCAAGAAGCGAACTGAATAAAGAACAATACGCATCCTGCATCCTGGCCTAGCGATGCAAGATGGCTATTTTCTCGCCCACTCTCTCCCTACGGCGTTCCTAGGGAGTGAGCGAGCGAGAAGAAAGCCGTCCTGGCCTCGTCCTTTTCTTTCTATATATACTGCCGAGGCCAGGTTCCGACAAATAGCTGGCAGCATAAGTTTTTCTGCCTTCTTAATTAATAAACTACCGTTAAAAAAATTTCAGCTTTTATCATTTCAGCCAATTTTTTTTTTCACATCATTAGGTCCATGACAGGAGTACATTGTTCGACGATACAGGTGGCGGGAGGTGATTTTTTTCCTAACTGATATGTCAGTGAACGATAGGTGAAGTTTCAGCTTTTATCATGTTTGTCATTTACTCGTTTTTTTAATAACATTGATAAGCTGCTGATAAGCGTTGTCCCGCTAGTGCGCCGGCAGGAGTTGATTTTATATCAAGAAGGCGTTAATATGACACGAAAGTAATGAAATTATTCTTTATCAAATGTGTCACAAAAAAATGTAGCTGGCTCCCGAACTATTGGCTCTCAGCTAGCGAGGTTAGGCCCAGACACTCGAAAATTACTGGAAAGGACAATAGTTGTAAAAAGACCGAAATGTAGAAAAGGAAATATTGTGAGAAATTTTTCGCCGGCTTTCTGGCGGCGGATGTCCACCACACACGGCCATTTTGTGTTCACCTACGAATGACATGAGGAATTATACCGGGACAATCTGTAGAAACTATACAGTCAATGCGCTTGTGCCAAATAATTCAATCTAATTTTAGTATTGACAATATAATTTCTAGAGATTGTCCCGGTATATAATACATGAACTCTGGGAGACCCATCATGACAGATTTAATGTCGCGGGCTCGAGGTAATTCCCGAGGTCTAGCGAAATAACGATTTCGAGGCGTGTTGATCACGCCAGGTGACCAACAGAATCTCGCGATATCTTTTGTAAGATCCAGTTTTTCCGCTGACATCGCAGGCCGCTAAATTATTGTCTACAGAGTAAGTTCTCGGTCATTTCTCCGAGTTACCGAGGTACAAGAAAAATCCACGTCACATATATATAAGATTGTAATGAATTTTTATTTGTGGATCATAAGTCAAAAATATAAAAGAAAGGGAAATAAATAAACAATTACGGGAAATGGTTGTTGACGATCATGGAGGAAATTATGCATGTATTTGGGGTCAGTTGGTTTAAAAATCAACGGTAATTTGATAGTACAAAATCCCTAATTTCTAGTCCCTGCACGTCGCAACCCAACAAACGTGGTTTGATCGTTTAAAATAAATATAAGTGGACAGCACAGGTGTATAAGTTAAAAGATATATGAGACAATAGTCGAGTAAGAATTAAACAAAATAGTAACAATAACATGAAAACGGACGGTAAAAGTGTATGTAGATAAAATCGAGCGGAACAATTATTCCAAGTATGTGAAGGGCGAGTGTTTGATGTGTCGTATTTATAATTTTAGGATGGTGTGACTTTCTTTCTTGTTTCAGTTCGTCGTTATTTATGGAATTCGTTACCTGATCAGGATTTGAGCTAATTTCACACTTTATAATTTCCTGACACCTCAATACGCAACTCTCTCCTTCTAAAGTCGTAGGCCTACTAATTTGCCGATCGGCTGATCCGCTGATCCGTCCGACCTTCGGTTCTTACTTTCGTCCATCAGAATATATACATCGTCACAAGATGTACAATGAAGACGCAAACTTAATATACATATGGATTGCAAAATAAAGACATATTTATTTGAAAAAATTATATTCATTCAATTGTAGACAATTGTAAAATCTCTATTAAAATGAAACTACATCTCGGGTACTATATCACATCAACAGTATTAAAGTTTATTACGATCGAGAGGCACTCTTCTTTCTAATTCTAAATTGACAAGGTACACACGTATTTAAGCTTGGTAACCGCGTTAATTGTCAGTGCTCGAAGTGAACTCCTCGCGGCGTCGTCACATCATGCCGCACTAACGCTGCTATCTCCACGCTGCCTTAGATCCTAACTGTCAGAACCTAACCATTTGCTGCACACAAAATTTCCACGCTTCTTGAGGGTCTTCTCCACGACATAGATGTCCGGATATTCAACCTTGAGGAGTTCCCGTTCGTAGAAACCGTCAGCGAATGGGTTTATTTTAATAGTCTTTGAGCTTGTACGTCACAGGATAAGTATTTTCTATTTGACTAATTGTGAATATTTTAGTCGTCTAATTGGGAGTGTAATCTTTCTTGAAGACGTTTTTGAATCTGCTGATTTGAACTTTGTCACCAGTTTTGAACTTTGCCGGTTTAGTAGGTATCACTCGAAGCCGTCAGTACGCCTGAAGTAATAATAGCCTTCCGTTCGCAACGATGACATCCGATGGTTTTATTCTTACGGTTCGGTGTTTGGTGGTGTTGTAACCTGATACCAAATCAACTAAAATGTTGAGCCACTTGATACGTCCATGAATGTTTAACTATTTTCACATTTTACTTTTCAGCGTACGATTAAAATTTTCACAGATCGAAGCCTTCAAATCATTGTATGTGGAACAAAGTTTGATTTTATAGAGTCTCGTAAAAATTCAAATTTTGAGTTGTAAAATTTCCTTCCTCTGTCCATGTGTAGTTTTTTCCGAACTCGTCCTGGAAGTAGCACAGACTATATCACCTTTGTAATATCATCCCCGGACTAGCTCTTTATCGGTATAACTCACGCATATTTTGGAAGAATATAAAGCTGTGACTGTAAGCATATATGTATATATGGTCTCTGTTTTGTCCCGCGTACAAAATCACATCAACAAGATCTACATGCCAGGTCTCGTCGATGCCGCACACGTATACACGGCGACTCGAGTAATTCCGACGTGCAGACTTATGCAATTCCGTTACCAGCACTAGCTTTTCTTGTTGATTGTTCTGATGCTGTTAGTCTAATGTCCAACTTGGAAAAGATTTCGGCGTTTCGATTCAACAGGTCTCTACCTGTTCTTAAATCTACATAAAAGGTATCCCAAGGCTTTCCCGGGGTGATCTCCAAAGCTTTGATCATTTGATCTAGGTTGTGCATTTGTTTTTGCAACAAGTTAAATTTTTATCACAAGATTTTTGAAGTTACGGTATTATTTTGTTTCACGGCATCTGCCACGTTGCACAGTCTTTTGTTCTGTATATCGTAATGCCCGTCCACTGTTATATTAAGGCATAACTACGAACCGAACGCTTCCAAAAGTTAATCCACTTGCTGTATTTTTCAATAATTGCAATGCAAAAATAAAATCAGTCGTAGGGTCTCAATTGATTCAACCATATGTATTGATGCATATATGTTTATTATAAATGACTGATATGCTATTCAAGAACGAGCAAAGTAATGTTCTGCATACGCGATTTCCCGAATCCTGCGTCAACTTTTGATCTAGTACAGTTCACTCACATTCGCCCATGACTACATCGATAGGCGCACACAATGAACAACGCGCGGAGACTGATCGTGGCAACACTGCAGCGTCAGCCGCCACGGACTCGCTAGTACCGTGTGTATACCAAAGACCGTTGTGCGTACTGTGATTTTTCTACGAAACAAAAGTGTGGTTATGTTGAAAGTGAATACAGAAACTTTGGTACGATATAAAGGGAAATGGAAAAAAAAGACCGTGGTTGCTGGTAGATTGAAGCTCTTCGAGCGGAATGAAGAAAAGCCAGATGTGGCACGTATCGAAAAGCCAACGACCATCCTCCGTGGCATGCGATTCATCGATCCTAATGAAGTCAACAACAACATGATATGCAGCAATTGTGAAAAACAGTTGGCATTTAATCATGTCGTGGAAGAAAAAACAATGGGCTTTCACTACATTTGGACTATGAAATGTGATACTTGCTCCACGCTAACGAAATGCCACTCAAGCAAGTCACACTTCAACGACGGTCATCGTTATTATGAGGCTAACACTGCAGCTATACTTGGTATGTTATTATGCAATTATTATCTGCTCTTCGATATTTTCTCGTCATAACTAATCGATTATGCATGCATAAAGTAAATATTTTCAATTTTGTCATTGGAAATGAGAATCTGACCTCAAAACCTAACCTCAAACTGTGAATTCATAGGTGCCGTTTACTCCGAAGCAGGATGCAATGCACTGAAGAAAATTGCAATGTGCATAGATATGCCGGTCTTGAGTAAGGAAACATTCAAGCGGTATGAACGTGAAATCGGTCCACTCATCGAAGAAACTGCTCGGGACAGTTGCCAAGATGCAGCAGCGGAGGAACGAAATTTAGTCATAGAGCATATCGATACGCTACGTAATAAATTGTAAGCTGTCTGTCATTGTGACAAAACATTTCATTCTCTCGAATGGCATAACTAAGATTTTTTTCATGAAAAGGATATTGGTGGAATTATTGCACAACAAACAAGGATACTGCAGTATTATCATAAAATAATAGTTCCGTATAAAATTTCCGTTTTATCGTACCTGAATTCGTCCTATTCATGTCAAAAATCTATTGATAATTTTTCTTACTCAATTGTATATAAGTCAACAAGTTTGGCATAAGATTAATAAGTGGTTGTAAGCACCTCGCAGCATGAATTGTACATACAAATATACTGTTAGATTTCAATGATTAATTCCAAACCATGGTGAAGTTTGCACCGTTGGAATGCAACGGAATTCCGTTTTTTCTTGAGCCGAGCTCGAGATTCTCATTCAATATTTGGCCAGGACAATAAAACGATTAGTTTTCAGGATCCAAAGACAAAACGGTACGAAAATTTTCATGGTTTTTGAAATTGAACGAACAATTTATAAAAAAACGTAATTTTCGTTGGACCTCAACTTTTCAAACTTCAGTGTCATAATTCCAACAATATCGTATTCGTGAATGAATACATTAGTTTAGTCATTTGAAACAGAGATCTGTCTAAAAAAAATTTTATTCACATACCAAACGTTATAATCGACAAATGAAAATAATATTGAACAATTATATGAATAAAAAAATATACAGCGATTACACCAAACCTCGAATCCCTCAATCTCTAATATAGTATGAAGTGTACAAGACCAATACAAAAATAAACAAATGTAACACAAACAGAATAGGAAAACTCGGAAGGTGGAAAATGCATTGTGATTGGTTTTTTTGTTATTCAAAAATTTTTAGGCCTCAGGAAATATTGGACGAAATTTATCCCCTCTCAGACTTCATGCGGCCTAGGACCGACGATACCGATAGACCAGATTTTGATAACGCCCCGAATCATGTCATAAATATAATTGTATCGTATGACATGGGATGGAGTAAGTGTAGCAACGGACGCAGCTACGATAGTCTGAACGTGTACGGCGCAATAATCGAGCTCCTCAGCAATAAAATATTGGATTTCGCAACGCGCAATCGTAAATGCAAAAAATGCGATCTAGGATATCCAAAAGAAGATCATGACTGTCGGCAAAATTATGATGGCAGCGCCAAGGCCATGGAAGCGTCTGTTGGAGCTCAATTAGTCAATCGCAGCAGTATTCTCAAGGAGGCAGGGCTCGACATTCGAGTTGTCATCGGGGATGAAGACTGTTCAACGATAGCAGCAATACGCCGAGAGAGATCTCAGCACATTTTCAAGCTGGCCGATTTCAATCATCTAACGAAAAATTTTTCTAATGAGTTATATGCACTGCGTTCTCGTTTCTCTGAACTCGGAGGAAAAAATGTCATTAAGCATATAAAAACTTGTTTTGCGTATTGTTGCGCGCAGAACGAAGGGAAGACCGCCGATCTTGCAGCTGCATTGTGTAAATTGATGATCATTTTGTTGGGAACCACGAAAATTGTGGAATATGGTGCGCACGTAGTTCGGAAAAAAATGGCCAACATAGGGTGCAATTGAAAAATAGTCAATTATATGAGCAATTGATGAAACTGCTGAAGAAATATGCAGATAATGCTTCGAAATTTGCTGTACGCGCGTCCAGCCAAACTAACGAGAGTGTGAACTTAATGATGGCTCGAAAAGCACGTAAGTGCGACTGTTTTTCTTTGAGCGAATCGTGCGATTATCGCTATGCAGCTTGTGTTAGTTCTCTGAATGAAGGTGAAAAATATGTGTGATATGAGAAAAAAGGCACAAATGACACCGAGTGTCTTCGCATCACAATTGGCTAAAAGAAGCGATGCAATACGAAAAGCTAGATCAACTCGAGAAAAATTGCCCGCTACAAAAGCTAGACGGAAGCAATTGCGCGTAGACAGGGAAAATTTACGAATAAAACGTGAAACAGCAGGAGTGCAATATCAGTCAGGTTGTGGTTTAGAGTTTGACACAGACATCGCTTGTACAAATTACTCTGATCCGTCCGAAAACAAACTTTTAAAATTAATTCCCGACAACTACGAAGTAATATATTTTGACCTCGAAACTTCTGGATTGTCTCACTCTTCAGACATACTGTAAATTGCAGCTAAGTCTCAGAGTTTCAGATTCTGCTCATATGTAAATCCAACGCAAGTAGTAGACGCGAGAGCATCTGCAGTTACTGGGTTGAACAATGTGGCACGGGAGTTGCATTTACATGGTCAAAGAGTTGATTCAATTTCCATCAAAGATGCGCTGGTTGCTTTTTATGAATTCTTAAAACTATTTAAAAAACCTTGTCTACTTGTTGCTCACAATGCCACATTTGATGCAACACGTTTAGTCCTTGCTGTCAACGGTCATTCGATGACTGAAGACTTCCGATCAGTTGTCGTTGGCTTTTCAGATACGTTGCAATTATTGAAAAAAATTTATCCCGAGCGAAAGGGACCAAGAATGTTCAAGCTAGAGAAATTAGCTGAATATATTCTAAATTTAAAGACCAACACACGTTTTCACGATGCATTATATGACGTAGAAATACTGGAACAACTCAGCGTTGTTGCTATTGACATTGCCAGTTTCTTTACAACATGCAAACGATTTATAGAAACATTAAATAATTGCATACATAACAGAAAAGTTGTGATGGCATTGCCTTATTTGGAGCCTTTAAAAAATGTTATATCGGCAGGAATGCTCAAAAAAATGGCCAGCGCTAGTATTACGTACGACAGACTGAAAGAAGTTCAAAAAAATAGTGGAAAAAATGGAGTCGTTAATTTATTATCAGAATGAATAATCAATAAGAAGCCTCTAGTCACCGATAGTAAAAGAATATTACTGGCTCTTACTGATTTTCTTGCAAAGAACGTTAGTTAGCGTAAATTGATTTACGCGAACGAGTGATAAGCTGTAATATGCTTGTGATAGTTTCTTACATTTGTAAGACGAAAGATCTATGCCGTTATAAAGATTTTCTTCAGTTTTGGATTTGTTATTCACTGCATAATTTACTTTTCTACTCTACGTTGAATATAAATCTGTGTAACAAAACATGATGTCAAATAAAAATGACTGAGAATAAAAGCATGTGATTAATTATTTTTCTTAGTGAAAAATTGTCCGTTTTTATGTATATTGTCACCGAATCTAATTGGTGAATATATATAGTAGGGTACATATAAATACATTGGGGATAGCAGTGGGCAAAGTCTCAGAAGGGATCTAGTAGTGTACATGTATACACACCGCGCGCAGTCGCAGAGTGGATGCGACAGTGTACACGTATATACACCCGACACAGTCTTACTGCTAGCTTACTGCACTTACTGCGTTGTGCCAGAAATTTCGTGATAAATGTTGAACTTTGTGTACGTTTATCAAAAAGTCCTATGAGTGAAAAAGTTTGAATCCAAGACAAATAAAATTCTAATTTTTTGCTCTGTCAAATGTTAGTTTTTCATCAGATTAGCGCGGCTCAGTTAGTTGTGACAACAAAAAACGTGTGCGTTTTATTGGCCTGGTATGGGGAAGACGTGTTACCAGTACTGACTTTAACCGTGATTATCTCGTTATTCTATGAGACAATCGTGTTGAAAATCTGTAGAGATATTAACCACTACTCGAATTAAAAGTAGGAGAAATTTTAGCTCGCTTACGCGGGATCAAGTTTATTAAATCCGACACCCAGAGGACGGCGAGTGTTCGCAGCCGTATTTTTATTCAGCTGACGTCCGAACACGTCGACGCTCATCTCGAAACTGATTGTAAAAACGATGAGACTAGGGTAATAAATGCAGATTCCGGCTTCCCATAATACTTCGAGAATCGACATGACTTCGTTGTTATGACTTGTATTCCCAGCGTCTTGTGACACATAAGCAAACGAAGACGTTCCACTAACTTGTTAGCGTCGTCCCAGAAAATATAATCTGTTTTAACACTTTGTCGAGTAATCGAAGCCGGAGGTAGCAAAACACCTTTGCTCCTACGGTTCAACATCTGTAATGATGATGATGATGATGCACCTTCGCCTGATGTAGAAATATTAAGTAGCTCTGAAATTAAATGCTTGAATTTGGCACCCTGAGTGTTTTGGATAGGCTCGGTATCGCTAAAGTATTTTCTGTGAGCATTTGTTGCAAAAACGATAATCCCGTATTTCTCCTCGTCGTTGGGGGTAACATGATTGCTATTTGGAATTTTTTTAAACAATAACTCCAGCAGTCCCTCAGTTTTCGGGGAGAGCGTATCTCCTATGCTAATGAAATTGTGCTCGAAGTTTATTTGAACTATCGAAGCTAGCGATCAAGCTTGATCGAATGAATCATTTCAGAAAGTATTTCATCAATTTAGGTTAGGTTGGGCAGTCTTGGATTAGGATAGGTTATATTAGGTTTGGTTGTAGTGTCTTGGGTCAAGTTAGGTTACGTTAGGTCAAGTCCTACCGTCTGAGGTCAGGTTAGCTTTTACTCCGCTGGGTTAGGTCGGGTTAGAGCTATGGATGATATAGGCAGGGAGGACTATCTCCGCGTACAGAAACTGTCCGTAAAGCCGAGGCAAAGAAATTGAGAACGCGTCGCGGCGTGAAAAATTGTATCCATTTTTCAAACTTCACTGAGTTGACGAGTTATAAAAGTACATAGTTAGAAAAAAAAAAAAGGTTCTCGAATTACAGAAGATTTCTGTAAGTACAAAGTTTCATCATCTTGCTCATTATAAATGTTTTTATCGTAACATGTTTAAGAGTTTTTGAATCATTTAATTATTTGTGTTTATATGTGCAAAGAAAAAGTATTCAAGTTTTGGGAATTCTTCATTTTGATTTATTGTTCATTGATCATGAAAGTGTTCTGCGGCGCATGGTTTTCGCTATTTTTATTCGAAGTGTTTGTGTAGCATTTTAATTCAAATTTGGTTGTTTATCCTTGTTTACAGTATTTGCTGAGGACTCTAGAGTCCCTCGGGTGGGTCAGTATAAAGGATTTTAAGAAACGCCGCCAAGGTGGGGCGGAAATTCGAAGCGAAATTGCATATTTTCGAGGGCTAGCTGACGACTGCCGATGGCAGGGTGACGATTTCATAGACTTCTTCGGCATCAGATGGTTGATCGATGAGTGGTGGGGGCAACGCTGTCCCTTCGAGGATTGGAATCACCCGGCGTGGCACGCGCCGGAGGCATTGTGGGCGGTTTACCACCCGAATCACTAAACATCTCCCCGAATGCCGCTTTTTTGAAATGCTTCAAAATAAAAACAAAGGGTTATATATCGACCCGTTATATATCATATTTGATTGTGTCTATGAATTAAAACTCATTTCCTCTCCAAATAACTTGTAAGTTAGTTATAGATTATTTTCAGGTTTAGCTGTGAATTTTTTTAAGTATAGCGTCGTTTATCTTGGTTACATAACGTTGGTAAAATTTGGTTCGATGTTGTGTCGTGATCTTTTTGTTTGGGGATTCTTCTGAGAAATTTTTAATGGTATTTTGATTTACTAAAACGTTTGTGCTATTCGTAATACCGTTCATTGTTTGCATTTCCACGTCTTGATTTTGATCTTGTGCAGGTCTAGTATCGTTTGATTGACTCGGTATTTTTGCCAGATCGTTATCTATGCATGTACGGAGATTTAATTATTGCTGTTGTTGTTGTTGTTGTTATTGTTATTATTATTATCGTTATTATTATTATTATTAATGATGATATGTTACACCTGTATGCATAAGGGAAGAGAATGTGGAGATATTTTGTATGATTGAATATTTTATTGTAATTCTTAGACGATTCACAGTTTCCGCGGAAAAAATGTGCATGCATCGGGTTGCAAGCCGGTGTGTTTACCGATTCAGGATTGTGAGTAGGGAGAGGTTGTGAAATTGATCAATATGGCTGTTCATGTGGCTAAGCAAAAATCAAAAACCTGCACGCCCCCAACCACCGTTGGGTCATGTGATGGGAAAAAAAATCGGTCAACAAAAAAGCAGGTAGTGGGCAGCGCGCAGTGGTGACTGGGTGGAGGGCTGCAGTGGTGGACAACCGCAGCCATCGAAGAATAAAAAAATTTTATGACAAACAAGTCTGAGCCTGCACACCTCAACCCTTATCAGCGTGGGGCTGGAAAAATCGGTCAACGAAAAGCAGGTAGCGAGCAGTGTTTGGCGTGAGAAAAATCTTGTCTTGTCGACTCTTGACCGGATGCTTTGTGCACATACAGTTTGGCGTTTATGACGCTTTATAGCGAACAAGTCCGAGCCTGCACACTCCCAACCATATTAGCGTGGAGCATGTGATGGGAAAAAATTAATCATCAAAAAAGCAGGTAGCGATCTCTTGAGAAAATTTTCCCAGCTTATACTGTTGTCGCGTAACATTTTTGCCTGTATGTCACGAGGCGTACACCCCATGAACGATTGGCTGATGGGTTTTTGCTCGGTGGAGGGTGAGCGTGTCTCCTTTCATACAAATCCAAATAGCTGTTTGAAACTTCTCTAGCATTTTGAAAAACCTCTCGTGCAGAAACAGGTGTTTGACAAAGTGAGTGGTGAAAAAAGGTGTTCATTCGCAAACCCGAAGACTTCAACGAGTTTCTACTTTTGTGTGTACTTTATAGAATATATAGTGCTACACCAATCCTCTTACGAAACTGCGAATGCCGATCTCTCTCTCTCTCTCTCTCTCTCTCTCTCTCTCTCTCTCTCTCTCTCTCTCTCTCTCTCTCTCTGTAAAAAAAATTTTTTGGGGTAAAGTATTTTGAAATTCAATAATAAATTTTTTTTACAACTCTGATGCACATGGCTGTATTTGTAATTTTTTAAAGCAACGAAAGTAAATTAAATAAAAATATAAATTTGTTTATAACAAATTGTTTATAAAATAAACAATGAAAATTCAAATATAAAAAAAATTTTTATCATAATTATATTAACAATTGTAAATGATGATTTTTAGAAGAAAAATTATTTCTTAATAAATAATTTAAATGGTGGATAAATGAAAAAAACAGTTATAAACAATTAAATAATTTTTTTAAGAAAAAATTTTTTTTTTAAAAATCATTATTTCACTAAGACAATAAAATGACCAAAAAAAATTTTTCAAAAATATTCAACTTGTCTATTTGTTTATAATAAGTTCTTAAACAATACACGTTAAAAAATTTTCAGCCAAGCTAATCAACGCAACATATTAATTTAAAAACAACCAAAATTCAAGATTTATGAAAAAAAATTTTTCTCGTAACATTAGCCGGATTTTTCCATTTTTGATAACTTTGAAAAATCATTATAAACAAATGAAAAACCTTTTATAAACTTTTACCACTGAATCTTGTTTATTATTTATGTAAGAAGAGCTCACGAAAGAAAAAAAATTTATAGACCCATTTTTTAAACTTTTACAACTGATTTTATGAAAAGTCAAGTCTACGAAAAATAAGTTAATTAACAATGAAATAACCTAAACGAAAATCGAGTTCAAAATTTTTTTCGGTAAGACTACATTCCTTCAAGTGTCTAGATAATACTATAATTTATTCAAATTTTTAAATTAATATTGAATGTTATAAAAAAATTGTTTCGTGTTGCATGCTTCGCTAGGCGGTGACGCCTAGGCACCGAAACGACCGCGCGCAGCCCTATTTTCAACGTTAAATTAAAATAATAAATAATAAAGCTAGAATTCCGGGAGTACGGCCTTTTCCATCGGAAATTTCATCCTCTTTTAGGATCTTTTTTCAAAATTCATTTATCTTTTATATTTTTGAAATTATAGCTATAAAACGGAGACTCCCTTTTTTTCTTTTCGTTTTTTGTTTATAACAATTGAAATTTTGAATGGCGGATTAATTAAAAAATACCAGTTTCATCATTTCAAATTCTGAATCCAATGCACCAATCGCCATATTTTTAAAACCATTCTAACGATTTTTCTCAGTGAACTCACTTCTCGACCAGACTAGATATGTATGTTCGGTTTCAAATGACCTACTGTAACAAAGAAGCTGAGCCTTTGCTTTCGAAACGTGAATTTATAAACCAAGCTCCCCTTATCGTCATCGATTGCTCCAAGCAGAACGAAACATTGAAAACTGGACCTGTGGACATTCGATTGGAATTTGACTCTAGCATGACGTTCCCACCACACACTTCTTCTGCCTACTGCATGATCTTGCATGACCGCATTGTTGAATATTATCCGATTAGTGGTACTGTAAAAAAATTGGTATGAGTCAATTTTGGAATAATAATATGTTTAATTAATATGGATATTGAAAATAATATGTATAATTTTATTCGTTAAAATTTAGAATAAGATAATTTAGAATAGAATAAGAAAACTAAATGTAATTGACGTTAAATAAAAAAACTGTTAAAAGCATTGAACACGCCATTTTGAACCTTCCTTCAGGCGTCATTTCCTGGAATTTTTCCAATAGATCTACCGGGTTTTTATCCTATCCGATTTATGCGCGGCTTTCCGGCGCCAAACAAGTCTCGACAGGAATTAGGTTTCCACCCTCTCCCCCTCCCCCTCTCCGCGAACCCACCGCCGCCTACGATGGATACCCACCTAAGTATAAAAATCTGCGCAAATGCTGTGAGTAGAGTAGCAATGTAGAGTTTCCCAAGCATGTAATGGAAATCCGTCAACGAAAAGCAGGTAGTGGGCGGTGCAGGTATAAAAAATCGGGGCCCAGACCCCTTGCCCCGAATACCTACGTTTATGACGTTCAGCGGAAAACAAGTCTCAACAGGAATTATTTTGTGTGTGTGTGTGCGCGTGTGTGTGTCAAATCCTATGAAAATAGCCGTCTTGCGGCAAACCGCGAAAATGATCAACGGGTGAGCGGTAGCGCCGCGGATTTAGAGGGGGGGGGGAGGTAACGCCGCGGATTTAAGGGGGTGAGCTAGGGGGGAGCTAGGGGGGAGTGCCGCCATTGTGTGGTCCAGAACTCTCGGGCCGAGGGGGGAGCTAGGGAGGAGCTAGAAGGGAGCGCAGCCATTGTATGGTCCAGAACTCTCGTATATACACTACTGATAGCAAATATATATAAGCATGGATTGTGACCGAAATGAAATTGCTCCTTACCTGAAGGGAATGTCGTTAAGCATGCGTGCCCGTGTTAATTATCGTCATGATATTAAGTTATGAAATTAAATTGATCGCACGTGACTCAGCATATATAGCAAAAATATAATGCGTTTTAATCATGTATTTTCAATAAAACAATAAGTAATGGTTGAGGATCAACGTAACCTTACAAACTTAGTATAATTTTTTTTGCGAATGATAATAAAAATGCATATATCTGTCTCTGTCTAGTCTCCCCACTCACACTCGTTGGATCTTTGCGATATCAGCGCCGTTCAGCGTCAGCCAGCTCAAACCTTATTGTCGGATCTTTGATGCCGTATCAATGGTACAAAGATCGGACGTACTTCTTTACTCTAGTTTCAATGGTTACCGGTATGTAATGTGTATGTAATATGGGCAATGAAACTGATGGTGTGAAGTTTACAAAGCGGCGATTTTCTCGTTGCTGTAATTTTTCGTCCTTAATGTTTTAGCGCCAGTTGGCCCATAAGACCATTTTGCGGCTGTGCGGCGGTGTCTCAGAACTTGCACATATTTCATTAGCTAGGGTAAGTAACAAAATTCGAGCGTGGATTAAAAATGCCGTTAGATAGCGTAGCAAAGCCCCAGGTTTTGCGGTATTTTTTGCGAGTCAGGAGTGGCATTTGACATAGGTCAAATTAGAGCTATTGAGGAAAAGCAAAAAGAATGGCGATCGAAAGAATTACGCAGCTGGCAGATGGGTGTTTTTTAAAGGGGATCGCCTAAGCCGCTAATTTTTATTAATGGTTTTTCAGCACCGGGTACTAATGGTTTTGATCTATCGCTAACAAATTCATTATTGTTTTGCCTTAATTTGGTAGAAAAAATAAATTTGTGGGGCACGACAGACGCCCGGCAAAAATTATACAAGACTTTTTTCGAAATAATTCTGCATCCTTTAATTCTACCTGCATTGAATGACTTGCTGATTATCTATCGATATATATTTAAGTTATAAGCGTGACTCTTATAACTTAAAAGGGTTGCGGAAATAATAATTCCTGAGTCTCAACGACTTGGGTTGATGTAGAAACGATACTAAAACATTATATTAACACCAATTACAAATAATTACATAAATAATAAATAAAATAATTATAACACTTATAGTCACCTAAATCAACAACAATGTCGGTTTTGACGATCGGGATTATAGGCTTAGTTGACAATGAAAAGAATAAGTTTACAATATAATTTACAATGTATTTTACTGAGTATCCACTATAACACTAGTGGATGTCTCGAGCGCCTGTCAATCACTCCCCTCTCTCCCGAGGCGATGATTCCGCGATGGTCACTCTTGCTTATCCTTTCCGTAACCCGTTCAGCGTGTTTGTTGTTTTTCAGAGATAAGTTTGGGTAAACAGGCCGCAAACTTACATCCCCCCTTCCCGGAGAGGATTGGTTAGGACTCTGGGACGGGTTGTGAATATGGGACCATTTTGCTTTTGTGAAAAATATTTACATCTTTTTTTCTTGTACCGATATCAATTTCATAAATGGATTTAGATATTTTTTTTGTAATTTTGAATGGTCCAGTTCGGACGGGATCTAATTTTTTTCTATTTAATTTATTCCCATTTTGTATATACACTAAGTCATTTTCGTTATATTCTATTGCATTTGTGTGAGTGTCGTAGTATAATTTATTCCTGTTATGCGATTTTATGGAATTTTCTAATGCTTTTGCTCTATTGACATCTAAATTTTCTTTTGTGTTTTCATTTAATTCCTTTGGAATTATTGACCTGTCCATTCCCGAGAGCAAATAGTTTGGTGAAAAACCTGTAGAACTATGTACTGTATTGTTATATTCACTTATGCATTGTTCGGCAATTGTTGTCCATGATTTATTTTGGTTTTCGTAAAGTTTACAGCGAATTCTGTTCACTAATGTTTGATTTGTACGCTCGTTTTGTCCATTGGAAAACGGACAATCTACCGCTGTGAAAATCAGTGTTATATTTTTTTCTTTCAAATATTTCTTGAATTCTTTGGAATTTATCCCAGGATATTGGTCTGTCAGAAGTGTTTGAATTTTACCTCTCTTTTCTATTATTTGGACTAGGTTTATAAAATCTTTTGCTATTTGTGTTTTTGAAGTGGAGATAAATGCATATCGAGTTAATTGATCTACCATTAAGTGCATGTACTTTTTTTGAGATTTATTTCCCGTGAAACCGCCTATTGTATCTAATGAAACTATTTCTAACGGCTTGGACGCAGGACCCAACTGCGACAATGGCGCCTTAAAGTTTCCAAATCTTGTTTTATTTTTGATACAAGTTTCGCATGATCTGCAGATCATTTTAATATGTTTGTGCATATTTTTAAAATAAAATATTGGTGTAATCGTAAGTGTCATCTGTTTAGTTCCAATGTGACCTTGTGACCTATGTAAGTTTTCAAGGGCTGCAATACCATATTCTTCTGTTAACCAGATCTTTTTCCTTCTGTTCAAGGTTTTGTATATAATATCATTTTCTTTACTACAGTGTTTGTCCCACTTTAATTCTTTTTGGTTCTGTAAGATGTCTTGCATAGTTATGAAGTTGACGATTTGTATTTTAGAACCTTCATCATTTTTGTTTTCTGATAGAACCGGGTTTCTTGATAAACAATCAGCCTCTGAATTATTTATGCCGGGATTATATTCGATATCAAATGTAAATTGTGAAATGTAATTTAATATGTGTAAAAGTTCTGTATCTTTGCAATTTTTTATGTTGAAATTACGTAAAGGTTCATGATCTGTGAATATTTTAAATTTTTGTCCTATTAAGTGATATTGCCAATATAGAATCGCCTCTTTGATTGCTAAACATTCAATAAATATAGCTCTTTTTATTTTTTGAGATTCTGACAACTTTCGCGAAAAATAGAAGACCGGTTTAAGTGTGTTATCTTCTTGAGGTTGTTTTAGTATTGCACCCACGCCTTCTAAACTAGCATCTGTATATATGAAAATTGGTTTAGTGGGGTCGAATATTGCTAGAATTGGTGCTTCACATAAACAACCCTTAACCTTATCAAAACTGTTTTGACATCTAGCGGACCAATCGAACTGCACATTTTTTCGCAAGAGATTGTGCAATGGATCCAAGATAATTGAGGATCTAGGAATATATTTCAGATAAAAATTTACTTTCCCCAGGAATTGTCTAACTTGTTTTTTTGTTTTCGGAATCGGAAAGTTTTTGATCGCTATTAAATTGTCATTAATCGGTTTTACACTATTGTTTGATATTGTGTGTCCTAGATACGTAACTTCTTTTTTAGCAAAACTGCATTTATTCGTGTTTAATTTCAAGCCTTGCTCATGTGAAACTTCCAATGTTTGTTTAATATGTTGTACGTGTTCGTCGTAATTTTTCGAAAATATCAGAATATCATCGATATAATTAATTGCAAAGGTGTCTAAATTGTTGTTTCTAATTATGGTTGAAAGTATTCGTTGGAATATTGCTGGAGCCGATTGTAAACCAAAAGGAAGACACGCCCATTGCCAGTGACCGTGGTGTGTGACGAAAGCCGTTTTATATTTATCTTTCGCACGTAATGGTATTGACCAGAACGCTGAGTTGATATCTAACTTCGAGAAGTAAACACACCTCCCAACACGAGCAATCAGATCATCAATTCTAGGAAAGGGGTAACCTTCTGGTACTATGAGTTTATTTAGTTCGCGATAATCAATACATAGTCGCGATTTTTTGTCTTCATCTTTCTTGTGTACTAAGGTCACTGGTGAGGCATATGGACTATACGACTCCTCGATCAATCCTAATTCCAATAATTTCTTTATTTGAAATTCTATTTCTAATTTATCGGGAATAGAGCACTTATATGGTTTTCTCGATATGTACTTATTTTCCGTTAATTTTATTCTTGCTTCGAAGTTTCTGACTGTACCTATATCGAACTTTTCCTTGGCGAAGACTGAATCGTATTTATTTAACACACCATTCAGACTATCTTCGTTATTGTTCGAAGCATAGTTTATTTTAACGCAATCAAAACTTTGGTTCGAACTTATATTTTGAGAAATTTCGAGTTTTTCGTTTTGACGCAATCGGAATGATTTTATACAATCCAAGCCAAGCAACAGATCTTCTTCAAATAAATCATTTTTCATTATTAGGAATGGCGCTACTTTTTCTATTTCAAATATCTTTAATTTCAAAAATACCTTTCCATTCGTACTTGCTACGCCGCCCATTGTTCTTATTGTTGAGCCCCCACTCATAGGCATATTCATTTTTAATTTTTTGTAAAATGTATAATTAATCAAGGACACATTGGCTCCTGAATCGTAAAGAGCAACTGCCTTTTCATTACAATTTACGGTAACATGTAGTCTTATAAGTGGGAGGCTATCTAGTTTTTTGATTCGGCAGATTTGATAATCGCTGATCTTGCATTTCTGCAAATTTCCTCTGGATGGAATCTATTTTTGTAACCGGCTTTCTCGCAAATACGACATGGATCGAACTTTCGATTTTGCTTATTTATTTCTATACGTGAGCTGTTATTGTTTGATGCTGGTTGAAGTTGACTCAGACTAGACATTAAATTCTCTATTGTTTTCAATTCACGTTTATGAAGGTGTGATTGAACAAATTTTGGCAGGGCAATAACGATAAAATTTATTTGTGAACTGACGCCTAATTCTGGATCTGCATCTATTAATAGGTTTCTCTTTTTTAATGCAAAATCTAAATATGGTCCACTTATCCAACGAAAAGAGTAAGCGTATTCGACCTCTGACCACGATTTTTCCCCGAATGTTTCCAGAAAGGAACTTTCCCAAAAGCTCCAAGGTTTCGTCATACCATAAGTTTTGAAAATTGATGTAAACCAGTCTACGGCTGGTCCTTCTAAAACTAGTTTCAGAACCTCGGGGAATTGATTTTCTTCCACTTTAAATCTTTCACATTCAAGAACAAATAAAGTGAGCCATGATTTTGCGTTCTGATTTTTGTTTGAAAATTTTTCTAATAAAATGCCCTTCGAAATCAATTGGATCGGGGTTTCACGTGCCGGAACTGATAAGCTGGATGAGTTTGGAGTGGGTTGGGGGGTTTCTATTTCCTCCAGGTAATAATCGTTGAATACTACGTTACCCTCTTCATCGAAGTATAACCTTTGCAGATGCGCATCCAGTGAGACGATAGCTTTTCTCTGCTTCCCTCTTTTATCCAGACTCTTGATAATTCCTTTGACCACTGGTAATTTGGCCAGCTCAGCATGATTCGAAATCGGTTGATCTTTTTGTTCAAAAGAAAAAATTTGATCCTGTTCCAATACTTGGATGGATTTAACCTTGATGACGGTCGTCTTGGCATCCCAGGCTTCTGCGGCGAACTGGAATTTGACCTTGACCTTCTCCATTTTGTTGTTGATTTTTAAGTTATAAGCGTGACTCTTATAACTTAAAAGGGTTGCGGAAATAATAATTCCTGAGTCTCAACGACTTGGGTTGATGTAGAAACGATACTAAAACATTATATTAACACCAATTACAAATAATTACATAAATAATAAATAAAATAATTATAACACTTATAGTCACCTAAATCAACAACAATGTCGGTTTTGACGATCGGGATTATAGGCTTAGTTGACAATGAAAAGAATAAGTTTACAATATAATTTACAATGTATTTTACTGAGTATCCACTATAACACTAGTGGATGTCTCGAGCGCCTGTCAATCACTCCCCTCTCTCCCGAGGCGATGATTCCGCGATGGTCACTCTTGCTTATCCTTTCCGTAACCCGTTCAGCGTGTTTGTTGTTTTTCAGAGATAAGTTTGGGTAAACAGGCCGCAAACTTACATATATATTAAAAAAAATCATGTTTTGGTGCAAATGGCATTTATCTAAAGTATCGTTTTCAAAGAAACAGGACGGAATTTTCTTCGGTCCAAAAAGAATGTTTCATACTTTAAATCAACATATATTATCCCTAGAACGCATATACGGGGTGATTAACTACCCCAGCTGTCTTTCAAACTGCTCTCTTAAGCTAAATATCGACATTATTGGATGGGGGCGTAACCACAATTCAGTTTCATTACGTGGCTGCGAGCTTAGGCTGGCGGTAGCATCGGCTGTCCGCTCATCATTGCGCGAAACAATTAGAAAAAACCGCTGGGGTAGCTAACTACCCCGCTCTGGCCTCACCGTTAGTGTTTTGTAGAAGTTAGTAAGTAGTGAGGTAAGGAGAGTTCTGGATATAAATCCCTACGTTACCGACACAACCCGGATACAAACCTTTTTTATATAAATGGGGGGTGAAGAGGAAGAGATAACCCCACCAAGACTGACAATATCGACCACCATTCACTTTGCGCTCTACGTTACCATCGTATCGATCATCGGCAAAAAATCATCCGCTCTGCGCTCTACGCTACCATCGTTTATGATGAAATTATCTATATTCTTGTTATTCTTTTACCTTCATCGATATAAAATCAGGTATTCCACCTTTACCATAGTGACGTCACCATCATCAGTAAACGCTACTTCCTACCATCATAGGTAAAACATCTCACGTTCTAGCTCTACCTACATGTATCGAGCAAGATCGAGACGCAGATACGAATTCCCGCAGTTTGGAAAGGCTCAGCTTCTAAGAGGTTCTTCTATCGTAAGTCAGTATTGAGAACGTTTTTGTATCTCTAGCGAGGGGAGTGAGACGTTGGGAGGTTAGTAACGAGGAATTCTCAGAATTCAGGGAGGCAAACAGTTCTCGGAATCGTCAGACAAGTTGTGACAGTACGTTAAGAAGCCCGCATCGATCTGCAAAACGTCGAAGGTTCTGAATCTACACCTACATCGATGCCGAATTAGCAGAAAACAAGCAGATCGTTTTTCAAGCACCGATATAAGAGTGAGAGTCCTGTGTCGATCGGCAAAACGTTGAATTCTGGAAGGTTCTGGATCCACATTCGCTTTGACGATGAACGAATTTATGCGCAGTAAAAGAGTGAAACATATGCATCGTGAGGAGCAATATGGCTATAAAGTTTGAAAATTCAAGTCAGAACGTTAGTCTTGCATCGATTCTCTATCTCTGATGAAGAGAATCTCAAATCAAGCAAAATTACGAGAGCGAATTGACGTATTCTTCACAAATATTGGCGAATTAAAAGAAGTTATCTATCAAAGGTCTGAGCAGAACCGAGTTTTAAAGAAATTTGACTAACTACACTAATCCGGAACACCCACCTGGACGGTTTGACTACCTGAAAAGAACTGAACTCATCAAACGTATGTAGCACCACTCTTTGTACAAAAACTTCATGCAGGGTGTGCAAATTTGAATTCATATGACATCACCTTTATGTAGAAAGCATGAAGGTGCAAACAGCTTCAACCCAACACTGGAAGCAGTGTGAGACAATTCGCTCTGGGTGGACAGCAGCTAATATTACATTTTCCATATACTTAATGAGTTGTTGACTATGACAGCTCTCGTACACAAAGCGTGTAAAATTGCAAGAACTTGGTCATCCATAAACATTATGAATTTGTTCAAGAAAGGTCACGAAAAATATCGCATATGTATACATATATATATATATATATATATATATATATATATATATATATGTAGTTCAATTGAGTCATGGAGTTGATCTATAAAAGGAATCATGTTGTCGATTATTAGTCATTCCGAAGTATACTTTACTACTGCAGCTTTGTCATATGCTTTGAAAAAAAAAGATAAAGTCTAAGAAGTGTTTGAAATTGATCAGAATTATGGAAACAGCGTTCAACATTTTAACCGAAGAATCATCAGCAAAAATTCAAAGTGGATGCGATCTGGGATCCAAAATATCAGTGCTTTAAATAAAATATTATATAACGTCTCACCGGTCGAAAAGAAGACTCGAGTTCGAACAACAATCAGAATCTTGAAGACGTTAGCAGCAAAATTTCAGCAGATTCAAAAAGTGGGTGTTGGGTCACGGAAACTGCGAAGAAGTGATCGAATACACTGAGACAATCCGAAGTCAGCTTTCAATACCCGAATGAGAACCGGAGCAGTTACCAATTTACGTCATAAGGATTTGAACAATTTTTTGGAGGATGCTAAATACCTAGTAGTGACAAGATTAAAGAATGCAGTGCAGAAGGCAGGAAACTTAAAAGCAAACCGTAGCCTATCGTGACAAATTTAATGTTACGAAAAACGATAACATAGTGAAAGAAACAAAAGGGCATAGCCGGATAAGCAGGTCGAATCGGCCCCCGCTGAATTTTTTGTCGGTACTTCAGGGATCAATTTGGACCCAAATGAAAATAATTCAGTGAAAATTTCAGCTATTAATCTTAAACGGTTTCCGAGTAATTGAAAAACAACCTATTTTTTAGTATTTTTTTTTTTTTAATAGTAAAATTAAAAATTTTTTTTTGCTGATTTTTTTTTAAATACTTACGAGTAAAAGCTGTGAAAAATTTTTTTTTTATGATTTCTAGACTAATAGCCGATTTTTAAACTAAAAAACAAAATTACAATTATTTTTTTTTATGGCTATTTTAAAACATGCAATCACCAAATTTGGACAGAATACGTCTTTTATACCCCTCTGTACTCAGGAATTTTTTTAATTTTTTTCGTTTGGTGCAACGTCATGAAAAAAATTAAAAACCAATTTTTTGTTAATTATTTTAGATTTCAACTGCTTAGAACACTACTTACAACTAATTATAAAATGTATTTATTCATAAAAATATTCATCAAAAACGTAAGTGGTCATCAAAATATTTGTTAATATTTTCGTCAATCTTCATCACTGTCTTCATTAATAACTACACAGCGCCCGGTATTATTGAAAATGCGACTTAAAAGGATCATACCAGCTTTCTCAAGCAGTGTCATACTTAGCTGAGATGATGGATGAAGATAATAATATAAGCCTTCAGTACGTAAGATCGGCTGAAAACATTCTTAGATTTCAAGTAAGATCTCGGCATATTAATGCAAAAACATATCGCTGCTTCATTAAGTATCATCGTGGCAAAAATGGAGTTAACGGAATTTCTCGATATTGCTGTGATTGTGCCAACGGTCGGCGTACAGTTGGTTGTTGTTCGCATGTAGCAGCTATTATTCATTACCTATCACATGCTAGATATTTATCGAGAATTGTAAGACCAGCAGAGATTTTAAGTCGCATTTTCAATAATACCGGGCGCTGTGTAGTTATTAGTGAAGACAGTGATGAAGATTGACGAAAATATTAACAAACATTTTGATGACCACTTACGTTTTTGATGAATATTTTTATGAATAAATACATTTTATAATTAGTTGTAAGTAGTGTTCTAAGCAGTTGAAATATAAATAATTAACAAAAAATTGGTTTTTAATTTTTTTCATGACGTTGCACCAAACCAAAAAAATTGAAAAAATTCCTGAGTACAGAAGGGTATAAAAGACGTATTCTGTCTAAATTTGGTGATTGCATGTTTTAAAATAGGCATAAAAAAAATAATTGTAATTTTGTTTTTTAGTTTAAAAATCGGCTATTAGTCTAGAAATCATAAAAAAAAATTTTTTTCACAGCTTTTACTCGTAAGTATTCAAAAAAAAATCAGCAAAAAAAATTTTCAATTTTGCTATTAAAAAAAAATAAATACTAAAAGATAGGTTTTTTTTCAATTACTCGGAAACCGTTTAAGATTAATAGCTGAAATTTTCACTGAATTATTTTCATTTGGGTCTAAATTGATCCCTGAAGTACCGACAAAAAATTCAGCGGGGGCCGATTCGACCTGCTTATCCGGCTATGCCCTTTCTTAACACCAAAATTGAAATCATCCTTCAGTCAACAAACGTACACGAGTGGTTAAAGAAGAATGTGAAAAGTCAGGTATAGGCAAAGGTGGAACACTTTCAAGAGGAGGACTCTGGCTGGACGTAAGTCGAATTAATAAACTTAGCAATGAACATCAACACCTACGGGCTGCTACAAGGTGGTATATCCACGTACACACAACTACCAAAAGACATGCAGGCTAAGAAGACTGTCTTCAACATAAGAAACAGGGACTCGTATGACTTCCACTGGTCAATCAACGCAGCCCTCTTTCCAGCTGACAATAATCCCAGCGTCATCATCTCATATCCACATTTCAGCTCAGTGCTACAGTATGATGATTTGAATTTTCCAAAGTCTTTGGATGATATTCCAGACTTTGAAAAAAATAATGATTCATCGATTAACGTTTACAGTATAGATCATACTGAAAAACAAAAGCGCAGCAAAATTGTACCAGTTTATTTAAGACCCAATGAGTCTGTGAATCCTGTGATTCATCTCTTTGTTGTAGAAACTGAAATTGTAGATGAAAACGACAGCGATGACGTAAAGACTTATAAAAAAAATGTAGTACACCATTTTGCTTGGATTCGAAATTTATCTCGATTAACAAGTTCTCAAATTTCTAGCCGTCATGGTCGTACTTGGTTGTGTAACAGATATCTGATGCACTTTAAATCCGAAAAATATTTGTTGGAACACAAAATCGATTGCACGAAGTCAAACAAAACCAACATTATTTTACCAACAGCGGATAGAAGGATGTTGAAATTTGAGAAGTTTAAAGATAAAGAAACTGATACATTTTGCATTTACGCAGATCTTGAATAATTATTGCACCCTGCTAATATCAAAGCGTCAAAAAATACAACAATTTATCAAACGCATATTCCGTACAGTATAGCTTATTATCTGCATTCTGTATTCGATGATTCGATTTCGATTTTGAATCAATCGTGGAGAAACTTGTATACAATGGTTTTTTAAAGAATTACAAGGTTTGGCGCACTCTTTAGAAGTTTATTACAAAACGGTTTTTCCTGTGGAACCGCTCAACTTCCATCGAATTAATGAATGATATTCCACAACCATATGTCATATTTGTGAAAAACCGTTCACGCTAGAAGACGTGAGACATCGTGACCATCGCCATTTCACAGAAAAGTACCGTGGTGCTGCGTATCAAGGATGCAACCTAAATTATAAAAACTCACACACTATTCCAGTGATTTTCCATAATCTGTCAGGCTACGATTCATATTTTTTAATTCAAGAGTGGGTTACATCTATTGATAGTACTGTTCAACTTCCACCCATTAGCATAGAGAAATGCATCTCATTTACGAAATTTTTTAAAGTAACGGACGTACAGTTTAGATTCATAGATTCGTTCAGTTTTATGCCTAGCAGCCTCTAAAAATTAGTAACATATTTAAGTTACAATCAAAAAATAATTACATATAAACTTTGCAGTAGCATGAATAAATTGAAGCTGTTAACCAGAAAAGGTGTTTTCCCATACGAGTACACCGGGACAATCTCTTGAAACTATACATATAATGCGCATGCGCGAGTTTTATCGGCTGCTCGGGCAGGCTGGCCACTCCGAGTTTCAGCTGTCAAACTCTGTTTCTGGCGGCGTTGTAGTTCATACGAATTTTTGAGGTTAGAATCTCAAACAGTCGAGGTAGTGACTCGGAAAGTTGATGCTAATGCTCTTTGAAAATTGGCTTTATTCGACTAAAATGAGAAATCTGTTTAAATGTTGGGTGCTTGGAAGAAACGCAGCAGGTAGGTGCGAACACTTTATTTAATCATTTTTATTATTTCGTACATTAGAATTAACAATGGAATTTTTATCTATCAACAGGTGATACGGCCAAAATAATTACATCTCTGATATTCACTGTTATCTGCCCATTCAATTTGTCAGACGTACAAAAGATCATCGCCAATTTCAAGCAACTAAGCAACTTTCTCACTCTTTTGTGATTTCAGGCGGTAATATTGAATTTTATAACTTGAAAATGAGACATTAAACCGAGCGTTCAAGAAATTCAAATAGCTCACTATCTGTAACGGAACTGTGAATTTTTTTTTTCTTGAAAATAGTTCAACAAAATTTACGAATAGTCGATAGTCAATGTATTTTTTCCGATTAACAAATTATTGCTACTACTATTTAAAATTTCCGAATGATTATCAGAATTAATTTCGCAAATTTTCAATGATGTTCGATTAAATAAATGAAGGGAACCTGATACTCACATTGAAAATTCAAGTAATATTAGATTTATTAAAATGATTTCTGTATTCCATGTTAGTGCGGTTCGAAACAAAGAAAATCTAATCGAAAGCGTAGAACTCAGGAACGTAAATCACATCCTGTGACACAAGTTGAAAATCAAGTTTCTCAAAATGCGCCTCAATGTCACAATTAGCTTCAAGGACAATCATGTTTTAGAGTAATGTCAGAACATTATTACGAGGATCTTGACTTATCGGATTCAAGATTGTGTCCCTTGTTCCATCAAAATAAATGAATAATTAATTTTTAACGAAGTTTATGAAGATTTTTTTCCAAATAATGTAATCCAATACAATATCTTGTTCATAGTCCTCCGAACATCACCTTCTAACAAGGATATTTGGAAATAGTCCCTTTGTCGCAGAAACCATTATAAAATTCTTGGTTTTCAATTCGTGCTACTGAATAACTCTGTGTTTCAGGTTCCATTTTCAATCTCAAAATGGGATTTTTTTTGCTCCAGATAATGCTAACATGAAATGCAGAAATAATTGCGGTACATGGAGACTCACAAGCTTTCAGTCTTAGCGTAGGACCGCATAAAGAGTGTAAAATTGAATTTGGTTTCAAGTTATCGTGCAACTAGCTAGCCAGATGGCACCGTCAACTAAGATTAAATTTAAAGACATTTTTAACTGAACTTATTTAACAGTTCTAGATTTAGATTGATTCAGTTTGCCCAGCAAAATTCAACCCTACAATCTAATCGAGGACTTGAAAAACTATTTATCTGAATTCAATGCCAAAAAGAGTAAAAGTAAGCTTCAAAATAAGATACCAAATCAAATGGTATAAAGTTTGAAAAACAATGCTGGTCAATAATAATGCTTAAATTACAATGGTGCACAGAATGATTCCTCGGTAGAATGAATTGGCAGCAACGGTTAAGTAACAAACTTATCGCTATTGGCTCGATCAAAGTAAAATGATGGGATATTCAGCCATTATGATCTGTAATATATCCCGCTCTTCAATTTTGCCTCAACTGATGTTAAGAAGGTAGCGATGGCCTGATAAAATTCACTCTGGCACCTGATGTCTGACGAAACAACCAGGTTCGATGGTTCTAATGATTGCACCGCTCGAGAAACCAGGATCCTTGCCACCTAAACGTTTTGACCATCAGGTAAGGCATAATTTTCCTCGTGTTAGTTAAAGTTTAAACTTCGAGCCTGCTGAAAAAAAAAAACGAATTTTATCATTGAATCCATGTTAAAATATTGTCATTGTCAAAGATCACGTAATTGGAAACTTACCTACATGCTTCCATGCCTGACAAATTTAGTCCCGCTTTGACAATGAATTATTTCGTACCTGAAAATATTAGAAGCTGTTATTATCAAACAGGATCTTTTGGTATTTTTGAATACAACTAATTTCCAATAAAATGCACAAAACATAAATCGTTAATGAGACGCATTGCCACCAGACATCACCTGGCTTAATGCTCGAAAATCACAATCACAAATTACTGATCGTTAGATATCGTTTGACGTATTGCTTTTGTGAATACCATTTATTGAATTTGTATTGTGGAGTTTTTTCATAGTCTATTTTTTTCCGAAATCAACAAAATTCTTCGAATAGCAAATTCACAATATGATCGCGAATATCACGGTATGATCGCGAGGTTACTGAAATTCGTTCACCTGAACCGCTGTATACGAGGTGAATAAACATCGCCGATCACATCGCGAAACTATTTCCTTGTTTTCCTACGTAATGATGAAGAGGGACATTGATTTCTAGAATTGAAAATCAGAGACAGATCACCACGTGGTATTTAACCAGATAGTTCGTATCCTAATTCTGTGCATACCGGCGACACTGGGAGGGCGCGAAAACCACGATTCTGGTGATACCAGAATTTGATTGGATGAGGGCAACGATCGCGACTGGTATCAGCCAATACAATCATCTTTCTCCAGAGTTTCGTAACTTTCCCATCCGCGAATATAAACAACCCCGCCCGCGTAAATTGACCACTTTGCAAAAAGATCGCGCAACTTCAACCACGTGTCTGGCAATTACCTCGATCTTTTTGTGAATTTTTTTATCGTGTTCATTAGATAAAAAATGCCTAATTACAAGTTTTCTGTGCAGGAAAAGGTGGAGTTAGTTAAGCATCATTACCAGGGCCTGTCTTACCGGGAAAATCAGGACCATTTCGCCGTCAAACACCCGGATCGACCGACACCCTGGTTAGCGACCATCAGGAATCTGGTACTAAAATTTGAAAAATCGGGTAGTGTCGACGAGAGGGCCAGGAAAATCTCTCAACCAAACCGTCAGCTGAGCTGGGATACCAAGCTGGACATCTGCTTGACCGTCGAAGAGGATCTATTCAAGCCGATCAGCCGCATCGCCCAGGACTTGGAAATATCTAACGCGTCGGTCAGAAGAGTATTGCGTGAAGCTAAGTACAGATCGTACAAGTTTCAAGTCCATCAAGAACTCTTGGCTGGTGATAACGATAGTCGTCTTCGCTTCAGCCAAGAGTTGATGGAACGTCTGAACGCAGACGAGGGCTTGTTGAGTCGCATTTGTTTCTCAGATGAAAGTACGGTGATACTTGTCGGGAAACCGAACAGGCAGAACACCAGAGCCTGGTTTCGAAACAACCCTCGTCTGTTCATTCAGGCGGGCACGCAGTACCCGTTGAAGCTCAACGTCTGGCTGGGCACGATTGGCAATCGGCTCATTGGGCCATTTTTTATTGATGGAAACCTCAACGGCGAGAAGTACCTCTGGTTGCTGAGAGAGAGGATTGTACCGGCTCTTAGGCTGATTGAAGAAGAAATCGTGAGTGTATTTTATCATGTAGAGCTGGCGTTATTATTAGCAGAGTGCGTATGATTTTAAAATGAATAATTTTATGCTTACTACAAGTAACGTATCATTTTCTGTGTTTAGGGCGAACCTGTTTGGTTTCAGCAGGACGGAGCCCCACCGCACTTCACACGTGCGGTGCGTGATTACCTCGACCAACAATTCCCTGAACGCTGGATTGGTAGGGCAAGCCCGGAGGTCGAGTGGCCAGCCCGTTCACCTGATCTCACTCCCTTGGACTACGGCTTGTGGGGCCATTTGAAAAATGTTCGGTATGCCCAAGGTAGGATTGAAGACCTTGCCGCACTGCAAACTAGGATCTTGGACATCCTGCAGAACCTGTCTCCGGATATCATATCCAACACGACAAATGCCTTCTACGACCGGCTCGGTTACTGCGCTGCAGCTGCTGGAGGGCATTTTGAGCACTTTTTGAAAGGCAACCAATGACCAGACGAGGGGTGATCAGAAGAGTGGAGATTGGTCTCCCAGTGTTATCGGACGATTGTCTTGTAAGTTATTGTTTTGTTTCCTAATTTTTCATTAATAGCATAGTTGTTCTTTTTCTCTTTTTATTCTTGGATATCTGGTGAACCCTCTTTGCTAACGGAACATTGATTGTTGTACAATGGAACTGCAAAAACTTTGTCAACTTATCAATGATGTCGGCGAGGGTTTTTGTGAGTATTGCGTCGGGTACGTTTTCTGTTAATTGCTACTCTTTGTCCTCCTAAGCTTCGTGTTTAAGATGAATAATTTCTTTATTCCTTGTTACTCATTTCTTTTATTTATTTCATGTTCATCGGCACCAATTACTGACTTCTGGAGCACTGCACCGTAACGAATCTACTCTGGAAATACCTTCTACTGGGTCTCAACCATTCATTTATTTTTAATTTTATGTAAATAAAGAATCTGTTCACAATAAACATTGTTTTTACTTACCTACCTCTGTTTGTCCAGACTCCCATTTGTTAATGACATTTCACGTTGAATTTCAGATTTCTTCTTTCAATAAATAACATCCAATTTCTGTATCATTTGATATTTGCTTTTCCGTTAAATTCTTTATTGCGTCGGTTGAATATCTTCCGAAATCAACCACAGTATTGCTGAACGATACTATTCTTCTTAGACAATTCACGCTACGTAAAAATAAACAGCAGCATAACCTCAATCCACGGCTTTACGCGCGAGAGAATTACAGCTTTGGTTTCATTTTGTGTACGTTGGCGCCTTGCTCAGCAGATGAAAACATCACCGCGGCGCGATTTCACCGACCAATGAGATCAAATTATTTGGCACATGCGCGTTATATGTATAGTTTCAAGAGATTGTCCCGGTATAGGCGGTACTGCTGTACCGCTGTACAAGAACACGTGACCAACAGCCAATGAGAGCGCAGAGAAAGACCGTAGGTACGTCGGGGATCGGAGGTCTCACTTACGTTTACGACTACGCGCAGCCTATCTCTCTCCATTATAAGTAACATTTATTTTCATGTTTGCCGATAAGTAAACCCCGGAAAAAGTGTTTGACTTTCTGTAAGTATTTTTTCATATGTAATTAAGACGCTGTTAAAATTTCAGCGTAAATAAAACACTTTATTTTGTATTTAAAAAAAAAAACAACTTTGGGTGTTTTCGTTCAATGGTAACCCGCTCAAAAGTGTCTGCCTTATTCATTTCTGTGTTTTAAATTATCTTCAATTTCGATTAGTATTTGTTGGCCTCTGAACCAAACACTTTTTTTGGGCAATATTTTTTTATACCTTTCTCTTATGCGCAGTACCTGGTGTCCCCAGGTAGCTCAAGCCAACACATGTTTACCTGCTCATCTGTCTAGTAGATAGTGTTAGACAAAATTTCACGGTGCATCAAACACTTCATGAAACGTGCGTTACTAGCTCTTGGACTACATCGAGAACAAGCAACTCTTCTATGCCTAACTAGCGCATCCGTATAGAAAAAATATGAACTTTGCACTAAACTCGACGGACCAGATATACATAAATCTCTGCCACGCAATCTATGAACCAGCTAAAAAAGATAGTCTACTCAGAAAAAATAATAATCACTCACCAAAACCAAAAAATCAACCGTGGTTTGATCTGGAAGCAATAAGTCTAAAAAGAACGTGTAACTCTCTCCTAAGAATCTCCCTAACGTACAATTTTGAGGAACCGTGGAGAATCCAATACCTAAATGCCAAGAGGCTGTACAACAATCATCTGATATACAATAAAAAAAAGGCCCAAAAAACACTACTAGACAACTTTAACAATGTCAAAAACCTGGCTGAATTTTTGAAAGCCATCAGAAAAGTCAAGCCTTACTCTAACACAGCAATCCCACCAGCAATAGAGCAATGTAATGAAGTTTACAACCAGATTTACCCAACGAAAGTAAACATCCCTCCCATTACTCTCCGAAAGAATGATCCACTACTTGATGTTCCCACCTCTTGGGAAGAACTACACGATGCGGTAAACAAACTTAAAAATAATAAAGCAACGGGTTCAGACGGTATCCCGAACGAAATACGCAGGCTCCCACCGGATAATTGGCACAACTACTTACTGATTCTATTCAACGGTGTGCTAGAAACAGAAACTTGTCCTGCCGACTGGTCGAAAGCTCTAGTTAGTATGATTCATAAAAAAGGTAGTACCTCAGATCCCGCAAACTTCAGGAGTATTGCGCTAATCATCACAAACATCACATCACAAACCTATTCACGTCGATCTTGCAAAAAAGGTTTGAAAAATGGGCTGAAAACAACAAAATATCTCCCGAATGCCAATTTGGCTTCTGGAGTAACAGAAGCTGCACAGATGCGATATTCACACTCATTACGGCCATCTAACTGCAGTTGCGTCTTGGGAAGCGACAAATATATGGCCTCTATGTTGACTTTAAAAGAGCATTTGATTCAATACCGCATGAAGAACTCTGGAGCAAGCTTGTACACCTCAATATCAGCTCAAAACTAATTAATGTGATAAAATCATTCTACGAAATGGCACGTGTTCAGGTTCGACACGGCTCTGACCTGTTTGGTGAATTTGAAGTATCTGAAGGGGTGTTGTAAGGTGAAACCTTGAGTGCACTTCTCTTTATCCTATACATCTTTGACATTCAACTTTTTTTTAAAAACAAGAGTCTACAAGGGATCAATATAAACGGTACTATTGTTTTGCTACTCCTTCTTTTAGCGGATGACACTGCAATACTTGCGCACAGCCATATAGATCTCGCTAATAAACTGAATTATCTCCATGAATACTCTACCATAAATAAGTTGCAAGTGAACATCGGCAAGACAACGATCATGATATTCAAACCAAAAGGCAAACCGAAAGGATTAAAAAAAAACTCTACGTTCATACGAAGGCCAACTGATCGCAATTGCAAAATCATTCACGTACCTAGGAGTCCATCTTACATCATCTACCCTTAGCCAACAAACAGCAGATTTCGCCATAAATAAAGCAATTGTTACTTCTACTATTACCCTTGAGGTAAAGCTAGATCCAACTCAATGCAGACCAGCGTGAAATTATTTGAAAGTATGGTCCAATCAACCCTGTTATATGCAAGCCCCGCCTGGGGAATCAAATATCGAAACCAGCTGGAGAGAGTGGCAACAGAGTTCTTCAAAAGGTTACTTCATCTGCCTAGATGCACGTCCAACTGAGTGATTCGTCTTGAACTTGGTATGCAGCCTCTCGAATACAAAATGATGGAATATACCTGAGACTGGTTAGCAAAAATCCTGTCAGTAGACGACTCGTACCTACCAAAAATATGTATTAAAAGACTGATAGACTTGAAAGAGAGTCCAACATGCCATGAAGAATTTAACTGGGCTGCAAAATTCAAAAAAGTACTCAAAAAGATGGGCGCGAGTGATCTATGGTTCAACACAAACCTGAAGTTTTGGAAAAGCAGGACAGCTGAAGTTTTTAATAAATACAAGGCGGTACTAGAAGCAAAGGACGAGAGAAGTTACTGTAACTCTGATTCCTGCCTGTTCAATCTCTACAAGCCACTTACTACTGTCCTTGATGGGCCAACATACCTCAATGAGAATCACACGATGCAAATCAAAAAAACAATTGCACAAATAAGACTAGCAAACAAACACCAAGCTTACTTGTCAATAAACAAAGGGAAAAAACTTAACCCTATGATTCCCTGTACGTGCTGTTCACTAAAAGAACCAGAAAGTATTGAGCACATACTCTATTGCTGCCCAGCATACGAAAGCATTAGAAATAATCTCTACGGTGATACATATGCTCCGGAACAAACGAGTCTCAACTTTTATCTGGCCAACCTATCGAACTATGACTGTAAAAAGCTCCTCAAATTAACTGGCCAAATTCTTGCAGTGAGAACAACAATTGTATAATAATGTAAATTCCTGATAACTTTGTTACAAAGCTAGTCGTTGATATTTAAGATTTAATCACTGCACTACTTAACTATATTAATTAATTTCTGTGTTTAATTTTGATTGAAAAAATACTGTATATACTATCCCCCATTGCTATGGGACCATGTACCTTATGAGCAATAAACTATATCTATCTAATCTTCAGTCGATGCAAAAGATTTTTGTTGCAACAAATTTCAATCCCAGTTCGACCATGGATCTCTTGACTCGATAAAAGATTAATTAAAAAAAGCTCAATTTGTTTTGATACAACAATCTCATATTTGTAGAACAAAACAATTGAGTTACGCTTAAACAAATTCTTGGTAATTTAAATCACACATTTTCTTGATACTAAATTCATATTATTGCAAGGAAATCACGCCGTGTTATCTTGAATAAATTGATAGTCAGCATGATTATTCGAAGGCTTGATTCAATTCTATATTAATTTGTCACGAGTATTTCGTCCGACAAAAGTATGTTGTTGAATTAAGTAAGTATTGTGTTCGCCACATTTGTTTATAGCATTTAGTTAAATCAAACGAATATCATTTGACTTAAATAATTCTTTCCCTCCTTGTAGTTGCTTATACCTCGTACAATATCACCTCAACAAAGGAAGTTAGTGCTACAATTCCGCAAACCACCTTCCGAAACACGAAAAGCACTAAGCAGCCGAAACCCGAAGTAGGTATGCTGTTAAAATTTATAATTTTTTTCTTATTCCTTGTTAATTGGCTAAGCCGAATTTTAAGTTATTTTATTGTTGTACATTTATTAGGCAAGTGGGCCATCAATTTTCTCTTAACCAGTTAACCTTCGACCCCTTGTGATCGACCAACGCTGCAGTAAACTTATTTGTAACGATCATCGAGACTTGGAAATTACGTATTTGATTCTTATTAACCCTAGACATTATAACATCTGCTAATTCAATTCCTAATATACTTTCCTGTCTCGTTCCGTATCAAACACAAACAAAAACATTACTTTATATAAGCGTGTAAGTGCTTTATGTGTTTTACAATACATCATTTTTCGTTTTATATACTATTTTTGAAGTAAAATATTTCGTAGGGTCCGAAGTTTACCCGAGTGTCAAAGATTGCGGGTCGCCATTGACCTAATAAATCCTAATTATTAGCGATTCTAGTTGGAATCGTTCAATTCACAACAGGCTTGCCTGCACCTCCGTCATTTACGTTAAATCTCACTCTGATTAGCGAGCAAGCCATAAGCCGTTTATCTACGTTAAGCGATAAGTTGCAAAAAAAAATCGAGAGAGATAGATAGATGGATAGATAGATAATTATTTCATTGCGGGGTAATACCCCCTAGCAACCATAGATACACACACGCGCACACACAGACGCACACACACGCGCGCATGTATATATTTTCGAAAAGCCCCTTAGTGTAGACTTTTCCGCACAGTTTCACGTTTTAAAACGTAAGTGTCCTGAACTGCACGTTTCACACATATATGTACATATCAGAAATTATACATACATATAATACAAAATATGGTGTTTGGTGAACAATACCAAAATAATATAAAATGAAATGCAATAACAAACTTTATACAGGCTCCACGCAAAAAGACACAAATCAAATGACAAGCATACATAGAAAAACAGAAAACAGTCACGTTTCGGAAACAACAATCACGTAGTATTATATATGTTTAGGCGAAAGAACTAGCGAAATTTATCGATATGGACAGGCAGCGACTGGGCATTCAGACAGCAGACATTGAGTAGCTCCGGGTGGATCAGTGAGTGCATAGGTCTGGCAGAAGTCGCAGGCGAGAGTCATTACAAGGCTCAGGTTAAGGCCGACAAGTCGGAAGAAGGCAGCAAGCACAACGGTTTGATCCTTGGCTCAGGTCGAACAAACAGCGCAGCATCAGCTATCCACGCAGACCTCGGGCTCAGCGACGGATACTTCTTCAATATCTGATTCCGATATCGGTACAGTTTCACGGGATGCCTTTTATTGACGTAAACCTTTCAGTCCAAAAGGGTGGCATCGATATCTGCTAATCGCAATTGAAGTTTTCGCTTCTTACAATTAGCCACAATTACGCGATCGCACCAAGCAGGAGACTCAAGGACTAAGAAGAGAGGGCGCGCAGCGAAGGTAGCAAGAGGGCCAGGAGCAGTTGCATCCGATCGAGAGGTTGATGTACCACAGACACTCTGAGCTCCACTGCGGCCCATGTTTTCAAAACAGATCACGGCATGGCTGCAGCTGAATATTGAGAGCCGCTAACAATTTAGACAATAATACATCTAGATGCTTGAGATCACCACCATGTTGAACCCTTATAATAATGATGTAGTTTGAAACTTCATTGCAAGCTACCCGCAACAGCATAGTCTCATCAGCAGGCACCAACACGCCAGTCTACCTGATGGCAAGCTTGTCACCAATTTCGCTAATTTGCGCCGTATGACGAGACGTTATCTCTGACAGCGAATCAACATCCTTCTTCACTTCCGTTATAGTAGCATTCACAGTTGCGAGACCTGATTTGAGAGCTACGTTATCAGCTAGAATGCAGTCAAATTTTCGGCGAAGTTACTCAACAACCGTTACGAGGGTGTTGACCTTAGCAGCTGTGGCTTCAAATGCACCGCGGCGAGAGTTTATAGACACAGCAATGATGAAATTTTTTTTATTGTAGCTCCAATAGCGGTTGTCTCATCTTTCGTACAAATAGGGCAGCGACTACGAACACAGTCTGTCGCAGCCCCTGCTAGTTTCAACCTGAAACCGAATATTGAGACAGCACGAAACGAATGTTTACATCTGTTGCCAGTGGTAACGGCACTACTAGAGACATTTATAGCAGCGTAACACGCAGCGCGGTTTGGAGGAGCCATACTATCAGCGAGTCAATATCGCAGATTGATATCAGTAGGAGTCTATAGATGACGCGAGGTAATCCAAAAACAATCAACAAAGGCTACGTTCAAACTCACTGGTCTGACACTGACAATGACAGCTCCAGAAAATCAACAAAGTCAAACCCTCCGAGAAAGTACAATGGTTTATAATGCACTAAATGTCTCAATTATTTAATAGCCGTACAACAAGGCGCAAAGAGTTATATACCACTAGAGAAACCGGCACAGCGCGAACCGAGCGATACTAGACAGACCAAACTCGCAAAATAAAGACTCAGAAAACGTCCAAAAAATGTAACGAGCAATAACAGGCACACGTTGTTCACCAAGCATCAAGCCAGAAGAGAAAGTGAGAAAGTGAGAGAGAGAGACAAAGAGACAGAGAGAGAATGAGTGGTTCAAATTTATTTGCCTTGACTTGTAACAAGCCGTACGGCATAAAACCGTACAACTTTTTCATCTTAAATAAGAATTAAATTAACAATTAACTTAATAGGCTTATGCAGTACTGATCAAGCAAGAATGGCAAGGTAGGGTAGAATGACAGTACGTAAGTAATAGAGAACAATATATGACACAGGTCGACAAAAAAAACTTTTTTTTGGGTTTCGGTTCTAATGCTTGAATTCTGATTCCAGACATCAAAAAATACTTAAATATCCATTTTTAGCTTTTAAAGTTTGCTTTTGTCTGATTTACGTCCATAAGTACGTTTTAAAGTTTTTAATTCATTTTATGAACAATAGGTGGTAGCACTTTGATTATCCCGAATGCAAATTGCATATTATAATTATTTATCACAATTCTTGAATAAAAAAGACTTTGATGTTCCGCAAAAACTTTTCTGATCGTAATTTAAAATACAATTATAAAAATAATATAAAAATCAGTCATTTTTCTTGAAAATTCAAAAAATTGCTCTCGTTTCTACAAAAGCAAACTTTGATCAGAAAAATAATTTTTTCTCTTATTTGTAACGTAGGAGAAACCAAAATTTCACATGCAGAAACCAAACCCAAAAATCGTGTTGACCGATGTAATCATAAGCATATAGCGACTTGACGCAGATTTGACTTTCAATTATAGTTTGTGATGTGGTATTTCATAGCCCGTCACATGTGTTAACTATCGTACTTCCCTACGTACAGAATATCATAAAAAATACCGAAAGCATATACTCTAAAAAGAACGACTAGTTATCTTTAAGTGAAATTCCCTGTATTACGCTAATTCTATTATATTTTCTAATTTTGTAACGCTCTACGAGAACCATCTGCGAGACTTCCGCGCCAAGATACCAGGACACTGCCTGACAGGGGTCACGTACCAGCTCAACACCGACCACCACCGACTACGGACGAACGAATACCGCTGAAGCCACTCCCGATGGATGCCTACCTAAGTTGTGAACAGGGTCGTGCGTGATGCACAAACAGTACCTCCAAATATTTAGACTTATCGGCCAGGAGCCGAACCACGAATCAACGCTTCTACCGCTCGGATGCATCGCCGACGGCGTACAGGGCTGTGCGTCAAAAACACAATAAAGCCTCCTGTCGACGATACTTATCAGCCTGGAGCTGAACCGACCATGACACCTACTAACTCGTTGTCTATAAAAAAAAGGACGGTTGTCTCTTAATGAACCGTCTTATCGAAGGGCTGTGGCGTGGATTACGCTCGACTGTGCGGGCCACGTGGATCTGGTGGATACAGTGTGGGGATCCGTGTTGAGGGCCCTCACTACCAGATCGTTCCGGCATGAGGGCTCCGATGAGCGAGGGCCGAGATGCAGCGCCAACGACATGGCTACAACGGGGAGTACCAGTAAGGCAAGGAATGAAGTACAATCGGTCGCAAGTCCAAGATATCGGTAACGCAATATGCTCGCACACTTAAATTTTGCAACACATGAGTGGTACGACTTCACATCTCACTAACGGTACCGCACAGCAGGTGGAAAACATCTTCGACCACCGCCCGACGTGTCCATAGCTCGATAGCTATCAGCGAAGAAGAAGAAAACAAACAACGAGGGATCATCGCCGCCTACCTGTAGACCCCACCTACGCGACCAGCTGGCCCAATTAGAATAGCGTAGTTTGAGAAAGAATCACGTGACAGCAGCACGACGAAAATCAGGATCACCGGTGGTCTCGACACTCTACGTTCAGTTCCCCCCC